>NC_058128.1:2845000-3179166 GCF_914725855.1 Thunnus albacares | reverse complement strand
ACAGAGCTAAGCATCTCTTTCTTTGGAAACTAAACTCAGCGACTCTGCAACTGAGCAACTTCATAATATGATCACTTGTGAGCGGTTCCTGGCATTTAGGCTGAATAAAATTGTCAGCACTATGTATAATGTGATCATGGTATAGTCTGTGTAGTTGTGTGTGCATTGTGAAGGTTTTCCCAGCATTGAAAATCATGGGAAACGTGTCCTAAAAGGGCTGTGCTGCAACCTCAATGAAAAGCCTCAATGACACCCTTATAAAGGAGTACTTGGTAAGTGGCATCATAGAGTATGAACCACGTTTTTTGATGAGAATGTGCTTAATGGGACATTTGACAAATGTGAAAATTTGTGTTCTCTGGTTGACAATCTATGTGATGGCATCATTTTTTCTAAATTAGCTCAAACATCATTGTGTAGCTTCTGTGCTCACATTTGCAAGGAGGTGTGCTCTGCACGATACGACTTGAATAACTGTCAGTGTGCTGAAATGTCAGCTTGTGGAATTAAGTCTGTGCTGCAAAACTGTCAAAGTGCTCCTGCCTCTTTGTAAATTTTTATTCTTGTTCGCTGCCTTCAGGTCAAACAGGTCATTGGCATTTCTGCACTTCTATTTCACACTGGTGTATCGGCAGGGTTGAGCAAGACCTGTTATTACTTGTGTTCATTGTATTTGTAGGCTGTGCTATACTGATTTGGCCAATGCTGATGGTGCAAATCCAGATCTTCAATGTTCTAGTCAGTGATGAAAATAAGTTGATTCATTGGATTAGTCGATCAACCAAAGTAATCTGCAACAATTTTGATAATACTGTTTATAAGTCATTTGCAAGCAAAACTACCAGACATTAGTTATTTACAGCTTCTCAAATGTGAAAATTTGTTTTCTGTTTTTATATCATTGTAAATTCAACATCTTTGGGTTTTGGACTGTTGTAGTGATTAAACCGGCGTATGTACATTTCTATCCATGTTTTGGAGGCACATATAATACACTGTGGAAACGAATAAATCTATTTATCAGTCTTTAAATGCCTGGAAAACTGAACTCAGGTCAAAAACTCCATTGCCTCTGAGGTTGTACGCCTGCTGCTGCTCTAACATTTTGTACTCTGGCTCCCTCTGCTGCTACTAATCATAGCTTAACTTCTGTAAACCTGCTCAAACATATAAACTCTCACATACAATGATGGAGGAAGCACTTAGATCCATTCTTTTCTTTAGTAAAAGTGGCACTACCACGATGTAAAAACACTCCATTAAAACTCCTGTATTGAAAATGAGATGATCTGAATTTTGATATATTGACCTTTATACCAATAATATAATTTGTTTGCATGTCCATATTTGTATGTATGTGTAGTTTAGTTTCATCTCATGTCTGTCAGAGTCTGTAAGTAGTAGTTCGTGTTATCTGAGATGATCTGAATTTTGATATATTGACCTTTATACCAATAATATAATTTGTTTGCATGTCCATATTTGTATGTATGTGTAGTTTAGTTTCATCTCATGTCTGTCAGAGTCTGTAAGTAGTAGTTCGTGTTATCTGCACATAGTGAAAGTAATAGTTTTTAATTCTGGTGATTTTCCACATTTTTCTTATTGTCAACAAACCTCATGTTTGGATCCAAACCAACAATGAACTGATCTACTAACAAGTATAGTGTGTGTATCCAAAGCCTGATATATCTTATTCCTCTGTGCCATAGACTTCCATTGTTGTCCCAAAACTATTAAAAACACGTCAGTGAGTCACACCGCTGCACTGGGTGACATGTTTCTTCATTATGAAGAGTTTGATCACATTAGTTTGTTTAGAAACGGCTCCAAAGACTAATAACAGTCATCAGGTTTCAGTCTCCGGAGAGTAGTTCTGTGTAAGGCAGACACCACTGAGCATGTGCAGGAACGTGGTTCTGTTTACAGCTCCATTAGCTTGTTGTGCTAAATATCACAACCTCTGGACTTTATACTTAAGTTCTTTTAGAAACGTATTGTAGTGTGAAGTCAAGAGTTCCACATAAACACCAACACAAAGAAATAAGAGTCAGAGTATGAAGGCAGGCAGAAATGGACCTTTTTATTTTTCTCGGGCGATAAACAACAGTGGATTGTCCTGACCAGACCGGACTGAACCGGATCAAACCAGTAAATCAAACCAGTCCTGAACCGGCTGGAACCGGTTTGAGGCCGCCCAGCTGACGGGAACAAACAAAACAAACAAACTGATCAGATTAATTTTTTTTACTTTGTCTCCAACACGCCTGGCTAGTTTTACATCACGTTACCATGGCAACAGCCACACAGGTCATCAGTATGGTGGAGTCAGGTCTGGTCAGATGGGACCTGGTCCAGTAATCGCTCCTCCTCCCTCGGAGCAAAGGGATGGAGGGCCGGTGTATTGAATCAGGGGAAACAAAGAAGCTGATTGGTCCACAAACAGTAAAACCCCGCCCACCTGTGGTCACATCCCCCCCTCAAGCATCCTATTGGTTGCCTACATCATTCAAAAAACAGAGCGAGCCCTTCTCCCATTGGTCACCACAGCCTCAGGCAGGAAGGCCGTTTTTCCGCCATTGGTCAGTTTTGACAACACGCTAACTGTCAGTCACTCAGCAGCGGCCAATCAGGTTACAGTACAGTACCTGTTCTGGAATTACGAAAAGAAAAAAAAAAAGGAATCATAAACAAAAACAAGAGAAGAATGACGATGAACAGGGAGGTCAACCAATCAGAAGACCTCGCTAGAAAAACAAACAGGAAGTGGGAGGAGCTTCCAAGCCTCAGAATGAACGTATTTTCTGGAATTTCTTTTTTTTGTGTGTGTGTTCTTTGTTTTTGTCCTTTTTGTCCATGTGTGTGAGCCGTACATCCGTCATCTTCTTTCTTTTCCAACAGCTGATTTCAGTGCAATGCATCATGGAACGATCGATCGCTAGGAAGGTGTGTCACTACGTGTGTGTGTGTTTTTATATGCATGTATTTGTGTGTGTGTGTGTGTGTGTGTGTGTGTGTGTGTGTGTGCGTCCTGTTATCATGGAAACATGCTGCAGGGTTAGCGCTCCAGCAGCGGGGGTGGTGCCGTGTTGCATCGTGGGAACTTGTCTGTCCATGTTTTTAGCTGGTGTCCATGGACTCCATGTTGGCGGAGCTCGAGTCCCTCTGGATGGAGTCGAAGATGGCCGCCAGCTCCTGATTGGACGAGATCTGGGACTGGAACTCTGACATCAGCGGTGATTTCTCCGCCTCGGGGATCGTCAACAGCGCCACCACGGCTCGCATCGCTGACCGCTTCAGCTCGTCCTGCTTCTCAAACTCCTGCTTCACCGAGTTCGCCTTCACCTGCAGAGACAGAGGAGACAATCAAACTTTATTGATACAACATCTTTCAGACAAGAAACAATTAAAGTGTTTTACAGGTGATTGACAAACATACAGGACAGTAAATATGGATTTGGAGACTAATGCACACCAAAATAAATTTTAAGTTTTTTAAGCAGCCAAAAATGTTTGATTTTGCAGCAGCTTTGCTCAAAAATTGCGATACAATTTGCAATGTTTTATGTGCTCTTTTTGTAGAGTCATATCACTTCCTTGGATAAAAAGCATACTGCATATCACAGAAACAACTATAATTCAGTGCTAATTTTTAAATTTATATTCTGAACATAAGAACCATGGGCTCAAAGTTATATAAAAAACAAACTACTGTACTTGAGTTCCATTTATATCCTCGCTGAATGTGCTGCCATGACGAAAGTTACCACGACATGCGTGCCTGTGTGAGCAGTGGAGGGAGGTAGGAGCTTAAGCTAAAGCTAACTAGCCATGTTGCTGTCGCCGCTGCTGCTGCTGTTGGTGTGTGTCTGCTAGTGAGCCGCCATGGACTCCCTATCTGTGTAGATAATCGCATGTTTAATTGGGGTTTAGGTTAGGGTGGCTCAGGATGACAACAAAAAAATTCTTTTGAAGGGGTCTGAAAAAGTTTGAAAATCTCTGTCCTAAAAGAAACAGATTTCCCCAAATTTCTAGAAAAAAAAGTTAAATTTTATAAAATTAAGATGTGAAGATCCAGGACCGTACCCAGTGTCCGACTGAGTGAACGTACAGACACATGGAAACATCTGCTCACCTCCCATCAGACAGTGTGTGTGTGTGTATGTGGTCTGGGTATTCCTCACATTGTGGGGATGTATATCTGTTTACACATATTGTGGGAACTCACCTCCCTTATGGGGACAAAAAGCAAGTCCCCTTAATGTAAATCGTTAATTTAAGGGTGAAGACGTTCAAAGTTAAGGTTAGTTAAGGGTTAACTTACGGTTATGGTCAGGATAACTCTCTAGGAAATGAATGTAAGTCAATGTAATGTCCTCTGAACTGATGGAAACACGACACTGTGTGTGTGTGTGTGTGTGTGTGTGTGTGTACCTTGGTGGTGCAGGTGGCTCTAAGTGGTTCCACCAGTCTGTCCAGTCTCTGTAGAACAGCACTGGGACAAAGAGACGACAGTCTGGCCAGCATCAGGAACGTCAGCATCTAAAAACACGACGACAGCAAGAAGAACTAAAGTAAACAGCTGGATCATCAACAACAACAACAACAACAACAACAGCAGTAGTAGTAGAAGTTGTAGTAGTAGTAATTAGGAGTGGTTGATTTTGGGCTTTGATAAAGTAAAAGGTAATACCAGGCTGGGAATCGTTGATAACTAAAGTCAGTAAGTAACTTCAATACACCTCAAATCACACGACAGTTTAATTTAGGAGTCTGCCATCATTACAGGCATCTTATAAATGTTATGAATAAAGTATATACACTGATCACCAGCCACACCGATATAATGATTGCTGATATATTGGTATCTGTGAATATGTGTTACAACCTTCATTTCACTTACACCTAGACCTCTCTGGGTTTTAACGTCAGTTAATAAGTAAGAAGAAATCGCAGTAGAGAAATGTATAAGATATGCTTGAGGTCATTTGGAAACAGTGCTGTTTCTTCTTTTAATATTGATACTTTTGGTATCAACCCACCAACCCCTAGCACTGTTCTGGTAGTATTAGTAGTAGAAGTGTGTTTGGACCTTGATGTCATAGTGGTCCTTGAGGCCGTCCTCTACGTGGTTGAGGAAGGTGAAGATGTCGATTCGGTCCAGGCAGCTGTCCAGCAGAGTGTACATGCACTCGAACGCAGCCTTCCGCAAGTCCAAACCATCATCCACCGTGTGTTTGAACGGACCCATCTCCACCTACACACAGACATCAGTCAAATATCTGCTGATCAATACGACAGAGCCAACGATCTGATTGATTTTGTTTATGTATTTCAGGATGTTTTGGTCGCTCTCACCTCTCGGATCAGCTCCTTCCTGACTTTGGTCTCGTTGTAAAGTTGTGGTAGAACGGAGTCCAGCAGCTCTCGGATCAGACTCGGCTTATTGTGGGCAGCAGAGTTAAAGGTTACCAAGGCAACGCGACGCACGTTCAGGTCTGGGTCCTCCAGCGTCTTCAGGAAATCACCTGAAAAATTTAAAAAAAATAATAATAATTAAAAAAAAAATAAAAAAATCAGCCAATCAGAGGAGACAGGAAGTTACCTTCAGCTCACATGTTGCAGCTGTGGTGTTTTCTTGTTTTAATGACATGTGGAAGTTTGTTGCTATAACAACTTACCAACTTTACATGTTAAAACAAGAAAAATGTTTAGTTTTTGTGAAATATCTGCAAGATTTTGTGATAATGAGATATTGATATGTTGTTATAACAAGAAAAGCTTCTTGCAAAAACTGATTAATCTGGTATTAACTGACTAACTGTTGCAGCTCCAGTGTAAATGATCTCGTTAAAACAACAAATATTAGCAAATATTAATGTGTTACCTATGCAGTTCTTCAGCAGTGGGTCGATGGGCTGTGGTTGGTCAGAGATGGTGAACTTTACTGCAGTTACCACGGAGCTCCTGGCATACGAAGAACCTACAAACACACACAAACAGGCTTTGACCAAAGTGCTTCACAGAGCGATGACAGGCAAACTGAATATACATGAAATGAAACAGAACAATAGAAAACTAAACTTTCCTCTGTTTCTAATTGACACTGAGCTCTATTACGACTCTTTAGCTACGCTGTAGAATAAAATAAGCAGCAAATTTTAAAACCTAGAAAATTATTGATTGATATTACTTGGATATTAATCTTTACCCCTTTATTTATTTCAGTTTATTTTTCCTTGTCTGATATTTTGTTTCTATTGAATGTTAAAAGCTTCTTGCACAATCCTTTTACCAAATGTTGTATTTATTATGTCATAATTGAATTCTCTGGCACTTTGTGTCCTCTTTTTGTTCTTCATACTTGTTTATATGTTACTGTTTTCATAATTTCACTGTTGTCAATTAAGTTGGGGACAGGACGAGTAGTAACTACCTGACAGCAGGTATCCTTTGAGGCGGGGCAGCAGGGTTTCGGGGTCGATCAGCGTCAGTTTGCCCAGACACTCAGCCACCACGTTCCTGGTTCCCTCCTCCTGACACTCGCAGTGTTTGAGCAGCAGAGACCAAACGGACTCTACGTAAGGCTTCAGACCGGACACCGACGCCGAACCTAAACACAAGACACACACGTTAAAAACCAACACACACACACACACACACATATACAGAAAGATGAATTTGAATTTCTCACTGATGATCTCTTTGAGCGAGTGCAGCAGCAGGTACTGTCTCTTGGAGGAGGAGATCTCCTGCAGGACGAAGGGAAGATACTCCGGAAGATTCCCCACCGCGATACTACCCAACGCATAGGAGGCTGCAGACTTCACCTGAGAGATACAGGAGGGCAGAGACAGGTCAGCATCCACCAACACAGGACTGAACTAGACTTTACTGCTTCTTGTCATTCCTGCATTTTTAATTGTTTATTTAACAGGGACAATGCACAAAACTATATTTATTATACCAGATATAGATAAAAGCTTTTCCATCTGCAATAGAGCTGCAACTAACAATTATTTTCATTATCAATCGTTTTGTCTATAAAATGTCAGAAAATTAAAAAATGCTCATTAGAATTTCTTCGAGCTCATGGTGATGACCTGAAATGTCTTGTTTTGTCTGATTAAAAGTCCAAAATCTAAAGACATTCAGTTGACCATCACGCATGACACAGAAAAGCTTCATATCAGGGCTGCAACTAACTTTATTTTCATTATGATTATTTTCTCAATTTATCGATTAGTTGTTTGATCTATAAAAGATGACGTCCTCAAATGTCTTGTTTTGTTCAGTTCACTGTTACAAATTGAACATAAATATACAGAAAACACCAGGGCAGAAATTCTGAGCAGGCAGACAGATGTTACCTCTTCACTAGAGGAGGAGAAGGCGTCCAGGATGACTGTCTTGAGCTCTGGTTGGCTGCTGAGGTCCACATGGTGCCCCACCTCACCCAATGAGAGCAGAGCAAGCAGTCTAATGGAGTCTGTTGAGCGGCTGTTCTTCACGTCCTACGATTCAGGGGAAAAAATATCATATTTAAACCTGCTCTGAGATGTTTACCACAGAGGAAACGCCAACAGCTACAGTTTCTGTAGTCCCGCAGGTAGGTGTGTTACCTGGATGAACTGTCCCACCACAGCAGGTCCTTCAGTGGGGCAGGCTCTGGTCAGAGCAGCCACGCATTTAGCGATGGAGCAGTAAGCTTGTTTATGAGGCAGAGCGGCACTCTGGGAGTAAACTGGACCGGTCAGCATCCTCAGCAGGTCCATGTAACCCAAACCAGGAGTCTCTGTGGCCACTAGAGCCTGAACAAACACACACACACACACACACAGTTAATTCTGTTATTCGTGTTCATTTACAGCCTCAAACAGAAGCTATACTCAAATAGTAAATAAGGCTTTTATTTGTTCAAATGAGACCCTTATTTGAGACAATTTGTCGACTTTACCCAGTTTGTCCAGTTTATAAATTTTGGTTTGTCTACTAAAACCAGGAGCAGAAGACCAAACTTAACACCAGGACACAAGTGCAGCTTCACAGAAAGAGGTAGTGTAGTCACCATAATTCAAAACACTGAACTGGAAGCTGCAGAAAAAAATATTTTAGTGAAACTTAACTGACACCAGACATGAGATCATTTACCTGAAAAAAGATTGTAAAATCACTAAAAGACTACAAGGTTTTTCATTCAACATCTGGATCTGTGTGTCCAGTCAGAGATCAGTGCTCTGGTGACATCTGGAGTTTAAAAGCTGTAAATTCAGTGTTCCTGTTGTACCTGGTAGAAGTCCAGCATGGCGGCGAGCGCTCCGCCCTGCAGCAGTGGGGATCGAACCAGCGCGATAAGCTGCTGGAGGATGTTCCCGCCACTCAGCTGGCCCAGCGAGGACGGGTGCGTCACCGCCAGCGTGGACAGGAAGCTCAGCGCCATCTGAGACACGTGCATGTCGCTCTCCGAGATGAGAGGGGGGAGCTCGGCCAGGACGGCGTCCACCATGACCGGAGTCACCGCAGAGCTGAAACACGCATTCAGAAACAGTTACCAGGCGAGAGGAGGAGTGGGAGGAGTTAACAGCTGCCGCCGTGGCTGACAGGTGTGTGCGTGTTACCTGTAGTTTCTGAGCAGGATGTCCAGAGCAGCCAGCGTACAGAGCTTCAGGGCTCGCTGGTTTTTGCGGAGGAAGGAGGCGAGGATGGGAACGGCGTCGGGGAGAACAGGCCTCAGATCAATTTTCAACGGGGATCCAGCGATCAGCGTCAGAGCTGGAAAACAAACACAGTTAGACACAAAAACATAAATAGAAAACCAGCAGAGCCACAAAGGAAAAGGTAAATGTTCTGATGACATTGATGGTTGTTCAAGTGCTCATTTTTCTGATATGTTTGTTTTTAATTAGTTATTATTTATAATTATTTGACGTCATGATTGACAGCTGCTCCCAAACCTCCATCAGGCGCCCAAAGTGAGCAAGAAACATGTAGACTGCTATTGTATGCATGTCTTGCCCAAAGAATGAAAATAAGACCTGATTAATTTTTAAAAAATAAATAAAAACAACATCTAAAACTTCATTTTTAATATTAAATTACTGATCCAAGGTAATCGACCTGGGGGGGGCGGGGCTTACCTTTCACGGTCGTCAGTCTTGTGATCTCGTTCTTGAGGCGTTCTAAGAAGATCAGCAGCGTTCCAGGAAGCTCGGTGGGGAGGCGGTCACCTAGGCAACCAGAGAGGAGGAGAAGTTGAGGAGTCAAAGAGGAAGCTGCATCATATAGTAGATGACATCACGTCCCTGTGACTGACAGGCGGTGGTTACCTAGGTTACAGATGATCTGTCCCATGCAGGAGATGGCTCGCTCTTTCACCTCCTGGTCGATGTCGGCAGCTTTCAGGCGTTTGATTGTACAGGTGAACAGGTCGTTGATGTAGGGGGAGGGGTCAAAGCTGTCGGAGCCCTCCGATTGGCTGTCGAGGGGTCGGATCACCTGGAAGACAGAGGAAGAGTAGAATGTAAACACATCGTGTGACGTCAGGAGGTGAAGAGGTTTACGGAGGCAGCAGGTTCGACTCCCACCTTAACGAGCTGCTGGGTGACGAGTAGAGCCTCCGAGGTGATCTTGTAGAAGGGGTCTCCCACGCATGCCACCACGGGCGGGACAAGGGCAGGTACGTGGGCGTGGAAGGCGTGGGCGGGGTGCGTGACCATGATGACGTGGAGGCACGCCAAGGCATCAATTTTCAGGTTAGAGCTGCTCGACTTATCGTTCAGAGAGAAGATGATACCTGAAGACACAAAACTCTGATTACTGCTGATGCTACATGGCCAAAAGTATGTGGACACCAGACATTACAGCCATATGTGATAACTGAGCATGTGACTGCGACACCTTGAGCGTTAATCTGCTGCTTTAACGCCTCCAGTCATCTGAAGTTGGAACCCTTCAGACACAAGAGCATCAGTGAACATTCAAAACATGTTCTGCTTTAAAACAACACAGGCGGCTGCGTTGGCGGGTGTGTTGCACCCCAGTAAGACAGGAAATCCGCTCAAGAAGTCCAGTTGTAACCAATCCAGGAATTTGAAGGTTTATTAGTCACCAAAACAACTTTGGACAGTTACTACGGTGGCAATTATTTTATCTTTTCTCTTTCTAGAGCCCTTCTGCTGTCAAAAGCTCCTATAAATAAACACGTACATGATTCGATAAACATGAATAAACCTATCTGGAACCATTCTAAGCTAAGTTATTCCAGGGGAAACACTGAATACTATTTTTAAAGCTGCAATCGTCTCATTAATATGCATCTAAATCTATCTCCAATTTTTTAAAGCCTTTTATGAAAGGACGACCCAGCACTTTTTGTTTGTTTTTTTTTTTCCCCACACAGAGCTTGTTGGTGTGAACACGGCCGTAGTGAGACCCAACACTGACGTCCAAGTCAACTGTGAAAGATTCCAGCAGAAAGACAATTTGTTCATTTTCACCAATCAGTGTTCTCCTGTTGTTGTACCTCACTATCCTGTTGGATGGAAAACCACTGATGTCATGCATGCATCACAAAATCTGACTGCATCTTCTCATGTCCATGTGTCCAAACTCTTTTACTGACCTCTTGTCTGAGATCAGCTGCATATTTCATATATCAGTCAGTGACATCTGAAGGTGTATCGTTCTACGCTGGTTTTTGGGACAATATGAGGGTCTTTCTTGTAATGCTGTGCCTTCGTTTCCCCATCAGCATTTATTTTAACACTTCTGTGGGCTAATACAGCAGACCTCAGGGACCTTTTTTGGTGATTCCTGGTATAAAATATCATTGTTTGTCCAAACCAGGAGAGAGCCCCAGACCAAAAGCACACAAGTATGTGGAAAAGGGCGTCCACATACTTTTGGCCGTGCCATGCTAGTATAGTACTGCTGGTTATTCAGATAGACTAAAACTGCTAGTATTACCTGGTATTAGTACTGGGATGTGCTGAGTCAGGGCTCCTGGAAGGACGTTCACCAGCTCAGTCAACATGTTGAAACAACACTGACGAGTTTTGACACTTTTCTCCTTCAGCTGCTTGTGAAGAGCTTTCACTATCATTGGAACCTGCAGAGGGCGAGAGACATTCACAGAGACAGAGAGAGTGAGAGAGAGAGAGAAATAAGACCACTTCAGCAACTTCCTGTTGTCTGTGGCTGACAGTGCAGGATGCTGAAGGTTTCCTGTCACCTTGACAACAGAAACCCCCATCAAACCGAACTAAAGCGCTGATGACGGAAGTGCACGACAGCGACATCTGGTGAATGAAAATACTACTGCAGTCAGGGAGGAGCATTTATTTATGGCAAAACTATTTTTCTACATAAACAAGTATCCTGCATGTATCAAAGCTGTATCATTTTGGTTTGGAATATAGCCTCAAATGGATTTTTGAATAAGATATTGAAGAGTTTTGGTTTAAACAACACATTATAAACAACCACTGGGACAAAGAGCCATTAAATTTGGTTATGAAACCTGCATTAACTGATGTTTTGTCCACTAGTTTTCATCAGAAACAAGTAGTGAACACAACTCATATCGTCACCTTTTAAGTTGATGTGTTGAACTTGTTAGCAAACATTTGCTTATTTCCACATCCAGCAGTTACGGAGCAACATTATCATTCATGTGGAGTCGTGTTTCTGTCCACCTGGTGAATGTAAGTCCAATATTCACTCTCTTTTAGCTCTGTTTTTACTCTCTACCAACTCCTGAGGGAAATATCTGGCTCTTTAGCTGCTAAATAGTCTACAGCTAACTGTGTCTGTTTGCCGTTTGGTGCTGAGCAGGTAGTGTACGGTAGCTTTTTAGAGCTTTTTCTCTGAAAACGATGCTATGAGAGCGCTGAGAGTGAACCAAAACAGTAAAGTTGCAGCCGGACAGATAAACAATGAGCTGAAACTCACTATAAAGCTCCGTAAAGCCAAGAGGAGCTGCAGAGTCACTGATAATTCTCTGTAGGTTCATCACTATGAACCACAACCAACACATTACACATTGATGGATCATCATCAGTGGTGTTATCAATTATAGCTTCTTAAAATAACTGTCGAGAGATGTAGTGAACATTTTACAGCTGTAACAAACTTGTCAGTACATCCTCAGTTTTTTTCGTTACCTGGCTCTGCAGCATGGTTAGCGGTGTGTCTCCTTGCTCCATGGCGTCTGGATCAGCCAACCAGCTCTGAGCCGGTCGGGTTTGTTTGAGCAGCGACAGGTAGGCGTGGAAAACATCTGCCTTCACGTTCTCCTCCCTCTCCTAAAGACAGACAGGTAGATCGATTCAGGATGAGAGGTCTTAATTAGATATTATCATGTCAACAGGTGGAATTTAGCCTTTAGGATCAGTGCTGCTGCTCTCAAAACAGCTTGATAGTATTTTCTCATTGATTGGGAGATAAAAACAAAGCATTTAAGTAAGGTTGTGATCTGTAATGTGGTAAAGAAAGGGTGAAAGGTGAAGTGACACCAGAGTCGGCAGAGTCGACAGAGTGACGGTACCTTGAAGCGACAGACGAGCGCAGGAGAGACGGAGCGATAAAACTCTGGCAGCATTTCATGACGAGTTGAAACGACAGCATCCAAACACTTGGCCGCCGCCCGCCGAACCTTCCAGCTCATGTCGTCATCATCGCTGTACTCATCATCACTGCCTGGACCGACCGACAGAGACACACAGTTAGTCATCAGACCCGTCACAGCCTCAAGCTTCTTCACAGGTTTCTTTGAGAACAAGTAAAAGTATCTAAACACAAAACCGTTCTTTTCTTAGATGATTTGATTAAAAAAATAAATAAAAATGTTAAGATAACATACAAATAGAGCTGCAATGACCCTTTAGAGTCTTTTTTTTTTTTTTTTTTTTAAAGGACTGAATATCGTTGGGTTGTGGACTGTTGGTTGGAACAAAACAAGACATTTTAGGTTTCATCTTGGGCTTTAGGGAATAAGTGATCAATATTTCTGACATTTTATAGACCAAACAACTCTTCAATTATTTAAAAATAAATAAATCTACAGATGAATCGATAATGAAAATAATCATTAGTTGCAGCCCTACATGAGAAAATGTTTAAAATAAGCAGGCAGGAACGTCTGTTGATACAAAACTTAGATAAGATTAAATTGTGTACAGTTATGCCACAGCTCTGTGAGGCTCTAGTCGGGCATAACAGTGCTTTGAGCTAAATGCTAACAATGTTAACATGTTGATGTTTAGCAGCTACCATGTTCACCATCGTAGTTTAGCGTTTTAGCATGCTAACATCTACTAATTAGCATTAAAAACGAAGTACAGCAGAGGATGATGAGAATGTCATTGTTTGTTTTGTTTTTAAGAGTAGTGCAGACTGTGTACTGGGGGTACGATGATATATGTGTCTTGTGCATTAGGAGATTACGTACCTTAATTGTGTGTACCTTGTATTTTTCTATATGCAGATGTATTGAACACTTAAGCCCCAAGACAAATTTCCTCTCGGAGGCGATAAAGTTTGTCTCATTTTGATCTATTTTTGCAGGTATTTAATCATAAACCAAAGCACTAGACAAATAAAACTCTGGCCAGGTGGCAACACTAGATGGAAACCTCACAAAATCCCATAAATTATTACAATTCATCCTCTCGGAACCATAAACATCTGTACATCATGACAATCCATCCGATAGTTGTTGAGATATTACTGTGTTGGATCATTTTCCCCACAATAATTCACTGCTACTATGAACTGCAGAAACTGTATTATCAGTTACCTTAACATGTAATTGAATAAGAAATACAGGTTATCTACAGTTAGTTAACAAAAACAGACTTATGTTTCAGTACCTTGGTAGTCTTCATCGTTCTGCTCGGCATCCATGGCGTTGTCATCCTCGTCTTCATCGTCAAAGTTGTAGTTGGGGTCGTAGGTCAGGTAACGCAGGCAGATGGAGATGACGGTGGGAACATGGGGGTAAACTTCTTTAGGACACCTGCAACAACAAAAAACAAAAAAAAAAAATCAAACAACGAGAACAAGTACAACTATAACATTACTTTAGCAGTATTACTGTGTGTTTTACCTCCTAACGAAGGACTCAAAGGCCTGGATGCAGTACTCTCTGAGCTCGTCATCGTCAACATTACAAAACTTTACAACCAGCGGGATGATCTTCTCCAGATACTCTCCTACACAAACACACAGACAGGGAAAATTAGAGTAGCAGATTAGTTCTTGCATTCAAGCTTCTCTTATATTCTGGTGGTTGACAAGCCGTCCTGTCTGTCTCACCGATCCTGTGTCCCGCCTGTCTGCTGATGGCCGCCGTGCACTGGATGTAGGTTCTTGTGGTCGACATGTTGTCGTTCCTCCCGAGCTCCGTCAGAAGGTGTTCAATCAGATCGATGAAGACCAGATTCCCGCAGGACATCACCAGGTGGCCCAGAGCCATGATGGTCCTCTGAAATATTCACAACAACTATAAATAACTGAAGAGGTTTCACAGGTTAACATAAAGGTTCCTGACATCTTGTTGTGAAGGAGAATAACTTAAAAAGGTTAAGGCTGGAGATTTTCTATATTTTTCTTATCAACAAATCTCATGTTTGGATCCAAACCAACAATGAACTGATCTACTAACAAGTATCGTGTGTGTATCCAAAGCCTGATATATCTTATTCCTCTGTGCCGTAGACCTCCGTTGTTGTCCAAAAACGATTAAAAATACATCAATGAGTCACAGCGCTGCACTGGGTGACATGTTCCTTCATTATCAAGAGTTTGGTCACATTAGTTTGTTTAGAAAAGGCTCCAAAGACTAATAACAGTGATCACGTTTTCAGTCTCAGGAGAGTAGTTCTGTGTAATTTTGTTATGCTACACGTCAATGAGTCACACCGCTGAAGTGTGCTTATTCACACATGCCATGGCAACGCCGGAACAGACGGGGCGCGGGACAGTCCAGCAGATGGCAGTAATGCAACACTTATAGATGCCAACTGCCATAAAACTCAATAGAAGAAGAAGATGAGTCAAGGCCGGATGCAGTTCTGTTTAGAGCTTCACTAGCTTGTTGTGCTACATATCACAACCTCTTAGACTTTGTACTGAAGTTCTTTACAATCTAGTAGAAACACCTGCCTTACATAGAACTACTCTTCAAACCAACGTGACCAAACTCTAAATAATAAAGGAACATGTCACCCAGTGCAGCAGTGTGACTCATTGATGTGTTTTTAAATAGTTTCTGGACAACAACGGAGGTCTACAGCACAGAGGAATAAGATATATCAGGCTTTGGATACACAAACAATACTTGTTAGTAGATCAGTTCATTATTAGTTTGCCTCCAAACATGAGAAAAACATAGAATAGCACCAGTATTATCCTTTAAGGGTTAGAAGGTCAGCTGTATACCTTCCTGACAGCCAGTCTGGGGGAGGTGAGCTGAGGGAGCAGACAGCTCAGGATGGAGGGATGGAAGTTCACCAGTAGACCTCCTTGTCTGCAGAGACAGTTAACTGTAGTCAGTTTATTTAGTTCCAGTTAGACAGAATGATGTGATGCTGTCGTACTTCTACACCTTGTTCTGTAGTTATAGTAAATACAGGTGTAGCAGACAGACAGACAGGTACCTGCAGAGCATGTCAGCCATGATGTCGAGCGCCTCCAGCTGGACAGACACGTCTTCCTGTTTGGCGATGGCGCTCGTCAGGCGACCCGTTATCTTCTTACACACACTGGCAGCTAAAGCAGAGCCTGAGACACACACAGATAGGAGTTTGACAGCAGTAGAGCTGAAACAATAAGTCGTTTAATTGAGTGGAAAATAATCAGCAATGATTTTAATAACTGATTAATGGTGGCTGTGATTTTTCAAGTGAAAAAAAATAAAAATCCTCTGGTTCCAGCTTTTCAAATGTGAGGATTTTCTGCTTTTCTCTGTTTTATATCACTGTACACTGAATATATTTGGGTTTTAGACTGTTGGTCAAACAAAAAAAGTATGTGAACACATTATCTATGACTCTGGCAAATTAATGCAACAGTTTTTCATTACTTTTTGACATTTTATAGACTAAACAATTAATAAAAAATAAAAAAAAATCTGGAGATTAAACTTTAAAATGTCCTCATATCTGTGTACGATTAAATTGTGTGTTATAAACCAGTAAATGTCTTTATGGTGCTTAATGCCAAATATGTTTTTTTTTCCAGCTATTGGTGGAGTTACAGTTGTTGACAAATACATTAACACTTATATCTTCTTACAGCTGTTAGAGTCTGTAAACCATTTATTATATTTTTATTAAGTAACACTAAAGCATAAACACCAGTAGAGACAGGTGATAATGTTCTGAAAGTAACAGCAGAGGCAGTGGCAGCGTTTTTACCGCTGGAGGCAGGCGGTAACTCTCCAATCACAGTTTTGAGTCCGATGGAGGAAATGTCTCTGAGTTGTTCTTTGTCCGACAGCATGTTGGTGCACAGAGTGTCCACGATCGTCTCCACCTGGTACTCCTTCACTTTACTGACCAGCGGCCCGAGGCTGACAAAACAAACGCACCCACAGTTAGAGATAGATAGACTCTCAGATACAGGAACAACAGAAATTAAATCAAATTACATGTTAAAAAACATAAATAATCTCAAAAACAAAGACATTTTCAGGATGACACAAATGAAAACTGAGCAGAAAAATGTTTCTGAAAATGAAAGAAAAATAAAGTATAATATATATAATTATTTATTCATTTATATATTTTTAAAATGTAAAAATAAAATATAAAAATTTTTAGAAAGACATTTTAAAAAGTGTGTGTTTTCACCATTTGACGGCCAGGTTCTGAACTTCTCCGTTCTTGTCCTCCAACAGTTTAAGAATCATCCTCACCACCTGTCAATCAATCAATCAATCAATCAATCAATCATATGTACCTGAGTTTGCTCAAAACGAACACACTCAAGAACTGTCTTTGCTCACATCAGCCTGAAGCACACAGACCAGTGTGCCTACTTTAAAAAGTTATAAACATGTTCTTTAGTAAACCAGTATAAACCAGTTTAAACTGACCTTCCTCTCACTGTCGTCGTCCAGTTTGATTGAATCTTTTTGTAGCTCGGTCATCAGGTCGTTAGTGGCCATAAACCTGGAAACACACAAACAAATTAATGAAACAATTCATCAAAAACTCAAACCTGCTGAGGAGTCAAAACAACTTTACTGCTCCGATTCAGCAAATATTGTACGACACAAAGGACCAACAAGATTACGATCAGTCAATTAATCAATTAGTTGATGGACAGAAAATTAATCTGCAAATATTTTGATAACTGAATCATCGTTTTAGTCATTTTTTAAAGCAAAAAATGCCAAATATTTGCTAGTTTCAGCTTCTCAAATATCAATTTTTTTGGTTTCTTTAGTCCTCTATGACAATAAACTGAATATCTTTAGATTGTGGACAAAACAAAACATTTCAGGTTGCAGCAATCAAACCACTAATCGATTAATCAAGAAAATAAAAACAATCGTTAGTTGCAGCCCTGGTCAGAATAAAGCTCTTCACGGGTCCAAAATAGTAGGAAAAAGCTACGAGTATAAATCAGCTTTCAAACACACAGAGACATTATTCAAATAGATCCGAGGACAATTAGACCAGAATCAAAATGTGTTCGACCCAAACAGACACCAATAAAGAAAGACAAATACCAGCAACAGCGTGACGTTCCACCAATAAATAAGCATATATAACAGTGTTCTGAAAAACCAATTTATTTAAATACTTGAAAGTCTTATTTTCATCTTGTAGTCCACTACGCTACAGATCCACCCAAAAATCATCATTTTCTAACCAATTTAATATTTGTGAATCAAATCCCAAGAAAGTCTTATCACTTAACAGCATAAATCTCCCCCCTGCTCATATCACAATCACGAAAAGTCAATAAAATGTCAGAAAACAGAGTATATGCTTGTTATATTTTCTTAAAGCTCATGGTGACGTCCTCAAATGTCTCGTTTTATCTGTCCGAAATCCAAACATATTCAGTTTACTGTCACGTATGATACAGAAAAGCTTCAAATCCTCACATGTTTATGAGCATTTTCACTTAAAAAAAATGACTAAAATGATTATTCGGTGATCAAAACAGTTGCTGATTAATTTCCCGACAATCGACTAATCAATCCTTTCTCTCTAGTCATCGTTCGGGTGTTTTCATACAAAGTTCTATCTGCTGGGAGCCAATCATATCTGTATTTTCCAGCCTTCCGATTAAAAGTAGAAAAGCAATTTATGTGTGTTTGACAGCAGCTGAAGAGCTCTGCATGAAGGAAACATGCTCTGAACTCACTCGCAGACACGTCTCACCTAAACAGATTAATTATCTCTTCTGCCGAGAATCTGCTGATACAGACTAGATTAAAGCACTCAGATCAGGATTGGAAGTGCTTGTACGAGGTCAGCAGCAAATTTTTTTTTTTTTTTTTTACAGCAGAGGGAGCGGATATACTGACAGCTCTCACAATTTCGCAGAACTCTTGTACTGAGACGGCTGCTGTCAGAAGTGATGAAACCGATTAGCTGTGCTGCCAACTTTGGTTGTGATCGTCCTCCAGCAGCTTACAAAAAGGAGGCTGGTTTGCTCTGAATTTTATCTGTTCAAGAGTTTTCCAGTATTTTCTGGTTCCTTTAGTCCTTTAGTGACAGTAAACTGAATATATTTGGGTTGTAGACTGTTAGGCGTTGCATCTTGAGCTTTGGGAAACAGTGATAGAGATTTTTCACCATTTTCTATCATTTTATAGGCCAAACTACTAACAGATTAATCGATAATGAAAACAATCTAATCCTGGTGTTTGCTTGTAGATTTATTGCTGGTGTTTTGACCCAGCGGTGCCACAACCTGGACGTGTCACCCCGGCACGGCGCAGCAAGGAAACACTGTCCAATGATATAATAAAAACACTGTGAGTTTGGACGATACTCGTTTAAACTCAAACTGTTGGAGCCTCATATTGGCTTCAGCTGAATGTCAGAAAGCGTTTTTATACAAAAGGAGAAGTGTGGATGGAGCTACTGTCGAGGCGAGCGAATGGGAAAACAGTAGTGTTATGAGACAGTTATTAAGTTCTATGTTTTGTTATCTAATACCTATTTATTTATATCTATGTTCAATATAAATAGTGCGGTATTTCATTCTTTGACTTTTATTACAGCTGCAGCTGTATCTGGGCCTCTGGAGCCTTTCTGCTGTCAAAAGCTCCAGTAAATTACAAAAACACTGGAAGGTATCGACCAATAACTCAAGGCATATGAGGCACGAGAGTGTTGCATTAAGACAGACTTGAAAAAAACCCAAACCTGTCCTTTAAAGTGAATATATAACTCGCTGAGGTGATGACATTTGACGGCACTGGTAATGATAATCAAAAACAAGACAAACCTGTCCATATTTTCAAATTTCAGTTTCCATTTCTGGCAGTAAATCAATATTAAGCACCAAATGGATCAAAATAAAAGCTTTAACCTGTAAAGTTAGTCGTCATGGTAACCTGACAAAACAGAATCCATCTACACTGGATTATAGAGATTAATCAACTAATCATTGAAGATCTAATCGACTGAAAGGAAATTAATCTACAACTACTATCTATCATTTTTTGATGGTTCCAGGATCTCATATGCAACAATTTGCTGCTTTTCTTGGTCTTGCACTGTGATAAATTTTGTGGGTTTTTTGTGATTGTTTATTTGTCGGACAAAAAAAAAAAAAAAGAGAGACATTTGATGACATCACCTTGTGCTTTACGATGCTGTGACATTTTTCTGTTTTCTGATGTTTTTTCACTATCAAACAAATGAGTTGATAGTGAAAAAAAAAATACGCTTGCATGTATTCTGAGGTGTGAATGTTACTATTAGCGTGTCTGTATGTGTGATGACTGCCGTGAGTGACTTTGTCTCGCAAAAGAGCTGCGAGACATCTTAAAAGGGCAGGTTCACAGTTTTTCAAGTGTGTCTTAAACCAGCAGTCAGGTGTCCATATGAACAGTGAAAGAGGTTTTCCTCGCTGTAATCATTCCTCCTGTTCATACTGGACATTAAAAGATCCTTCAAATGTGCTTTCAATGGAAGTGATGGAGGCCAAAATCCACAGTGTGTCCACACAGTCATTTAAAAGTCTCTGTGAAGCTTATATTCAGCTTCATCAGTCTGAGTTAGTCATATCAAGTGGATATCTGACACATTTACAGTCTTTTTAGCATCAAATTCCTTCTTTGTGTTTCCTCAGACAGTGTTTCCCCCAACTCAGGATTTTCACAGTCGACCCAGAGTTGGCACACAGTTGGCAATGCATCGATTTTCTCATAGTTGTTTCTTCCAACTATGAGGAAAAATTATTAATGTCTCCACCCGGTTACAATAGCCTACGTGAGTATCACGTTTAACCTGTAAGACTTGTGTTTTAATGCTGTTGTTCATCATTTGTGAAAAACATCAGATCTACACACAGAGAAATTAAAAGTGTGTCTTAGTATTGGTTCCGTTATTAAATCCAAGTTTAGCTCAGAGCGTCTCTCCTGCCGACATCGCTGTCAGCTGCTCAGCCAATCACACTGGACAGTAGAGGAGGAGGAGACGGCAAAGACGCTGATAGTGAATGTTTAAACAGGAGTTAAGCTGACTTTGTTCCATTCAACTACGGAATTAACATATGACATGTCAAAAAAGGCAGCTATTCGACTGAAAAAATGTGAGTCGACTCAGGGGGGCTTATCGACTGATGCATCGACTCAGCAACTTTTAGGGAGCAGTCCTAAAGTACAGTAACAAAACGAGCGGCTTTGGCAGTAAAAAGACTAACGTTGAACGATATCTACCTGATTTGACTCATTTGGAAGCTGAAGCTTCATATTAGCTTCAGATAAACTTAAAAGTACATTTTTGCAAAGAAGGAGGACTGTGGATTTTGTCCCCCATCATCCTGTTAACATCAACATCCCTCTGAGAAGAGGTGGAAGAAGTATTCATGTCTTTTACTTAAATAAAAGTACCAATACAGCAATGTAAAAATACTCCATGACAAGTAAAAGTCCTGCATGAAAAATCCTACTACAGTAAAAGTACATAAGTATTATGAGCTTGATATAGTTAAAGTATTGCAGTAAAAGTACATAAGTATTATGAGTTTGATGTAGTTAAAGTATTGCAGTAAAAGTAGTGGTTTGGTCCCTCTGACTGATATATTATTATATATGACATCATTAGATTATTAATAGTGAAGCATCAGTGTTAGAGCAGCATGTTACTGTTGTAGCTGCTGGAGGTGGAGCTAGTTTACACTACTTTATATACAGTTAGCTAGTTTAGTCCAGTGGTTCCCAACCTAGGGGTCGGGCCCCTCCAAAGGGTCAGCAGATAAATCTGAGGGGTGGTGAGATGATTAATGGGAGAGGAAAGAAGAAAAAACAAAGTTCTGATACACAAATCTGTTTTCAGTTTTTGGACTTTTTCTCTAATATTTTGCTGAAATATTGGATCATTTGAACATTTATTGAAATGAAAGCATGTGAGAAGTTTAGAGGGAAAAATCACTATTTGGTGGAGCTGTTAACAACTCATAGACATGTGAAATGTGACCCCGACTACACACTGCTTTTTGTAAGACGTCAAAAGCCAAAAAGGTTGGAAACCACTGGTTTCATCTTTAACAATGTGTTGTATTTTAAAAGCTTGTTATATTATCCATTGTGTCAAATCTTCATCTGAAAAGTAACTAAGCTGTCAAATAAATGTAGTGGAGTAGAAAGTACAATATTTCCCTCTGAAATGTAGTGGAGTGGAAGTATAGAGTAGCATCACATGGAAATACTCAGGTAAAGTACAAGTACCTCAAAATTGTACTTAAGTAAAAGTAATTAGTTACTGAGTGATGGATGGAGCTCCTGTCTGTTTACAAGTTGCTGTCCTGTATGTTACCGATGCTAACACACCCCAAACATCCTGCTAGTTATCCGAAACGACACACTAACGCATCTACACAACATCAACCGTTTGCTTTTCAGCTTCTTGCACAAGAATACCAGTCAGTTGTCCCTGTAACTTCACATTTTCTACCACATGCACCGTTAAAAAAACGCACCAACACACCAGAGCTGACATCACGCTAGCTTGCGGCATGACAGAAGTTAGTGCTACCAGTTAGCAGGCGAGCTAACCGCTAAACGGAGGCGTTTACCTGCAACCCAGCTGTCAGTTTAGCACGATGTGCAGCAGGTGATCTTCCTAGCAGGACATTAAAGCTGCTGTAGAGTCACAAACACGCTACCAAGCATCAAATCTGTGAGCTAACTGGCGAGCTGGCGACATGACGATGCTCAGACAGGTGGCAAGCTAACAGCGAGGCCCCGACACAAGCGCCGCTGCTCGCTGTTTTCGTAGCATTAACCGTTAAAAACAAACAGTTTGGGCTCCTGATGTGAACTGTGCATTTAATTTGCTCTGCTGTGAGCTCGTTTTTACCTGAAATCCTTGTCGCTGGAGGTCATTTTCTCCAGCAGATTGGAGATGTGGTACGAGGCGCTCGCCATGTCGGTGCTGTTAGCCGTTAGCCTCCTGCTAGCAGACTGCGCTCCGTGTGTGTGCTCCGGCTGCGGTGTCTGTGGCTGTCTGTGGCTGTCTGTCGGTGTGTTCTGGCTGGCTCAGTGTTGAGTTGTGTGTGTTTCTGGTTGTTGTGCTGCTGCTGCCGCCTTTCTCTCTTTCTACAGCGACTGTCGCATCCCGGGGCGCGGAGTTTGGTGTGTTTGAATGGAGCTCCCGTTCTCTCTGCAGAGGGGCGGGGTTAGCAGGACTGGACGCTGCGGGGTCGAAGGTCAGAGTTTGACCAAAAAAATTTCTCTCTCATAGTCAGACTCACAGTGTTTTCCTTTCCCTTATTTAAAAACTATTTTGAAAGAAAATAAATTAAATTTAATATATTTATATATATATATATATATATATATATATATATATATATATATACATATGTGTGTGTGTGTGTGTGTGTTCATATTGACCATTAGAAGATCTCTTCATAATGCACTTACAATCCAAGTGATGGAGGACAAAATCCACAGTCCTCCTTCTGTGCAAAAATGTATTTCAAAGTTTATCTGAAGCTAATATGAAGCTTCAGCGTCCAAATGAGTCAAATCAAGTAGATATCTTTCAACGTTACAGTCTTTTTAGTGCCAAAGTTCCTCTTTTTGTTACTATACTTCCACCGCAGCTCAACAGGGAAACACTGTCCGAGGAAACACAAAGAGGGAATTTGATGCTAAAAAGACTGTAAATGTGGCAGATATACACTTGATATGACTAACTCAGACTGCTGAAGCTGAATTTAAGATTCACATCAGATCAGTTGAATCTGCATCGTCCAAGGAACACACTGCAAATATGGTTTTGCTATGCCTACACAGTTCATGAGTTATTAGCCAAAACGTAAAACAAGTATAACTGATGACATAATGGCGCTATTGGTACCATGTTTTAACATGTTAGGCATTTCCACATGGGACACCTGTCCATGAAGTATGAATACTTTAACTCTTTTAGTTTTTGAGATATCAACTGTCAAACATTCCTCCCATAGATTTTCATTATAAATTTTAATATTTAAAAAAATTCTATAAAATCACTGGAGTGTAATAGAAAGAAGAAAAGTCGTAAATGTCCTTAATGAGCTGAACCTTTTGATATTTGAATGGTTTCTGTAGCTGAGGAAGTGAGTGTTTGAAAAACGTACAGAGGAATAATACATAAAGCTTTGAATTCACACTAATAATAATTTCAAAATTACAATGGCTGGCTATAGATTAAATTTTAATTTACAATCTAAATTGTAGCCTATATATTACATTTACCAAAAAAATTACAATAAAGACTCTTTCTATTGCACAAACTAAAGCGTTGTGAGGTCAGTCACCACATCTTAAACAGAGTAGAGCTGCAACTAAAGATTATTTTCATTATTGATTCATCTGTCGATTATTTTCTTGATTTATCGATTAGTTGTTTGGTCCATAAAATGTCAGAAAATGGTGAAAAATGTCAGTCACTGTTTCCAAAAGCCCAAGATGCAACCTAAAAAGTCTTGTTTTGTCTCAACCAACAGTCCACATCCTAAAGATATTCACTATACTGTCATAGAAGAAACCAGAAAATATTCTTAAGAAGCTGGAACCAGATGATTTTGGCATTTTGTCTTAAAAAATGACTCAAAACTATTAATCGATTATGTTGATGATTAATTTTCTATCAACTGACTAATTGATTAATCGACTAATGGTTGCAGCTCTAAAACAGAGTGTATCAATCTCTCATAGAAAGTGTTTTTACCCTCAACATTGTGTCCTGGATCAAATACATGACTGTCAAAAACAAGGCCTAAACCTCCAGAATAGTCAGACTTGGCAGTGCAATATAAGGCTGTAAACAACACCCGTTAGCTTATCACCATGACATAGCAGTTGCAGGAATGACAGGCACAATCTCAGGAGATTCCCTGTGCAGGAGGACAGCCTGTTTGTTTTCAAATTCAACTGGATTAAAAACCTTTCTTTAATTCTTTTTAAGACACAGAGGTGAGTGCAGACACCCACAGAAATGAACTGACCCTCTCTTCACCTTTCCTTTCCAAGCGGGGGTCTGACAGCATAACACAGACCAGAATCGGACACTCAAAACTCTTGGAAAGCCAGATGGCTGACTAAATTAACAACTGGCTAAAAGCATAAATGACTCATTGGTTCATTTGAACCAGAGAAAGGACCAGAGAACTCACATCAACAAGACCACTGGACTGTTAAGGGACTCCCCGTTTGGATCTTGCTTATCTCCACAGATTGTCATAAATTTGAGAAGTGCATTCCTTAGTGATTTCTCAGTGGTATAATATAAGCTAATCACCCAAATAAGTGATTAGGAAGTGGGCTTCCTAATGTCTTCCCATCTGTCTTCTGCTGCTCTACAAGCCTGAACTCCTACCAAAGAATAAAGTCATCCAGTGACAAAGCTTTCACACTATTTGCCCCAGAATTATAAAACTCCCTCTCTCTTTATATTAAATTATCTCAGTCCATTAATAACTTTACAGTGTATTTGGCCTCATAGGCCCTGTTCACACCTGGCGTTAACATGCGTTTTGGGTGATCTGATCACAAGTGGACAGCTCTAAATACAGGTGTGAATGCACCCAAGATGCATTGAGGATGCACTGAGATCCGATCACTCAGACCACATTCGGAAGTGGTCTGGGGTGCATATTGTAATATCATGACAGGTCACCTGGGCAGGCTAGGGTGGGGCAGTGCAATATAACTGAAAAAACAGGCTCACATATAGAAGGTTCAAAAAAAGAAGTTGAAGTTCTCCATTAAGCAGGTTATTAACAGGTAACTCAGGTAATTTCTTCAATCAAAATCAAAGTCCAAGAACCAACTTAAAACACCCCAGAGGAGAAAAAGGTTATTTAACAACTCAAAAAAAGAAGAAAAAAGCTCATTATAAAGTGTCAGTTTTCCCCTTTTAAGGTGTCTTCTTCCACTTGAACAGTTCTTAGTCTTTAAAGTACTTTGCCGAATGTAGGTGATCTTTCAAAGTCCATTTGCCCAGCTCCTTCCAGCCATGTGCTCTCTGTCCCTCTGCTCCTCTTGTTCTGCCTCTGTCAAGTTCCCAAGTCCTGCTTTAATCAGGTGGCTTAAAGGACCAGTGTGCAGATTTCAACAAACTGAATACCCCTCCCCTTCCAAATGTATAGGAGAACCTATGGTGTTTGGTTTGTCCATTCTGGGCTACTGCAACTTCTGGGTACTGCAACATGGCAGGCTCCATGGAAGAGGACCTGCTCCCTATGTAGATATAAAGGGCTCATTCTAAGGTAACAAAAACACAATGATTCTTATTTTCAAGTGATTATACACTAATTAAAACGTACTTATGAATATTATATTCCATTTCTGCCAAGTCCGTTCTGCTAGATGCTACTAAATTCTACACACTGTACATTTAAGTATCTACACCTGTCTGAGTGGTGAGGCATTCTGGGAGATGTAGTGTGTGCAACGGCAGCCATTTTGAGATGTGGCAACCGAACCTGTATGCAAATGTAGCACCCCTCTACTATATGTCCCCTTATGACGCCACAATATGGCCACATTTTTTTAGCAGTGTTTATAAATGTGTTCTGGGCTGCATTGAGGGACCGCCTACTCAACTGACATCCTCTGCATACACGGAAATACCATAGACTGTATAAAAATATAGAGGTAGTTACCATAACGTCACCCGTTGGTTTCTGAGGAGCGGTTTTGAAGCTCAAAGTGAGCCGCTCCGGCCGTCGCCATCTTGGCAGTACGTGACTCTGCCTAACTCCCAGCCAATCAAAAATGGGCAAAGAGGCGGGCCGAATGGCCGAAACAAGCCACCTAGCGGCTGGCGGACCTGTCACTCAAAGCAGCCATGTCCTTCATTATGCATAACTTTACGGCTTAATAAAATTTAAATGGGTGAGTTATAAAAAAATTCACCCTCAGTACAGTTGTCATGAAAGAGGAAATTAGCTACAGAGACCAAAACTGTTTTTTGCACCAGGCTGTAAACATGTTTATTTCTGCTGTAAAGTTGGACATTTTAACATGGGGGTTTATGGGAATTGACTTGCTTTTGGAGCCTCAAGTGGCCATTCAAGGAACTGCAGTTTTTGGCACTTCCGCATTGGCTTCATTTTACAGCTCTGGAGGTTGCCACTTGGGAAATACATACTCATTCGTGCCCCTATTAAAGTGCACAACAACGACAAGAAGCCACAACAACAGGCAAAATGGATTCTCGTGGATGGAATACACACAAAAAACGTTGATTTCCATTCGAGCCAAAGAGTTTTGATTTTGCCCACGCACCAAACTTTGCAAACTCCTTCTTCTTCTTTTAATTTCCGGCAGACTAGGCATGGAAAGTGCATTGCTGCCTCCCGTCGGTGGAAAAACGACGCGTTTGGTCTTTGCAAACGGAAATAATGTACGTGTCTATTTGCATATAGAGCAGGGAAGTGAGATCTGATCACAAGCGGTTACTCAAGACGCATGTGGAGACACATGTTAATACCAGGTGTGAACTGACATATTCAGAACTGTCTACTTGTGATCAAATCACCCAAGACCATGTTAATGACAGGTGTGAATACAGCCTTAGATTTGACTGTGTGCACAGATTGAGGACGAGCCTGTGGGTGTCAGCAGCTTTATGTTTGTTGGATGGTTTGATTTTCCGTCCTGTAAAGCACTATTTAAATAATCGGCTCTATCACCTGCTTCTTTGTTCAAAAATCTCAGTCAGAACTCCTTCCTGTTTAGTGGATGAATTGAATTAAACAGAAAGAAAGAAAGAGAGTCAAATACAAGTGTATAGAGCTCTACATCTCTGTGTGTGGGGGGGGGGAAGGGGGGGATCTATATTCAGCACATTATCCTCGGCAAAATAATGAATCACACCCACACACACACACACACACACACATATTTACAGGAACATTAAAACACACAGTAATTTCATTTCATACATGCAGGAGAGAGATTCGGGATATTCAGGATGCTGTTGTTGTTTATTCATGCTGGTTGAATGCATTCCGTGTGTGTGTGTGTGTGTGTGTGTGTGTGTGTGTGTGTGTGTGTGTGGTGAGTCACAGATCAGTTGAGTGGGATGTTTACAAACCCCCAGGCACTCTCTCTCTGTTGACACATAATGCAGCCACTGACATATGCATGCTGTGATTCCAGTGTGTGTGTATGTGTGTGTGTGTGTGTGTGTGTGTGTGTGTGTGTGTGTGTGTGTATGTGTGTGTTAATGCATTGACAACATTTGACAGTAATCTATGAAATGAGACTTCAGCTGCATCTCTTCATCCTCTTCAAATGTCTCTCAGGAAATGATCGTGATTGTGAAGATGTCGACGACGCTGAAGATGAAAACTGTGATGGTGAAAAATATGATGGTTTTTGAAGAGGACAATTAAAGATCTATTTTAGCTCGCAATGCAACCTAACCACAAGGTCCACGTAGTAGCTGTTCTGGAGCTTTCGATCGTATCACATGATCTTCATCAGCAGGTGGAGTTTGCCCAGTTCTCATAAAACTTCAGATGTTCGGAGCTCAAAAGTTGGGAATAAAAATCAGTCATGACCAACAAATCTCAATTCTTTCCTTTTCTATTCTAAATTGATGGTATTCATAATGATGACGATGATGAAGATGAAAAATCAATTATGGTACATCCTCTCAAAGTCCTTAAAGGAACAGATTGATTTGATTTCCTTGCTGAGATGAAAAGATCAAAACCACTCTCACATCTGAACAGTAAATAGGAAGCCAGATCCGTCAGCTGGTTAGATTAGCTTAGCATAAAGAGTGGAAACAGGGGGAAACAGCTAGCCTGTCTGTAGAAAAGGCCCCAGAGTTACAAATTAGTGTTATTAAGTACGGTCGCCCATATGGTGCTTCTATGTCTACTGTTAGAGAAATTCTATTGGGTGAGTCAGCCCACATGCTGGTGGTATATCGTAATTGACGCCACGTAGTTCAAAGCAGTGTGCTTGGTCAAGTGATGGACTACAGTTGTGCAGTGCAGTAACTTTCATTAAAAGTGATCTGTGGGTGACTCCCACAGTACCTTAGATGGGAACAAAACCAGATAAGGATGTAAACTGGTGGAAGCAGGATTGACAAGCAGAAGTGACGCTGTGTGATTCAACGTTCAACTCCCAGTTCCCAGCAGATGGATACAGAGACAGAACTTCTCTCAGAAAGAAACACAGATAACTAATGGACGAAGGGCCAACTGTTGTACTAATTAATTGCCAAGGTTGAATATTCTGTGTTCAGACTACAAAGCAATAGGCTACAAGTCATTTTCATTGGAAGGCAGCGACGTGAAGCTACAAACTGACACCTGACACTAGTTGCTGCAGGATGGGCAAATCAAAGTTGAGCTGGCATCAACTTTTTTCAGCACTCAAATGATGTGGTGAAGCATCACCCAATCATGCATTTCTGTTTTATCATTTCCACTCCCCTTCTCTCTCCTCACAATTCCTGTTCTGCTCCGTCTAAAAAATGGAATAAAAACTGATTCTTGCCTTTATCTAGTTCCCTGTGCTATTTAACCCTACCCTTTTCATTTACTGTGACACTAACAAAAAAAATGCGGCTTGGCAGAGCGTGGCAGCTATTGCGTACCAGGTAGTACCAGGTATGTAACATACATTTTAAACGCACAATGGCTAGCTCTGATACTGTGTTATTTAATAATACATGTTTACTAGCTAAGATAATCGTAAATTAATATGTGTACTTCAAAACATGTTCATACATTTATTACCTGTTGTTAGTACTGTTGAGAGTGTTTTATGGTTGAGCTAAAATATGAAGTAGCTAAAGTCAAGTATTTTTACCTGTATTGCTATTGAGGCTTTGCTAACTTAGTGACAGAACATAGCACACCTGTAGGTAGCATCCTGTGGGTTCATCAGGATTTAACACATATCATAAATAACAGGAAGTGTTATGTCAACATTAGCAGTAACTAAACACATGGTTAATATGTCAGTTAATAGTCATATTCGTATCACTCCTGATTATTGTTTATATTAGGATTGGTAATATTATGCATATTACTGCATATGGGTGAAATTAATGTATACTTATGTTATCTTTCATTCAGTTGCATTTTGTTATTCTTTCTCTTTCTAAAAACCACAACCAGACATAAACACCCAACTGTGAGTCAAGTCAATTTTATTTATATAGCGCCAAATCACAACATAAGTTATCTCAGGGCACTTTTCATATAGAGCAGGTCTAGACCGTACTCTTTAATTTACAGAGACCCAACATTCTACTTTACATTTTACTGAAGTTCTTTTGATCTTTTTGTGGCGCTGCAGGCTGATGTGGGCTGTTCTGAACTTGTATATCCTGACTGACAGTGATCGGTAGTTTTCCACTTTATTTGTAGTCAAGTTTCCATCTAAATGTAGCACATTTAACATAATTTACAGAAAAATCATCAAAAGAAAATGTAGTTAATGCTTGTTTCCATTCACTCTTATTGTGTGAATATTAGAAGATAAACAGTTGGTGACGCTAATTCTCCAGTCGGTGCCATTAAACCATTGCAGAAGAAGAGGACACAACAAGATAATGTCATTAAAAGAGTCAAAGCTCAAACGATGGAAAACCATGTGGAAAACATCATGGAAATATAACATCTCTGTTTGTTTCATGTAATCATCTGAGGAAAGTTACAGACTCCTCATCGCTCCACACAGATCTGTTTTCTTCTCTTCTGTGACATTTAATTCATGTACGTCATCATTTATTCACTAAATTGTTTTTAGCCACACCAGTGGCAAGGCATTATGGATGGCGGTGTCAGTCTGTTGGCCAGTTTTCCGCCATTTTGTCCAGACTGAAATATCTCAACAACTGTTGGATGGATTGCCATGAAATGTTGAGCAGATATTCATGTTCCCCAGAGGATCAATCCTACTGACTCTGGTCATCCTCTGACTTTTCCTCTAGTGCCACTATTTCTGTTTTTAGTGAAATGTCTCAACAACGATTGGATGGAATGTGATGAAATTTGGTTCATACATTCATGTTCCCCTCAGGATGAATTGCAACAACTTTGCTGATCCGTAAACTTTTCATCTAGTCTTGTCATAAAGTCAAAAATTTAAGCAATCCAATACTTTGGTTTATGTCCAAATATCTGCAAAACCAATGACATTCCCATCAGCCTCAGCTGTACTTTGTACTTAGTGAAAATTAGCAAATGTTGGCTTGCTAATATGCTAAATAAGGATAACATCTTAACATTATACCCATTAAACATTATTTTTAGTCTAGTTTCTTACTTTTGAAAGTGTATTTGTATTGAATACGGATGTGTCTGTTTCAGTGCAGTCAGTTGCTTCCCTGAACTTTTTTTTATCAGTGCATTAGGTGACAAGGTGGTGCTTCATCAGTAAGGTTATAACCATTTAAACTCTTTAAATTTCACATAAAGTTTATTTAAACACAGTATGATATTATCATGTAGGTATTCTGGTTCCAATACTTCATTAAAGCTATATCATTTTCACACTGAGTGAAATCTTGAGATCTTGATATTATTTTATACACATTTACCCAAATTCAGTAGTAAAACATTTGGTATTTTTGTAAACATGAATTTAAAGATAAAATTGAGTGGGCTTTAAATGTTCTCCCACACATGATGAATATATAAATATTTACCACCAGAAATGTTAAATGACAATCATTTAATAGAATTTGAATTGAATAATTAGTGAATGATAAGCTGTTATGAATTTTGTCTAAATAACTGCAGGGAGTGTCTCTCTCTGACTGTACCTCTGTTTGTCTCGCTCTCCATATTGAGGTCAGTCTCTGCTTTTTGTCTCGTAGCCTGCAGAGACCCATTCTTCCACTTCACTGCTTCTTTTCCTCCACTCCCTCCTCCATCCCTCACTCCACAGCTCCACGGGGAGGAAAGATGGCTGCTTGTCATGTTGACGGCTGTCAGTTAATTGTCCTTTATGAGGCTGAAGTCATTAACAAGCTTGTTAGTGAGGAATTCTGTCTGTTTAACAAGTTTAAGATGCGGGGTTAGGGTCAGTGAGTGTGTTAATTTGATTGTATGTTAGTTTTTAGTTATTTAGTTATGTCATTTTAATAAAATAACAGTTGAAAAGGAGGGGGCGTTACTCCCTATGAGTATAAAATAATGAAATAGATGGCAAAGCTTGTATTAATATCAAATTACGGATAGAGTTTCAAGCTAGAGGCTCAACTCCAGATGTTCGATCCATTGTTTTGTTACACTGGTTTGATCAAGTGGTTCATTACAATGGTTTTATCCAGTGGTTTGTTATAATGGTTTGATCCAATGGTTTATTCCAGTGGTTTGTTACAATGCTTTAATCCAGTGGTTCATTACAATGGTTTGATCCATATGTTTGATCAAGTGGTTTGATCCAGTGGTTCGCTTTAACGGTTTCCTCCAGTGGTTTATTCCAATGGTTTGATTTAATGGTTTATTCCAATGGTTTGATCCAGTGGTTCATTACAATGGTTGGATCCAGAGGTGTATTCACAGGGTTTGATCCAGAGGTGTATTCACAGGGTTTGATCCAGAGGTTTGTTACAATGGTTTGATCCAGTGGTTCATTACAATGGTTGGATCCAGATGTTCGATCAGTTGGTTGGATCCAGTGGTTCATTACAATGGCTGGATTCAGTGGTTTGTTAATGGTTTCATTATTTCCTCCCACCTCTTGTGCCTGAGTTGTTTACTTTAATTGTTGTTCTCTTTCTTTTTCTGTGAATTGTTTTTGTGTTTTTGTATTGCTTAATAAAAGGCAAACAAACAAAACATTTTTATACTGGATCAGAACTAGCAGCAAGAAGGTCAAAGGTTGTGGCATCCTGACACAGAAACAACTGAGCTTGTTACCTGTCAGTCAGCCATGTACTGTATACTTTTTTGGTAATGTTGGTGTGACATCACCTTCACTGCTTTGTTCTCTATTTTAACTCAAATTAAAGGCTGAAAATTGGTAGAATTCCCCTTTAATCCACAGCAGGGTGGAGCGGGGGGTAAATTCCTCAGAGGCGAGTCAGTACAGGAACAAGAGCCTTCAAATACCTGTATGTGTGTGTGCGGTTTCCAGGATGATATGACTGCAGGTTCATTATTGTAAGACACATCAGCAGACTGAACTGAAACACTTTGAAATGTGTCTTTACAGTATATATATATTTTTTACTTTATATTAATGTATTTTATCTCTATTATGTCTAGAGATGAAAAACACAAGTTGATTAGAAGGAGAATGGTTGGGGAATCATGTGTTTCTGTATTTGTAGACTTTGTTTCTGTGTTCCAATTATGAATTGTTTCATTAAAAGCTACTTCTTATTGCCAACTTTTAAAGCTGGGATTCTCACCATTGGGGTCAGGACCACACTTAGGGTCAGAAAAGATTGTACAAGAGATAAATTATATTTCATTTATCATTTACAATCAAAACTGTGGTCGACACAGAAGAAGAAACTGTTGACATCATAACAATGCCATGATTGCTAGAAATACACATTACTTTTGAGTTTTGCAAATAAGGATTTTGAAGGTCTTTGAACACCACAAACCAAATAACACTCATCGTCATTGTGACCTATTGTGGTGAGCGACAACTGATCCTCAGAAAATCACACTAAGACCAAGAAAGTTGTGTTTGTTTTTTAAAATGTACGCTTTGCTCTTTTATGTTTTTTTTTTTTATAAAATACAAATGTTATATTTTGTCAGTAGTGGTAAAGTGTTTGAAAGACCAGTATAGAGAATGAGGTTAGACGGTTTTTAAGTGGCTGACTTCTTATTAACAACTTGTTTAAAAAGCTGTCAGGACCACACACTGTTTTACCCTTCAGGGCCTTCAATTTGCTTGCAGTTGGTTATGTGACGGTAAAATTTAGTGGCCAGAGTCTTGATTAACTCTATCTCCATACACTAATCTGTAATTTGTTCCCATGGCATTCCCAACACAAACTTTTTACCTATTATAGACCAGCTGGTGCAGGTGCAGGTGTCATGAAGGAAAAAAATAAATTATTTATGCTCCTGTGTGCACAAACTGATTTGTCCTCTGGAATTACTTAATTTGGGCTCCAAATTAATAATTCTTGTCCATGAATTAACAGAACATGATAACAAAAGGGTAACGAGATATGATAATTATACCTTGAAACTATATCAATTTGTCAACTGTCAAGATATTTTGCTGTACCGTTAATACCAAAGTAACCATCCCTTTGACATTTCTGGGTGTGTTAGGCATTTTGGGGAAATAATGCTGGGGTTTTTATGATCTTTGCATCAATTAGGTATGTCAAGTTATGTCAGGTATTTAATTTGCTGGTGTACCCAAAAACAGGCATTGCTTGCCACACCAAGCAATTAGTAGACCTAATAAAATTGCAAACACTTTGCAATGTGACCCCAGTGACAGTGGACAGTTTTTCCATGGGTGTACAATTAATAGGAATGTTCAAATTAATGTGAACTCTAATTAGATTGCTGACTAGCTAGAACGTTAGTTTAGCAGTTTACTAATGTTGCATAGCAACCAAAGGCAGCTGGGAACTACTTTCCTTTAAATGACCCTTGTAATGTAATTGTTATTTAATAAAACTGTTTCTTATTGGATTGTGTCCATAATTTCTATATTGTAATAATTGGCAACTGTTTTATAAAAGCAATATCTCACTCCTGGCAGTGTGGCTGACAAACCCCTCCAATGTGATATAATCACAATATACCACAGCCAGTGGTGAGATATTGTTTATATACCATGCCTTTTGTATAGATACTTTTTTCTCTCACCTACTATTTTTTACCATAACACCATGACAAAGTCCTTGTATGTGCAAACGTACTTGGCAAATCAATCAATCAAACTTTATTTATATAGCACCTTTCAAAGAAATCAAATGCAATTCAAAGTGCTTTACAAGCGACTGATAAAACGTTGGATGTAAAAAATGGATTTGGAGACTAATGCTAAATAACCAAAAAGCAAAAAAGTTAATTGAAAAAGACAACAATAAAAGGTGGGTAGTTAAGATAACAAAATATAACACAAGCGATAAGAATAATAAAACAAATAAATTATGAAATACTACGCAAATAAATAGATTATAATAAAACAGTGAAATGTTAATAAAATAAATAATAACGATAAACAGTAAAATGTCAATAAAACAAAATAGAATAAAATAAATAGTAATGATGGTGATAAATAAACAAAGTATACAGGTAATAAAACCATAAAATCATAAAACACTTAAAATGCACAAATGACTTAGCTAAGATAATTAACGATGTTTGTTAGTAATTTTGTCAATTTAAGCGCCATCTGTTGAGAAAATGGAGCGTCAGATGGGATAGGATCATGAAAGTGGCGGGTTCGGGATCCAACGGTCGAGTGGTACCCCGTTTGGCTCGCGGGCTCCTTCACGGTCATCACGTCACTCTCTCGCTCCCTCTCTCTCGCGCTCCTCCAGAGACCACGGCGAGGCTCGAGGGGTAGAGTTACAGCGGGGGGAGGGGGTCGAGAGACACACACAAAGAGAAGGAGAGAGAGAGAGAGAGAGAGAGAGAGAGAGAGAGAGAGAGACAGAGAGAGAGAGAGAGAGAGAGAGGCTCGCGTGCCTGTGTGAGCAGCGGAGGGAGGTAGGAGCTTAAGCTAAAGCTAACTAGCCATGTTGCTGTCGCCGCTGCTGCTGCTCCTCCCGCTGCTGCTGGTGGTGTGTGTCTGCTAGCGGGCCGCCCTGGACTCCATATCCGCCCTGAGGTGCATCATGCCCGGCTGGAAGAAGAACATCCCGGCCTGTCTCCAACCGGACCAGGAAGGAGGTAAGACCGGACCAGACCGATCCGTTCATGCTCACACCGACCGGCGAGTGCGTCCCTCTCTCTCGGTGTGCGTGTGTGTGTGTGTGTGTGTTAGTACATACCTGTGTGTGTGTGTGTGTGTGTGTGTGTGCGTGTGTGTGTGTGAGCGCGTGTAGTAATTATCGCCGGTGCAATCTCTCGCGCAGCGTGGTTTGGCGCCGCCGGTAGAGCTCGCACACACGGCGACTGTCTTGAAATTAGTGAAAGTTGATACCGTGTGTGTGTGTGTGTGCGCGCGCGTGTATGTGTGTGTGTGTGTGTGTGTTGTCTCGTGTTAATCTGACGCAACGGGTGAGGTTACAGTGACGTTACGGTGATTTAACGTTACAGGCTACTTGTGTGCTCGCTGACGTGTTTATTCATCATTAAGAGCAATCACCGGTGACCGGTTACCGAGCAGCGTGAGTGGAGATAGCAGGGCTGCTAATAGGCTAACCAACGGTTAAACCGGGGCTGGTCAACAGAGGGTCTGCCCTTGTGTGTGTGTGTGTGTGTGTGTGTGTGTGTGTGTGTAACGACCACCTTCACCGGGCTGCAGGCAGTCGCAACCCCGGTGTTTACTGGTGTTACGGTAAAATGTGTGACCCCACAGTTTGTGTGATGTTGGAGGGTCAAGTGTGGAAAAAGCGTCCTGTTTTTTTTTTTTGTTTTTTTGTTTGACTAAAAATTGACTGGTGAGTTAATGCTCCACCTTGGCCACCAGTTTCTGCTCTCACAGACGTCAAAATGTGTTAGTGTAACGCTTTGTTGGCAGCACATAGCAGCGCCTCTTTCTGTTTTCACAACACCCCTCCATCAATATAACACAGTACTGTACAGTGGAGGTGTAGTATGTTAATACTACTGTTGTACTTTGTTGTATAATATTGTTTTGTATGGTAAACTATGGAGAGATACAGTATTTTTGGTTTAATATGTATTGCACAGTCAGTGTTGATTATCCTCATTTAGTCTCTCATTAGGGTTGGGCGATGTCTACCGATGTCCACAGTGAGACATTGCGATGGACGATGTTATCGTATCGTTGTTGTCTACATAAATACGCAGGCCACCTGTGCGGCTCCTATTGGAGTCCTTGTTTCTGTTGCTGCGGTGGATTGAGTAGGCTGCCTGCGCGATTGCTGCGTTCGGGACTTATGTAATTAGCCAGGTTTCAGTAATAATCATCCAGCTATCCTGAGTGGGTGTTTGCGATGATAAATCTAATGTCAGCTCATGGCGTTGGCGATGAAGAGGCTGGGTAGCGGTGGTCTGTGAGGGGTCTTCCTTAACCTTGCTAGGATACCGGACCGGCATCCTCGCTTCTGTCTCTGTTCTCTCCGCCATCTTCGACGGCTGCCGCTGGGTATGGTAATCCATGGAGACGCTGATTCTCTTGCAATCTGCAGTGGTATCTGATGGGAGTACTGGAAGGCACTCGTGGTGAAAAATTGGTCTCTTGTTGCGATATGTAGAAGTTTTTCCTGACTGTAGAAGAATGGTGGTGGTACGATGGTGAAGGGAGCAGTGGTCAATGACTGACAGCCATCAGCACAACCCTATTGCTCATATATAATACTCAATTTCACATTTGATGCTTTTACATTGATGATTAGAGCAGCAACAATTGGGCAGTTAATGAAAATTAATTGTTAGCTATTTTATTAATCGATTAATTGTTTTGGATCTTTTTTTTTTTTAAAGAAAAAATGTGAATATTTTCTGGTTTCTTTAGTCTCTATGACAGTAAACTGAAAATCTTTGGGTCGTGGACTGTTGGTCGGCACAAAACAACATTTGAGGACGTCACCTTGAACTTTGGGAAACAGTGATTGATATTTATCACCTTTTCTGACATTTTATAGACGAAACAACTAACTGATTAATTGAGAAAATAATTGCCAGATTAATCGGTAATGAAAATGATCATTAGTTGCAGCCTCATTGATGATTGCATTTCCAGTCTAATAAAGAAGCTGACGACTGTTTCAGATTTTGAATAGAGTTACAAATAAATGATTAATGTCATAATCAATTAGTCTTCCGAATATTTATTTAATTAATAGTTTGGTCTGTAAAAACATGGCAGTTTCCAAGAGCCCAACGTAGCGTCATCAAATGTCATGTTTGTACGACCAACAGTTTCAATTCAATTTACCATAATGTAAGATTTAAAAAAAAGCAGCAAATTCTCAAAAACTGAAACCATCAAATATTTGGCCTAAACAATTTATTGATTATCAAAATAGTTGCCAATTAATTTTCTGTCAGTCAACTAATTCATCGACTAATGATTGGAGCTCTAATTTAGAAGTTTATGAGGAGAGCTGCAACTATTGGTTGATTTACAGAAAGATAATTGGCAATATTTTGATAATCTATTGATTTTTAAAGTGATATTCCAAGTTAAAATGCCAAAAATGATCTGATTCTGGTGCCTCAAATGTGAATATTTGCTTGTTTTCTCAGTCTTCTGTAAATATATTTGGGTTTTGAACCGTTAGTTGGATAAAACAAGACATTTGAATATGTCAACTTGGTTTTTAGGAAATTCTCAACATATTTTGACCAACTTTGGGCTGGGCAATATATATCGATATTATATTGATATCGTGATATGAGACTAGATATCATAGAGTTTGGATATCATAATATTGTGATATGATATAAGTGTCGTTTCCTGGTTTTAAAGGCTGCGTTACAGTAAAGTAATGTAATTGTCTGAACTTACCAGACTGTTCTAGCTGTTCTATTATTTACCTTTACTCACTTAATCATTATATCCACATTATTGATGATTATAGTCATCCCTACAATATTGTCGCAATATCAATATCAAGGTATTTTGTCAAAAATATCCTGATATTTGATTTTGTTCATATCACCCAGCCCTAACCAAATTATTAATTGATTAATTAATGATATAATTTGCATATGGATTGATTAGTTGTACCGCTAATTTGGATATTTCTGAAATATGCTGTAAAGTAGATTTGAAGCATGTTTCACAAGACACAAACCCTGTTTTCTTTCTAATCTTGTACAGACAATGTGAATCTATGTGGAAATATAAAATTAGAGAAAACTGGATGCAGATGAATCAACCTGATTTTTTTGAAAAAGTATTGATTAAACCACACAGTCCAAGTAGAACAAAACCAGACATGTCATCACTCATCTAAACTGTACTAGTGTAGTAATTCTCCTTTTACATGTGGTGTCAGATTCAGCAAACCATTTTTAGCTCACATTTAAAAGGTTTGAACTTTACATGACTGCCACCAAAGAATGAGGACACTTAAATAGGTAAAATAGAAATACGGCTTCTTCAAAACCATTTTGTATGGCACCAATGATTGCAATGATAATAAATAATAAATAATAAATAAGGATAAAGAAGTCCTTTAAGCGGCAACGTGTCTCATGACTTTCACTCGGTGAGGCAAATCGGTGAAAGCTTCCTAATGCTTTTACAAGCCAGCAAGCTCCAGTGATGGTGAGATTCTCAACTGTCCAGACAGTCTGAGAGAGAGCGTGGGATTGACCCGTTGCTGACTTTAACAAGCAGCAGATTGGATAGCGGGTAACAATTATCTATTTTTGGAAGGTTAGGACTACATTTCAATGGCTTGTGACACCTTAAAATTAATTTACACAGCTCATATGTCTACAATTTGTCACCAGTTTCTCCAAAGAGTGATGATTTCCTCTCAGATTGTTTCATTTAAATACTTTTTAAAGCTGTGAGAGGCAAAATTATTCATGAATTCATAAGAGAAAGAGCAGAGCGTCTGAAAAAACAAATTGATTTTGTGTAGCAGAAATATGGACTGCAACTAAAGATTATTTTCATCACCAATTAACCATTATTATTTCTGGCAGCCTGATATGATGTATTAAAATATCTTTTTTTTTTTTTTTTAAAAATCAACACAAAACTCAAAAGATATCCAGTTCATGATCATATATGACAAAGACAAGCATCAAATCGTCAACTTTTAGAAGCAGAAAACAGGAAGTTTTTGGCATTTTTGCTTGAAAAACAACTGGAATGATTAGTTGATTATCAAAATAGTTGCACTTGTGATTATTGAGTTAATAATCCATTAATCGTCTGATAGTTGAAGCTCTAGTTGTTGCCCCCTGTGTTTCTGTGTTGAGTAATATTGAGGTTATTGTGAGTCCAGTATACTGTACGTAAGGGGATGTTAAATGTTTTCTTCAGTCCCCGAGGCTGTTATAAAATATATTAGTGTTGATTTGGTGTTGAGCAGTAAACCTGTCTGTAGTGCCCATGGAGAGATAATAAATAATCTTCAGGTGTACAGCACACAGCTAAACCGTCACAGTGCTGCGCAGTGGGGTGCTAGAAAAATGACAATACACTAAAATGTTAAATACTAAGAGCCGTACAGTGAAACATGGAAAAACAGCTGTACAGGGAAAAATATACAGTACATGAAAGAAACACCAGACAACCAAAGGCAAAGAGAGTAAAAATAGACAACAGGTAAATAATAGATAGACAAACCATAAGAGACACCGTACTACTGTAGTAACATCTATCAGGTTTATTTGTATAGACTGATGTCATGTGCAGTGTCTCAGTGGGTTTTAGTTCATGATATCTAAAAAGAAAAGGAATTAAATGTTAATGCACAAGTTAAAAAAAAAATACAAAATTCAATAAGAGATCACCTGCAGTGTGGTAGGAGATGCAATATTGAACAGAAAATTGTGACTTGTATGTTAATTAGTCAGATTTTCTCTTGACTCTGGGACGCAGTAGCTCATTTTACTTCATCTCACCTTTAGTGTAGATTTATAAAGTTATTATTTGTAGGTAGGACTGAGAAATATCTACAGCAGCGTGCAGAGAAATCTTGTTCTCAGACGTATTTTAATAAGATATAATTTCATTAATTCATGACAATTAATCATGATATTGATTTCATGTGAACTACAGCAGTGTATTGCTGCCGCTACGACATAAACGAAACTTTTCAGGTAATTACAAGATATTTTTCATGTTATTCTGAGATAATCCGTTTTTACAAGACACGTTTCTTGTTTTAATGACACATAACTTTATCTTGTTATATCACAAAACTTTACTGTTATTTCTCAAGTGAACTTATCTCATTAAAACAAACTCTTCTCCTTGTAACACAAGTTATAACAAGAAACGTCCATACGTCGTTAAAACAACAATATAAACCAATCATTTTCACTATATTTTAGCTGATGTAGGCTACAATATCGTCTTTTTTGGCACTGACAGGATCTCTTTGTGGTTTTTACGACATATAGAACTTAACATGTAATAACGAGAAAACTTTTTTTTTTAATGAGATACGTTCATTTTGTGAACTAAGGAGAAAGTTTTGTGATATAACAAGATAAAGTGAGATGTTATTACAAGAGAAATGGTGATGATAAAAGGTCATAATAACATGAAAAATTTGTTATATCATGAAAAGGATTTTAATAAAATGAGAAATGTTTTCTCATTATAAACTACTAAACTTATAAACCGCCGTAGATATCACCTGAATATAGAAGGATGGACTGTAGGAACTTTATTGTCCACACTGTGGGAAATTATCTTTGGTTTCACCACACAGCTCAAAAAAACAACACAAACAACTGACAACACAGGACACAGCATCAACGACATTATTTAATATACATAAATACAGTAGAAAATAATTGAAATGCAGAAATACAGTAGAAAATACAGTACAATAAAATAAAAGATGACAATCAATTGTCACATTTATCTCAATATTGTTTAATGAAACAATTATTAAATCCGTCTGTGCACAAGATTCTCATTAATTATTTGTACTGAAAAATAAACAGTCAGGCTTCAACGTTAATGTTTTTTTCACTCGCCTTGTCGGGCAAGTGGGTCAGAAATCTACTTGCCTAAAGTCAATTTTTACTTGCCCCTATACAAATGTTATCAAATAACAACAGATACTAAAGTTAATTGTCATGTTTAGTCTTTATTTAAGTAAATGAAACAGGACAAGTGTCATAGATGTGAAGCTACAAACATTCTTGCATATAGAAAATGTTATGACTCTTCCCCTAAATTACACTGAACACTAAACTCTTTTTATGAGCCCAGTTTCTTTCAAATAAAGGAATAGACCCGATGGCAAATACATTATTTAGACTCATTTCTTCCACTCCAAGCTTCCTGATTTCCCTCTTTTTAATGTTTCTCGTTCTCGACAGTATTTATGGCAGTGAAAAATTACACGTTCCACTGATTCCTCTATTTGACAGAGCTCATATAATCCTGAGGGATGTTTGTTTCACGCATCACACTACTAGCCTACTCGACTCCTGATTGGCCAACGGCGCGTGCCAATAATCTCCGATGCGTGCGAGGAGAAGAGGCTACGATGTGCGCCGGAGAATGAGAACATAATTTATGATACGACGATGATCGAAAAAAAATGATTGAAACATTTTTTTATTTTATTAGCCCAACGTGGCATTTTACTTGCCCCGGCCAATCGGGCAAGCCTTCTCGTTGACCCATGATGACAGTACATCATAAGTTATGATAATATTTATGTACCACAACACTTCCCAGAACACTTAAGGTATTTGTTTGCTAAAACAACACTCAGGGTAAACTATGCCGCCCTTTAAAGTATCTCAATATGATAAAAAAAAGATTTGAAAAACACTTTTATGGCTTCTGAACTCATTAACTTAAGCTGGATCTGTTAGAGTGACATTATTTTAACAAACGCTGGTGTAACAGACTGCTGCGCCTGAAACAACAGATGCTCTACATATCCTTTATTTTCAAGAGCAACGTGTATGAAGAAATTCATTTACTGTATACATATTGATAAAATTAGGTCAGTTAGAGTGCCATAATCTCGTTGGATTTGGTTATTCTTCGATTATTGCGGGCATCTCAGACTGTCACGCCTCATGCTTTCCTCCACTCAGACTCTCCATCGTTTGCCCAAATCAGGATTATCTTCCTCCAGTATCTGACTCCAAACTCCAGGCTTGTAAATATTCCTACAGAAACCCCGCAGAGAAAAACCCTACAGCGCTACAGGCAGCTTTTTACAGCATGCTGATGATGACAGCGTCAGGTTCGTGACCCTGACTTCTTACCTGGCAAGTCCAGAAGGGACCAGCACCTGTCTCCCTTCAGGCCACAGTGAAACTCTGAGCTGTGGCCAGACCTCTGCTGTCTGCTGCTCGACAGGAGTGTCCTTCCTGCTGAAGTCCTCACAAACACCAATCAAAACTGTGGCCACGTTCGTCCAGCCAGTGTTTGAAACTGCAGCCTGTTTGTATTGTATTAAATATCGAATAGAGAATTGTTGTCTGTTTCTTGTTATTCTGTTAAATAAATGATCAATCTTTTAGTCCAGTGGTTCCCAACCTTTTAGCTTTTTATGCTTGCAAATTGGGGCTTAAACTACTGTTTTTCATTATTATTATTATTATTATTATGAATTAATCATAATTTCTTGATTAATCAGTTAATTGTTTCATTCATAAAGTGTCACAAAAAAGTGAAAAGCTGTATTTTTGCTAACAAAGAAAGATGAAGGTGTTACTCCCTTAGATGCATGCTTCTTCAGACAGACTTTGAATCTGAAGAACTGCCTGCAAGTCAAACTCCAGGGCTTCAACCTGCTCTGACGCTTCATTTGCAATGTTTTTTTTCTACCTTGCTGATGTTGGTTCGTCGCACACGCCCATAAATGGCTGTTCGTTTTTGGTGCTTGGTCACTAAGGTTGTTGCTAAGGTTTTTCTGTGTGTTGTTCATGTTGTCCACTCACATAGTATTTCAGATCTGATTCAACTCCAACGTGTACGGATGTGTTTGACAAGTTTATATTTCAAGTAACGAACAAGACAAGAAGTGAAATCCTGCTACTATAGTTTGTTTACGTAGCCTCTGGAGTCCTGAAGCTGACCAATCAGAACAGAGTGGGCTCATCAGGAGGCGGGCCTTAAAGAGACAGGAGCTAAAACGGCCTGTTTCAGACAGAGGCTGAACTGAGGGGCTGCATAAAGGACCAGTAGAAGATAAATAAGGAGTTTTTAACTGGAAATCACGCAAAGATATTCCAGTAGAGCCACAGAATATAAATATACACCTGGAAATATGCAGAACATGTCCCCTTTTAAAATTCAAATTTGAACAAAGCTCTGTGACTCCTGATGAGGATCATGTGATATGATCAAAAGCCCCAGAACAGCTGCTAAATGAGATTTTCTCAGCACATTAAACATGTTTTAAATGTCACATTTGGATAAAAATACAGTAAAAAAAAATCATGTTTTTAAACGGAGCTGTGATGCACATCATGAGTGGATGATGCAGAGGTTGTGTTACTGTGTGTGTGTGTGATGGTGATTACAGTGTGTGTGTGTGTGTCACAGCATGACATCATCCCACCGTTTCAAGCTTTTTGACTAAGACGTGCGCGCACACACACACACACACACACACACACACACACTGTCCTTTAAGAGGTGCTGATGTCAGAACTCTGCTCATCTTTGTCCTCAGGATTACTGAAGCAGACCTGACTCTGTGTGTGTGTGTGTGAGTGTGTGTGTGTGTGTGTGTGTGTGTGTGTGTGTGTGTGTGTGTGTGTGTGCGTGCGTGTACATCCATTTTCCTCAGCTTAATGTATTATCCCTATCGTCCCTGACACATTTTACCGAGAGACTCTCTCTCTGTCTTTTCCTGTCCGTCTCTCTCGCTGTGACTCTGGAACAAAACGCTGACTGTGTGTGTGTGTCATTGTGTATATGACTTTGTCCATTTAAATGTGTGTTTTGTAAGTGTGTGTGTGTGTGCAGTGCAAATATTGTGTCACAAGATAAGACTGTGCTTTATACTGCAGTGCTACCACATGGCCAAAAGTATGTGGACGTGTGAATATTACAGTGATAGTTGAACATCATCATGCACACAAATCTGCTATAACAGCCTTGATTCTCCTGGTTTCACGCTTTAAATCAGAGTTTGGCGCATTAGTGAGGTTCAACACTGATGTTGGAGAATAAGATCTGAAGGTCTAAATTCTGTGTAGGCCAGTCAAGTTCTTCCACACCAAACTGGGAAAATTATACCCTTTAAAGGACAGGTTCACGATTCTTCAAGTCTGTCCTAAAACAGTCAGGAGCCCAAATGAACATTAAAACATGTTTTTCTTGCTGTAATCGTTCCTCCTGTTCATACTGACCAATAGAAGATCCCTTCATAATGCACTTACAATGTATGTGAAGGGGGACAAAATCCACAGTCCTCTTTCTTTGAAAAAGTAGATAAAACTCGAATCATCAGTCAAGAAACCCCTGAGTCGACTCTGACGTTTTGTCAGTCAAATGAATCACTGCGTCATTATCGTGAGTAAAATGTCATTAAAACCGATGGAAGTGATGGATGAAACAATTAAAATACTAAATGAAAAACAGAATTCCCTTTATATACTCAAATAAGAAACAGACTCGGACTACGTCTACATTAAGCCGGCTAAATTCTAAATTGCCGTTTTCGAGCAAAAACGACACGCCTCCACAGCAGGAGATTCAGCAAATACCTCCATCCACATTAAAACGCCAAAACAGGTAATTATCCTCCTACTGGGCATGTGCGGAGGACAGATGAGCAAGTCAGCCACAGAAAACCAACAAAGAAGAAATTGTGCACTGTTTCCGTTTCCGCAGCAGATTACAACAGTTTCAGCGAGAGAGAAAGTTGTAGATACGTTTAACTCTAAACAAGCTAATCAAAGTAGACAATAAGGAGAACAACACTCACATGAAGCTGTCAAACAAACAAATGTATAATTGAATATTAAAAACATATTATCTGCCTCTGTACAAGGCAAACTAAATAGGGCCCAGGACAGAACCTTGGGGTACACCAAAACACAGTTTTGAGTTAAAGTTTAAAGATGAGCTCCAACTAATGATTGCTTTCATTCTTGATTAATCTGTCCTTTATTTTTTGAATTAATTTGTAAATAGTTTAGCCTATTAAATGTCAGAAAATAGTAAAAAACATCCATCACAGTTTAGTGTCTTGTTTTGTCTGACCAACAGTCAAAAACTCAAAAAAAAGGCGACTAACTAATCTGTTGATCGACTAATCATTACGACTCTGGCTTTAAGCTTCTCTTCCAGTTTATTTAGATGTTTTCTGCCCTGTTGGTGTCCAAAAATCAATGAATGCAGCTTTAAGTAAAGGATTTGAGTAGATGTTCAACCACTGCGGTGATTAGTAAGAGATTGTCTTCCATCCAACAAATAGACTTTAGGTAATGATTTACAATTTTGAGACATTTTAGGCTTAAACGGATGTACAGTATAATTATTTAAAACATTGTTGTTGTGTTTCTTCTTCTTCCTCTTCCAATGAAACACCACAGTACTGCCACCATCTGTTTTGTCAGCGATATGACAGCGTTTCTACAAAGCACCTTGTACACACAACAACACCAAGCCAAGCCGTTTTCGCATTTACACACTCGGGAGGCCGCTCCGTTAAAAAGCTCCGTTATCGGGGGAGAAAAACGCCGTTTTAGTCTGGACGGACAGAAAAAGATACGTTGACAAATTTAGCCAGCTTAGTGTGAAAATGGTCTGAAGATCTGCTTTTATTGTCCTTCATCTGTTACATCCTGACACACACATACACACACACACACACACACACACATACACACATATAGCCCTGGGCAGCGTCCAGGTGGACAGCCAAGCTGCTGGCATCATACACATACACTCATTTTCTACTTGGATAAGCCCAGCATGGACACACTAACACAAAACACATATAATGTACACACTCTTCTCTCACAAACACACACTCACTCATGTTGTGTCTCAGTGTGTCTCTAATAGTGAAGCAGTCGGTCTGACACTGAAACCTGCGGAGAGATAGCGAACGCTTCCACTCATTCCTCTGTGATCTGTTTTAGTCATTATTGTCTTTAAGAAGCTCACAAACATGTAGGTGTGAGCTAGAGTTGTGCTGGGATTCTGCTTTTTTTACTACATACTACATATGTTTTGAATAATTTTTAAAGAAAACTGTCCAAATTCTCTGGATCCAGCTTCTTAAATGTGGTTTCTTTAGTCTTCTATAACTGTGAACTGAATATCTTTGAGTTGTGGACTGTTGGTCGGGACAAAACAAGACATTTAAGGTTACATATTTGGGAAACAAGAAAATATGCAACAGATTAATAGATAATGAAAATAATAGTTAGTTGCAGCCCTAATTTCTGTTATGTATTATTATTACTTTTGCATGAATGATTGCTATTAGTAACTGACCTGTTTGTGTGTGTGGACATGAGGACGTTTTAGTCTTCACAATTTTCCAAGTTTGTCTTAAAACAACAGTATTTCAAAGTTTATCTGAAGCTAATATGAAGCTTCAGCGTCCAAATCAAGTAGATATCTTTCAACGTTACAGTCTTTTTAGTGCCAAAGTCTTTTTGTTACTATACTTCCACCTGCAGCTCAACAGGGAAACACTGTCCGAGGAAACACAAAGAGGGAATTTGATGCTAAAAAAGACTGTAAATGTGTCAGATATCCACTTGATATGACTAACTCAGACTGCTGAAGCCTCATATAAGCTTCACATCTACTTTTAAATGACTGTGTGGACACACTGTGGATTTTGGCCTTCATCACTTCCATTGAAAGCACATTTGAAGGATCTTTTAATATCCAGTATGAACAGGAGGAACGATAACAGTGAGGAAAACCTCTTTCACTGCTCATATGGACGCCTGACTGCTGGTTTAAGACACACTTGTAAAATTGTGAACTCGTCCTTGAAGATAAATCCAGTATCTGTCCTGCGGTTTGTTTTCGGTGCAGTTGACGTTCGGCTGTTTGTCTTTTCTCTCTGGGTTTAGGTTCAGGTTGGAGCGAGCCTTCAGGAAATGAATGGAAGTCAATGCATTTGTGTGTTTGTGTGTTTGTGTCCATTAGGAATCAAGGTCAGTCACTCAGCAGTCCATTAAGAACATGGATTCACTCGTCTCTCTCTCTCTCTTTTGTTCAGTTTGTTTCTAGGTCTCTCTGCCTGTCTGTCTCACCCCCCCCCCCCCCCTCAGGCTTTATCAATCACTGTCTGCCTGCTGGTCTGCCCCTGTGAATCATGGGTAATTCTCAGCAGGACTCGACCCTCCGAAGTGTTAGTTTCCCTCTTCAGTTTCTCTAAAAGCCGCAGTTTCTTTTAGCGACCAGCAGGGGGAGTGAGAGGATAAAGTGTGTGTGTGTGTGTGTGTGTGTGTGTGTGTGTGTGTGTGTGTGTGTGTATGTGTATGGAGCGTGGAGAATACGATTACACACACGCACACACACATAAGGATGAGGCGTCCAATCGTGTTAAAGAGCAGCAGAGGCCTGAGAGCGATATGCAAATACTTGTCATTTTTAGCAGAAACACACACACTCTCTCTCTCTCTCTCTCTCTCTCTCTCTCTCTCTCTCTCTCTCTCTCTCTCTCTCTCTCTCTCTCTCTCTCTCTCTCTCTCTCTCTCTCTCTCTCTGTTTCATTCCTGTGTCAGCGGATGTGACTCGACCATCTGCCAGGTTGTCAGCTCTGTCAGTGTGAGGCAGCTTGTGGGGTGTTGAAGCCCTCAGGGGTGTCTGACAGGTGAGGGAGGCTCCTCCTTCACTGTCCTGAGCTAACACTGAAGCTAATCTGACTTCATCACATGACCTGATCACCCTGCATGAAACAAGAAGCTCAGATTTATTACCAATTTTTACAGAAAGATATTCTCTGTTGTCTTGGCCAATGGTGGAAAGTAACTAAGTACATTTACTTAAGTACTGTACTTAATTACAATTTTGAGGTACTTTACTTGAGTATTTCCATGTGATGCTACTTTCTACATTTCAGAGGGAAATATTGTACTTTCTACTCCACTACATTTATTTGACAGCTTTAGTTACTTTTCACATGAAGATTTGACACAATGGATAATATAACAAGCTTTTAAAATACAACACATTGTTAAAGATGAAACCAGTGGTTTCCAACCTTTTTGGCTTTTGACGTCTTACAAAAAGCAGTGTGTAGTCGGGGTCACATTTCACATGTCTATGAGTTGTTAAAAGCTCCACCAAATAGTGATTTTTCCCTCTAAACTTCTCACATGCTTTCATTTCAATAAATGTTCAAATGATCCAATATTTCAGCAAAAATCAAAGATTAGAGAAAAAGTCCAAAAACTGAAAACAGATTTGTGTATCAGAACTTTGTTTTTTCTTCTTTCCTCTCCCATTAATCATCTCACCACCCCTCAGATTCATCTGCTGACCCTTTGGAGGGGCCCCGACCCCTAGGTTGGGAACCACTGGACTAAACTAGCTAACTGTATATAAAGTAGTGTAAACTAGCTCCACCTCCAGCAGCTACAACAGTAACATGCTGCTCTAACACTGATGCTTCACTATTAATAATCTAATGATGTCATATATAATAATATATCAGTCAGAGGGACCAAACCACTACTTTTACTGCAATACTTTAACTACATCAAGCTCATAATACTTATGTACTTTTACTGCAATACTTTAACTACATCGAGCTCATAATACTTATGTACTTTTACTGCAATACTTTAACTACATCAAGCTCATAATACTTATGTACTTTTACTGCAATACTTTAACTACATCAAGCTCATAATACTTATGTACTTTTACTGCAATACTTTAACTACATCAAGCTCATAATACTTATGTACTTTTACTGCAATACTTTAACTACATCAAGCTCATAATACTTATGTACTTTTACTGCAATACTTTAACTACATCAAGCTCATAATACTTATGTACTTTTACTGCAATACTTTAACTACATCAAGCTCATAATACTTATGTACTTTTACTGCAATACTTTAACTACATCGAGCTCATAATACTTATGTACTTTTACTGTAGTAGGATTTTTTTCATGCAGGACTTTTACTTGTCATGGAGTATTTTTATATTGATGTATTGGTACTTTTACTGCAGTAAAGGATCTGAGTTCTTCTTCCATCACTGGTCTCGGCAAATGTCTTTATGTTGTTCCAAAGTACTTTTTTTTGCTCCCTGAAGAAACATATTAATGTTTCCTGAAGGATAATAAAGTCGCTGCTAGTTCACTGTGTTTTATTGACCTCATGCGTCTCAGCAACAAAAAAGTTGCCATAATTTTGTCTTTTAACTTTTTGTCAAAACACCAGAGCAGCAACGATTAGTTGATCAACAGAAAATTAATTACTTTGAATCATTTTTTTTAAATCTCACTCGTTCCAGCTTAAATGTGAATATTTGCTGGTTTTATTTAGATATGTTCTATTACTCTCCCGGGAATAGTTCGACATTTTGTGAAATCATTTCCTTGCTGAGAGTTAGATGAAAAGATGAAAACCGCTCCCTGTGTACGTTAAATATGAAGCTAGAGACAGCAGATGGTTAGCTTAGCTTAGCATAAAGACTGGAAACGGGGGAACAGTTAGCCTGGTTGTGTCCAAATATAACAAAATCCACATCCAGCAAGTATTTAATCTGTATTTTCAGTATTTACTCTTTTACACGTAGCTGCATGTTGGATGTCAGTTCTGATTCCTACAATCAATATTTATCATGATGGTCAGTTGGTAGTGTTGTGTGTGTGTGTGTGTGTGTGTGTGTTGCTGTCATTTTTCCGTCAGCATTTTTTCCGTCTGTCAGGCGGCGAGGCATTGTGGGATACGAGAGCTGTCAGGACATGACAGGGGTCAGAGGTCAACACACACTAAACATAGTTTCTCACTGTCACTGTTCACCCTGCAGACCAGCTGTCAATCACCACGTCTCTCAGTTTCAGAGTTCAAAGGTCGGAGGTCAGAGAGGAGACAGATTTACTGTGTGTGTGTGTGTGTGTGTGTTTCCTGTCTGTTGTCTGAGATGTTTAATCTCACCTCAGGACACACACACACACACACACACACACACAGACAGTCTCTCCCTCTGTGTGCGTGTTGAAACCTCCGTCCAGTTTGACCAGTTTACTGCCAACATTATGGTGGTGGTGGGAAGTCAAACAGTCAGCTGTCTGTTTGTATCAGCTGTCCGTCTCTGTGTGTGTGTGTTTGAACAGGTTAGTATCTTGAACACATCACCTCTTTTTCTTTCATGCATCAGTAGCGCTGCTGTCGATCAATATTCTGGAAATATCACCGCATCTTCTCTTCTCTCTGACGTCCAGCTGAAACTCCCAGTAATCCTCCTGCATCGGTGGTGTGAACAGAAGCCGACAGATTCACGGCTTCAGTAACAGTCGGTGGTGGTGGTGAAGGCGACACAGGAAGTTGCTCAGGTCACCAGTGTGTGTGTGTGTGTGTGTGTGTGAGGTTGCACGAAGGTTAAGTGCTAAACACTTGTTGCTCCCTTTGGATCATGACTCAATCAAACACACAGATATAACACACACACACACACACACACACACACACTAGGAATGGCCCAATCAAGTTTTTTGGGTCCGATTTGAGCCCTTCTAATATTGTGTATATAGATAACTGGACAGATAAAGTCAGGAAATTTGTGCCAGAAACTGCAGTTCCTTGAACGGCCACTTGAGGCTCCAAAACCGAGTCAATCCCCATAGACCTCCATGTTAAAATGCCCAACTTTACAACAGAAATAAACATGTTTACAGCCTGGTACAAGAAACGGTTTTGGTCTCTGTAGCTAATTTCCTCTTTCATGACAACTGTACTGAGGGAGAATTTTTTTATAACTTGCCCGTTTAAATTTTATTAAGCTGTAAAGTTCTGCATAATGAAGGACATGGCTGCTTTGAGTGACAGGTCCGCCAGCCGCTAGGTGGCTTGTTTCAGCCATTCGGCCCGCCTCTTTGCCCGTTTTTGATTGGCTGGGAGTTAGACAGCATCACGCACTGCCAAAATGGCGACGGCCGGAGCGGCTCACTTTGAGCTTCAAAACCGCTCTTCAGAAACCAACGGGTGACGTCACGGTAACTACGTCCATATTTTTATACAGTCTATGGTACATACACAGAAACATACAGATAACCCCATTGCAACATACAAATATTCATAAAAACATATTCATCCCAACACACTCACACACACAGATAATATAATAATATCTGCTGATATCGACTCTGATCAGAGACTTTTTACTTGTGGACTGGGGCGCAACTAGCAATTATTTGTTATTACTCATTAATCTGCCTATTATATTGTCAATTAATCGCTGGGTCTATAAATCATCATAAAACTGTGAAAAATGCTTATCAGCATATGCTCGAGAGAGATTCAGTAACAAAGACCACGCTGTTTGCGCAGTATAAAAGATTTTATTTGGATCGGCGAGAGGATTCGAGAAGGATTGGATGAAGGTCGTGTTCGGTGGATGATTGGGGGTCGAGGAGAGGGACGAACAGGAGCCGAATGGTGTCGTGATGTGGCTGGAGAAGAAGAAGAAGAAGAAGAATTACTTTGATGGAAGTTTTAACCGTAACACATATCTTGATGGTGGGAGGAAACCGGAGCAAGGGGAGAACATGCAAACCCCAACACAGAAAGGCCCTGGGATGGCCGGGGTTCGAACCCAGAGCCTTCTCGCTGTGAGGGAAACAGTGTGAAGAGAGGAGAGAAGAAGAAGACAAACGGGAGAGAAAGGGATTCGACACACCTGTGTATGTTTGCACAGGTGTTTGAATTAACGAGAGAGGTGTGGTTTTGTTCCTGAACCTTAGTTTAATAACTTCATCATTAGGAAATATTCAATTTACTATCATTTAAGACCAAGAAAAGCAGCAAAATCTCACATTTGTGAAGCTAGTAATAATCGTAATAATCGTTTCTGTTAGTTTAATCGACTAATTGATTAATTGACAAATCAGATCCTTCTTTACTCTTTACTGTGTTTTGTCCATCTCAGCCTGATAGTGTTGCAGCGCTCCTGCAGATTGCATTATGGGAAGTGTAGTTCCAAAATAGTAATAGTTTATAACACAGTTCTCTTAAACTCTCATCCCCTCGCCTCCTACTCTCCTAGCTTCCTCTCCTTTACTTGTTTCCTTCTCTTCTCTTCTGTTAGTTTCATCTCCTTCCCCCCCCTCTCGTTTTCTTTCATCCTGCTCACCTAGTTTCCTCTTTTCTCTTCCTCCTCTTCTCCTAGTTTCCTTTATTTTTCCTCTACTCTCAGTTTCATCTCCTTCCCTTGTTTCCTCTCGTTTTTTCCTTTCTTCACCTAGTTTACTCTCATCTCCTTCCATTTCCTCTTGTTTTCTTTCATTCTCCTCACCTAGTTTCCTCTCTTGTCCTCCACCTCTGCTAGTTTCATCTCCTTTCCTTGTCTCCTTTCCTCTTCTCCTTTCCTTCCTTTTCATCCCTCTCCTCTCCTATATTCCTTTCCTCTCATTTCCTTCCATCTTCACCTCCTTCCTCCTCCTCTCAGTGTTCAATTACAGACCACTCTCTGGAATTCACGCACACACAGATTCCACGCCTGAAGAGCTCTCCCCTCCCCCTTACTGGAATGAAGTGTGTGTGTGTGAACGAAGAGGAGGAGGAGGAAGGCAGGAGAGGAGAGGAAACAGAAAACTGGGATAGAGAGAGGGAGGAAAGAAGGAAGGAAGGAGGGAAAAGAAGGAAGCAACAGAACAAAGGAAGGAAGGAAAAATAACAAAGGAAGAGAGGATGCAACAAAGGAAAGAACAATGAGAGGAGAAGCTGGTATCCTCTCTGCTGACTCTTCAAGTGCACGTTCACACAGCGTGTGCGCACACACACACACACACACACACACAGGAGGAGCGGTGTGTTAGAGGGCGAGAGCAGCGAGTGAGCAAGTGTGTGTGTGCTGCGAGCCCTGCGATTGGCTGAGCCCGGGCTAGATGCACCAACACAGCCTGAAAAGAAGAACAGAGGAGGAGAGCGAGGCTGCAGATAGACGAGAGAATACAAAGAGTGTGTGTGCATGCATGCATGTGTGTGTGTGTGTGTGTGTGAGATATCCAGAAGTGTGTGTGTGTGTGTGTGTGTGCAGCAGCAAGCAAGCAAGCAAGCAAGCAAGGAGGAAACCTGATCTGAGGAAATCTGATCTCACGCTCTCTCCCTCTCTGTGGGGAATGACGCTTTCCGTTCGTCGTTATTAGCCTCCTGCTGTTAGCTCTTAGCTCAGTTCGGCCCCGGCTCAGTTTGGACTTGGTGGTGGTGATGGAGCGCTTCCTGGCCCTGCTGCGCCTCCTGGGCAGGAGGAGGCGAGGGAGGAGGTACCGGGCGGATGATGACTACCAGGAAGGCTACGAAGACGTTTACTACTACACCAGCAAGTACAACACACACCTACTGAGTGAGTGAGTCCCATAGAGACACACTGAGGAGAGAGAGGAGGGGGGGCGTTTGTTTTATTGTCCGGCTGGAAGAGCGAGAGAGGAGCTTATCAACAGATTATGACACTTGAAGTAGCCCTGAGTGCGTGAGTGTGTGTGTGTGTGTGTATGTGTTCTGTAACTGAGCAGTGCTTCACTAACAACCTTCATCTATAATACAAGACCTAACACACACACACACACACTCACACACAAACACACACAGTCAGGTATCCAGGTGACAGGGGCCAGGTGGTTTGTGGGTAATAACAAGGGAGGAAGTGTTGACAGTGGAAAGGAATGTTGACAATGTGGGGAACACACACACACACACACACACACACACACTAATTTCAGGTTTAAAATCCTCTGTTCTTCTTCACTTGCTGGAAAAAATGCAGCTTCTCACTCAAGTTGGGAAATCTGTCAAATTTCATAGTTTTCCGCTTTTGTTCCAGTTTTTTGTCTTGCAGGGTATCTCTAGAAAAGTCACTGATTTTTGTTCCCTCTCAAAAGACTTAAAAATGTTTAACAAAAGTCTAATTTAAGGGAGACGTGTTCTGCTTTTTGTGGTTTTCTGTTATTTATATCCTCTTCCTGTGAATGTATGTAGAAATGCTCCCTGCAAGTCAAAAGTCAGGGCTTCAACCTGCTCTCGACGCTTCATTTGCAATGTTGTTTTCTACCTCGCTGACGAGCTGACATTGTCACACGTGCCTGTTAACAGCCGTCTGTGCCGTAGCCTTGGTTGCTAAGGTTGAACAGTCGGGTGTCATAGAGAGGAGAGACGTGGTATTGTTTAAATACAGTGATAATGGTGCATATTTTCATACAGTCTCTCCTGGAAGACAGAAGTCATAGTAGCTGAAACACGTGTGAATGCTGGTTACAAGGTTTTTGAAGGTGTTCAACCATTCGACAAGCAGTTCTGATGGAGTATAGTGACCTCTTAAAGGAATATTTTCTATATTTTTCAACAAATCTCATGTTTGGATCCAAACCAACAATGAACTGATCTACTAACAAGTATTGTGTGTGTATCTAAAGCCTGATACATCTTATTCCTCCATTGTTGTTCAAAAACTATTAAAAACACGTCAGCGAGTCACAGCGCTGCACTGGGTGACATGTTCCTTTTATTATGAAGAGTTTGGTCACGTTGGTTTGTTTAGAAAAGGCTCCAAAGACTAATAACAGCATCATGTTTTCAGTCTTAGGAGAGTAGTTCTGTGTAATTTTGTTATGCTACATATAACAACCTCTGTGTGCTACATTATACATTTCTCAAAGACCTTCAGTGCAAAGCGAGTAAACATGACGCTAAAGCTGTCCTCATCTTTGTTGTGTACAGTTACCATGGTAACAGTTGTTGTTCTTGGCACTGTTACTAGTTGACACACTAAGTGTGCATGTGATACTGAATCTCCTCTAATACTACATTACCCAAATGATGCAAAATCAAGTTAATTGACTGAAACAGCTGAATTTACGCTGTTAGCTGAACTAGGGCTGCAACTAACGATTATTTTCATTATTGATTAATCTATTATTTTCTCAATTGATCAGTTAATTGTTTGGTCAATAAAATGTCAGAAAATGGCGAAAAATGTCCATCACTGTTTCCGAAAGACCAAGATGACGTCCTTAGATGTCTTGTTTTATCCACAACTCAAAGATATTCAGTTTACTGTCACAGAGGATTAAAGAAACCAGAAAATATTCACATTTAAGAAGCTGGAATCAGAGAATTTGGATTTTTTTTTCTTTTAAAAATGACTCAAAATGATTATTCGATTATTAAAATAGTTAGGGATTAGTTTAATAGATGGCAACTAATCAACTAATCATTGCAGCTCTGTGCTGAACAAAAGCAGAATTTAAAGCTCTCTGATTGGATGTTTCTTCCCACAATTCTCAGTGGGACTTGTGGTTGACTTCTCTCCTCAACATGTTACGTCTTGTATGTCTGTCTGGTTTGTAACGATTCCTCCTCATCCAAGTGTCTGAAATCCTCCAGCAGCCAATCAGTCACCAGCTGAGAAGCAAAATTTGTCCCAAATTCTCTTTTACACAGATGAAAACTTCTGTGTATTTAATCTGATGTGTTCACATGCTGCTGGGGGAGTCTGATTTCAGGACTTTACTCTATTTTTTTTTTCTCTTTGCATTGAAACATCATGATTTCTGTATTCTTGAAACGTTCCTCTTGACAAAAATGCATAAATTCATCCACAGCTTGTTTTATCTGCTGCTGAGATTACACTCAAATGTCTCCGGAGCTGAAATGAGCTTCAGAAGTAATTTAGCTTTTGTGGGTGAACTTAAGTTTCTGTCTCCCTCCAGAGAAATCTCCAACAGGACTTGAACTCACCTCCTGCTAAACTGTTTACACTGATTAAAGTGTGAGTGAGTGCTCCGAGCTGCGAGCAGATGATAAAGGATTCACCTTAGTGTTCAGCCTTGTTGCCTCAGATGTTTCTGAATGGACCGGGAGATAAACTGGAGTCAAATCAGTAAGAAACTCAATATTTATGGTGATATTTTCTTATATTGATGCAAGAAAAGTCTCAGAAAATTCACAAATGCTGTGCTTAAGTTATAGTTAAATTGATAACTAAGACTTTATGATTCGTCTGTAAGAAATAACAGGAATATTCCACTCCAACTGTGTGTTTGTGTGTGTTTCCGAGCTGCCAAGAGACATTTCTCCAAGCTACCAGCTAGCTCAGTGCTTGTGTGTGTGCGTGTTAAGCACAGCGTGTGATTCTATATGAAGGCATTTTAAGGTTGGTTGACTGGCTAACCCGGAGACACACACAAACACATACAAACACACACACACACACACACACACACAAACACACTCGGCAGACCTTGTTTAGTGTGATTTTTTTTTTTTTTAGTGCAGAGTTTCTCTTTTCAGTTGAGCTTTGATTTAACCTGGTTGGTTGTCAGTAACAGATTGCATCAACGTATTTAAAGAGTAACTTAAGAAAATATAGTTTTCAATGCATAATGACAAAATATAGACAGAAAAAACACATAAGACATGAATGCAAACACAAAAATTACCATAAAATCTCATATTACAATATAAATGTATGTAAGAAATGTATGTTTTCCATCGATATCGCCTTTTTACCATAATAAACTGGCGTCATTTGTCCTTTTTTTGCAACAAACAACTGTATTTTTTTGTATTTTTTCATAAGACAGCAATGGTTGTGTTTGTCCTGCAAAAGGCTGAGAGTCACTTTTGTCTTCTGTGCCGCTAACAGTCCAGGTTCCTTCAGAAATAGTCTGAGAATACATGATTGTGGGCGCACAGAGGCAACACGGCCTGAATAATTGATTCAAATTTTTAGTACATTTGTCCAAAATCTCTGAATTCCTGCACACACCCAAATGCAGTGAAATAAAGTTCTGAGCTGCATTTTATACGTTCAAGTTGTTACCATTAAAGAGTAACTCATATTCTCATACCTATACGTTTCCCCTTGACCCCCCCCCCCCCCCCCCCGCCCAGCCGCTCCCTCCCTTGTTTCCTTTTCTCACGTTTGTTTTCCTTCTTCAGTCTTCTGTCTTTTTATTGTTGTTATTCCTTTTTATCAATATATTGGCTGATTCTGGGGAAATGTATATTCTGTTCATTGCAATAGTGATTTTTGTTTTCCTGAGAAAATCGAGTAATTCTGTCAAGAATTACTTAAAGGGGGTCGATCAAGCTACAAAATGGTTGTTTCAGCCCCGCGACAAAAACTGTGTTTTTCTGTGTGCCACTAAAAGTCTCTTAATAGCTTCAAATACAGGTCTTTTTCAGAATAACCAGAACTGTTGAAAGAAATAATTGTGAATACTTCAATTCGAGATTCATGTAGAATTTAGGCCAGAAAATATATATTACAAAAGGAAATTTATTAGAGTTGTGAAGGTGTCAGTGACAGCCTCATAATCAGTAGATAAAAGCACAAAGACAAACATTTACTTAGTCAAACCTGCCACTGACCTTTCTGACTTTATAGAGGTCAGTATGAACATCTAGACTGTACATAATTTGCTAAAACATCATAACCAATAAATAACAGGAGCAACTATTCAGTGGATTCTGCCTGTTTCCCCATTTAGAGGAGGAAGGAAACAAACAGCCACACTTAAATGTGCATGTGTCACTTTGATTAACATAACAGCTGACAAGGAAGGGTTAAAACTAATTGTGATAGCTTATTTTACTCATGAGGATCAGGGCTATTGATGTCTTGATTGACAGTGAAACAGTGGGCGGGATGGTGGCGACGGCTCACTGTTGATGTTTGGAAACTCAACACAGCTCTCAGTTAAGATTCAAAACATCAACATTGATCTGGCAGGATTTTCTTTGTGTGTGTAGCCGCAGTAACCGCATCAGGGAGTGTATTTTTAGATTTGTATCACCCGGTTTTAATGTCACAGTTTAAAGGTGTCGCTCTGTAGCCTCTGGCCACGCCTCCGTCAGTGATGTCACCCGTACCGCACCTGCGGCGGCCCTGAATCCTTCATGTTGGGACAGCTGCCTCTCCGCCCGCCTGCCATCTCCTCTCAGCACGCTCGATGATCTCATTACATGTTGAAACATTACGGTGCATACATTTGCACATTGATGAGGTGAAATGATGTTGACTGTTAGATGATCCAGAGTTCAGACCGGTGCAGTTCACAGCGCTCGTGTGCTGTGTGAAGGTTGTTGACATAGAAAAATTTGCTAATTACTGCTTTAAATAAGGACCTCGTTAGCATAACAGGTTCTGTGTTCAACATGATGGAGATTAAAGAGGGAAAACGGGCAGCAGAATGGAGGGTTGGCTTTTTTGTTTCTGGTTCTTATTGAGTCCTGCGTTTGATAAAGAAAACACAATATGTTAAAAGCAAAATCCACCATTGTTTTCTCTGATTTTGGCTGCCTGTAACAGCCTTCTTGTCATCGTGTGTTAATGTGTTAGATGCTCTCCGCTTTTTCCGTTTTGCTGGGATTCGATCCCTCGTTTTTCCACGTCCTCCGGAGGCGTCGTTCTTCACTGCTGGATTAACTTCAGAGCCAATTAACACACAGACAGAACCAGAGAGAGGGAGAGAGAGAAAGTAGAGCAGACACAAAGAGCTTCACCTTAATTAATCTGCATGCCTCTCGGGATTCAGAGCACTTTCCCCTCGTTATTTGGATATGATGTTTAATTAGTTCTCTTAATTTAAAGTACAACTGCTTCCTTTTTTTTTCTGCACCGGTTCCTCTCAAACTAAAGAAACCAGGAATACAAACACTGTATACACTGTAACACTGTGTACACTGTATACTCGCGGTTGTTTCAACAGTTTTAAAGAGGTGTTGATTCAACTTTATGGTTACATTTACGACTAATTTGTGGATGCTGTTGAATTATATCACACTATACTGACTTATATTTAGTTTATATTCACCCTCATGGGTCGTAAAAAGGGTAAACAAAATATTAGAAATGCAGGTTTTACATCTCATGGTTGAGAAGTTTCTTACACCACGTATCTGAAGGTCTGGAGAAGGCTTGAATTGGACCTTAAGGTTGGCAAACACTGATCTAGTAGTTGTACTGCAGCGGTAAAAATGCTCTCTGGGTGTCTTTTAGTACTTTGGGACACTAATTGATTAGTCGATTGACAGAATATGTAACTATTTTGATAAAAAATACCAAACGTTTGCTAGCTGCAGCTTCTTAAATATGATGATTTGAGGCTTTTCTGTATCATACATGACAGTAAACTGAATATCTTAATTTATCAATTAACAGAAAATTAATCTGTTAGCTATTTTGATGATCAAATGATTGTTTAAGTAATTTTTCAAGCAAAAATGCCAAAAAAGAAATGCTGGTTCACAGATCTCAAATGTGAGAATTTGTTGCTTTTCTTGGTCTTACATCACTTTGGGTTTGGGAATGTTGGTTGGAAAAAAAAAAAGACATTTGAGGACGACAGCTTGGACTCCAGACGGATGTGACGGGTGTTTTTCGCCATTTTCTGATGTTTTATTGATCAAATGATTAGTTAGTTGCAGCCCTACTGTTGTTAAAGATGTACCAGTGGGGAGCTGAGAGTGTTGTATGTTTAGTCTCATCAGAAGATCCTTTCAGATTCAAGAGATCCAAGGACAAACATACATGTTTATACACTGCTGCCGTTGTCTGAAGCAACAGCAGACAGAGAAGATGAAGAGCTGATCATAATGTGTGTTTTACTGTTACATGTTTTAACCTGTCTTGCCTGATTTGAATATCTTCCCTTTGGAGGAGCACAGTGGAAATAAGCTTTTGTTTTTATTTTTTAAATTGTATTTAAAAAGTATCCAAAGACTGGAACCCGCCCAGTTGTCATAAAGTAGCCCAGTTTTTACAGATATTGATCCTATCGCCTCCGGTTTTCTGTTTATCAGTATAATTAGGCAACATCACAGTTACCATTATGAAAACTTTATAATAGAAATCATATAATTGTTTAGATTTTAGAAGGTTTTCACCCATATGAACAGCAGTTACCGATGTTTTATCACAGAACAGAATAATAATGGCAACAGGAAAAACGTTCAGTTTAGTTGTAATGAACTGAAATGAAATTTGGTTTAGACGGTAAAGACGAAAAGATTCTCATGTTTATGAAAACTGAGCATATGATGACAGAGTTTGTTGAGTAAAGGTGAAAACGCTGTGTGTTGACGGTATAACACCATATCCATTAAATGTGGGTTTAATTACATTGAACATCAATCCTTGGCTGATGTGAGGCGTTCATGTTTGTTTGGTTTTCAGACACTTCTGTATTATTAAGTGGCAAAGTTATTAATTATTATCAACTTTTATTGTTGTCAAATAAATAGAGCTGCAAAAATTAGTCGATAAATCGATTCGTTGTCAATTATTAAATTACTCGCCAACTATTTTTTATGTTTCGATTAGTCGTTAAGAGTCATTTTTCAAGAAAAAATTGATTCCAGCTTCTCAAATCTGAATATTCTCTGGTTTCTTTTGTCCTCTGTGACAGTGAACTGATTGTCTAAACTCAGCAGCTCTTTTCACTTAGAATATATTTTTTACTACGTTTACTAGTCTTATTTTTTAATTGTAAATGTTATTTTTATATTATATAGCTGTCTTTTGTTGTATTTTCTCTTACCTTCTATTTTTTGATTGTTATGCACCACAACAACAAGGTAAACGCAAACCTACTCGGCAATAAACCTGTTTCTGATTCTGATCTTTGGGTTGAGGACAAAACAAGACATTAACGGACGTCATCTTGGACTTTGAGAGACAGCGATCGACATTTTTCACCATTTTCTGACATTTTATGGACCAAACAACCGATCGTTTGTCCCGTCTGTTCTTCACACACATGTAAACCTGTCAGTCCGACTGTGACTGTTAGCACTAATTAAAGGTTTACACATCCGTCCTCTGCGCTTCCCTTCTCTGGAGGAGTGTTATTAGCACTGTGAGCACGCGCACGTGTGTGTGTGTGTGTGCGTGTGTGTGTGTGTGTGTGTGTGTGTGCGTGCGCTTACATAAGGAGATGTCATGGTGACTCAAACCCATGTGTTTAACTTTGGGCGGTGGGTGTTGACACACACACACACATTGTCAGTGTTATACTCTGATTTGGGTATTTTGAAACACTGGAGGCTGTGATGATAACCTGTAGTGTGTGTGTGTGTGTGTGCATGCGTGTGAGTGTGAACACTTCTTTCATCTCTCAAAATCACTCTTTGTACGGCGCAGGGTCACTCTCTCTCCTCAATTATTCATCAGCTTGTTTCCATGGTAACAGCTGCAGCCGTGTGAGTGTGTGAGTGTGTGTGTGTGTGTGTGTGTGTGTGTTTTGGTTGATCTGACAGCAGGAGGATGGGCTTCATCAGCTCATTATACAGTATTATTACATCTGATGTGCATACAGGGACGTCTGCTAGACCTCTGCTGCTGTAAACAGGAAGTTGCTTCAGCAGCTAGAGGTGGAAGTAGTATTAACAGCAGAAGAAGAAGGATTTGATTAGTGGTAAATGTTATGATTTGTATTATTCTGATTTTAGCATCCATATGCACTAAGATAACTGTAAACACCTGCTGTGGAACTTCATAAACTTCTTTTTTTTTTTACTACGTCCTGACCTGAGGTTGACATTCTGTAGTAGAAGAAGAAGTATTAGTTGTAGCAGTAGTATGTGTATTAATTTATTCATTATCCTAATTAGGCTAATTTATTGATAGTTTCACAGTTTATGTTTTAGTTTTAGAAGTAATATTTGCAGCAGAGGTGATGGTAGTAGTTATAGTAGTATTCATAGTAGCAGATGCAGTAATATTTGTAATAGCTGATGATGATGCTTTAGTTTTAGAAGTAGTATTGTTTTTTTGTTGTTTAGTAGAAGCAGCAGCAGTATTTGTTGTAGTAGCTGATATTGTTCATGATGTTCTAGTTGAGAAGTGATATTAGGTTGTGATGTTCTTGTAGTATTAGCAGGAGGAGTAGTAATAGGAACAGGAAGTACTTTATTTGATTCAAAGTAAACCCTGAGCACTCACATCTCCTCCATGTTCTTTAAATAGAAAGACATTATAACCGCACTGAAGCATCAATGTGTTATAACAGTTTTGACCTGCGGTTGTCTCTGTTGTACTGCTGAAGTGTCTCCAGCAGGTGGCGCAACGGCCTCACAGTGCAGCTTAAAGCCTGTGTGACCAGCAGGGGGCAGCACAGCACAGCACAGCACAGACCTGAACACACTGAACAAACCTCAGTTATATAACAACACATTATTATAACATTGGTGTGATGAGCGTTTACAGGCAGAGACAGAGAGAAACATTTAATATGAGTGTGTTGAACTGCATTGTACTGCAGTTATGGTAATATCACTGTTAATACCTTTAACACACACACACACACACACACACACTCTGACACTAATCCTGTGTAATCTGCTGCTGCAACACTGACCTACATGTCTGACCACTTCACTACCTGCTGGGAGAGGCCACGCCTCCTTAAGACGCCAGTCGATGACATCACACAGAAGAGTTTTTTTTTTTATTTGTGTGCCATTTTTTGTGTTAGTTGCAAATTATATTTTTTGCCAATTTATTGAAATAGTGTATTTTTCTATTCTCTTGACTTATGAATTGATGCCAACTTAATATTTTCAGCAATCAGTTTCAAGTTTCTTTATTGTTACAGCTCATTACACAAGTATAATAGTAAAAATCTTATGTTTCAGCTCCTCGACAATGCAGTAAGGAGAAAAAAAGAAATATTAAAAATAGTAAAAGCAGCAAGAAGGGTATAAAACATGACTGCATGTATGTATGTAAAGTGTTGTGTCCTACCTATAATATATGAATAAATATCTATATTTGTATATTATATGTACAAACATCAATCAGCCGCAACATTAAAACCACTGACAGGTGAAGTGAATAACATCGATTACTCGTTACAGTCAGTTCTTGAAGTTGATGTGTTGAAAGCGGGAAAAATGGGCAAACGTGAGGATCTGAGTGACTTTTTGCCAAATTGTGATGGATAGACGACTGGGTCAGAACATCCCCAAAACAGCAGGTCTTGTTGACTGTTCCCGGTATGCAGTGGTCAGTATCTACCAAAAGTGGTCCAAAGAAGAACAACTGGTGAACCAGCAACAGGGTCATGGACACCCAAGGCTCATTCATGTGTGTGTGTGTGTGTGTGAAGCGAAGGCTACCCCATCTGGTCTGATCCCACAGAATTACCGTGGCACAAATTGCTGAGTTCATGCTGGCTATGATAGACAGGTGTCAGGACACATAGTGCATCACAGCCTGCTGGGTAGCTGCCGACCGGTCAGAGTGTCCATGCTGACCGTTGTCCACCGCTGAAAGCACCTATAATGGGCACGTGAGCATCAGAACTGGACCATGGAGCAATGGAAGAAGGTGGCCTGGTCTGATGAATCATGTTTTCTTTTACATCATGTGGACGGCTGGGTGCGTGTACGTAATTATCTGGGGAAGAAATGGCACCAGGATGCACTATGGGAAACCTTTCATGTGGAGGTTACTTTGACTACCTACCTCAACGTTACTGCAGACCAAGTACACCCCTTCATGGTAACGGTATTCCCTGATGGCAGTGGTCTCTGAACCCTGCCACACTGCAAGAATTGTCCAGAAATGGTTTGAGGAACATGACAAAGAGTTCAAGGTGTCGCCTCGGCCTCCAAATTCCCCAGATCTCAATCCAATCGGAGCATCTGTGGGATGTAAAAACAAGTCCGATTCATGGAGGCCAGGAGGAAGTCTTGGTGCCAGATACCAGAGGACACCTTCAGAGGTCTTGTGGAGTCCATGCCTCAACAGGTCAGATTCAGGTTCAGGTTCAGGGTCACGTTTAGGTTAATTTATTTGTACCTGTAGGTAGATTTGATTTGCACTAGACGAGGCATCCATCTTGACACATGTTTTACAAACAACACAGACAATAGACAGACATGATAAAAGTGCTCAATGCTCCAATAATCAGGACTTAAAAGAAAAAAAACCCAATAAAAACCACTAAAATAAATAAAGTAAAAGGCAGGTAAAAAGAAATAAACGTTGCTTCTGTAGCATCTGTGCTACGTCTTGTTCATCTGAGTGATGGCTGCTGGAACAAAGCTATTTTTATACCACTTTGTTCTACACCTTGGGACTATAAACCTCCGTCCAGGAGGAAGAAGCAGGAATTCACTGTGCAAAGGGTGGGAGTCGTCGTTTTAAACCCGAGCTGGTTATCCGCTGTAACCGTCTGGTGTACGGGGACGCTGGGTTAAGCTGTGACTCACCAATCGGCCCACTGGACCATTTAACAATTTGATTCAGAGAGTTTCTGTTCTTCAAAGATACGTTTCCAAACCATGACACCAAAGAAAAAGATGAAATTGATTCGGTAAAAACATGATAGAATAAGGTCATCGTGGTTTTGTGGAAATAGGACAGTTTCCTCAAACAAAACAAACACCGGAGCCCCTTTTTGAACACGGCTTCACAATTTGCTGCAAAGTTCAGTTTTGAGTTAATAATTGTCCCAAGATATTTGTAAGATTGCACACATTCCACTGTCTAACCCTTAATAGATATGACTCCATCTGTGTGGGCATGTCTTCTAAAATCAATTATTATGTCTTCAGTTTAGATATGATTAGATTAGATTAGATATGATTAATTGGAGACAGAACCCATCACACCACTTGACAATGTCAAGGTCTCATTGTCCTGGAGCCGACTAACAATAACAGAGCATCTCTTCTGCGTACTCTATTTGTGTAGAGGGTAAATAATAGGTTGGAGGAGGAGCAAACTTGGACAGAATTCCACTTTCTCACACCCAAAGATTGATACTTAAAGATCCCCTCAAGACATGTTTTAAGATGTATACAAAGTACTCTACTTTGTATAATAATGTGTCTGATATCGTTTTATCCACACGAAAGAAGTTAAATTATCTTGTTAAAATCCTTAAAATGACATCTGTTCCTTCTTCCTCATTAAAAGGTTTAGACATATGCAAATGTGCTTCTGCTGGACACAAGATGTGGGGACTTTAAGGTGTTTTAAAAGCGGAGGAAAAACCAACAAACAAAAGTCTAACATGAGACTCATTTCCATCCAAGTGTTAAAGTAAGTTAAACAAAGTGACTGTGGCATCCTCTACTCCTCTGTGTATGCTCAGTTTTCCTTAATATTTCTGAACTTACCAGTTTTTTAAAAAGCTTTTCATTAAAATTTGATGCGAGAGCAATCGGTTTAAAATCATTAAGAGTTTTGGTACAACTGGATTTGGGAACGGGGACCACCAGCATCCCTCCTGTGGCAGCAGGAAGGGCTGGGACTGAGTCTTCCTCTGTAAACATGATGAAACGTGTAGAAATGTTTTTGTTTTGTTTGTTAAAAGTGAGAATAAATCAGCCAAACGGAGGCAACAGAAGCGACCGGTGTTGTTGTCATGATTAAAACAATCTGACACGTGAGTCAAGAAGTTTAGAAGAACCGGCCAGAAGAGTTGGTTTAACATGTTAATATTCATATAAACTAACTGTCTCTCATTATAATGTACTAGTACTCAATACTCTGCTAAAATGTGTTAGTACCCAATTAATTATACCAGTATTTTATGTCCTTGTATGTCAAATACATTATAAAATCCTGCTGAAAACCATTAGTAACAACAAAGATGAATTTAAAGGGTCAGTTCACCCAAATTGTAAAAAAAAAAGGGATTTTGCCACCTACCTCGTGTGGTTTTATCTGCTGATGTTTTTATTATATAAAAGTCATACTCACTAAAACATTGTACTACCTGTTTAAAAAAACTTTAAAAACATAATCTGACTTTTAAAATCATAGCCAAATTATGAAGCTGATGATGATATTTGATAATAAAAAACAATTATTATAAAATGTATTTATTATAACAACATTATGTTTTTTTAATGTAAATATTTTTAAGGATCACTTAAATTTGTCTGTTTTCCAATGTAATTCGTTTTTTCTAAACATATCTTTGGCATCTCTGTACTGACATTTGTTTTAACCTATTGGCCGACATACAGAACACATCAATACCAATATATCAATATATATATGTAAGAAGCCAATACTGACTGAAAATATTGGCTCTAGTACTTATTAAAACATCATACCACTCTAATATTTAATACTCCTCTGACTGCCGAAATGTACCAGCTGTCACTTGTACGCTGTAATATTTAACTGGACACATTGAATATTTAACTAGTTTGGTCCAATATTCAACTTACACAAGTGTGATGTGGAGACTCGAAACCTCCGGTGCACAAACACTGAGAACGAACTTTACAGTGAATCTTGTGACTTTTGTGTCCAGCAGAAAAAACTTTAGGAATAAACAATAATTACATATTTTGAGATTCTTTTTTTAAGAATTTTTAACACAAAGCTGAGCAAAAACTCAGAAGAGACTCAACAGCCAAGCATTTCTGCGTTCTCTGAGATTGACACTAAAATGAGAATAGCTGGTCCACCTGGTCAGGTTAGGCTAACCCGCTGTTGCTAACTTTGGAGCTAACCTCCTTCACTCGTCCAGCAGTTTGGGAAACAACAGATGACATGTTTCTTGGTCTTGAGAAGCTGCAGTCTGTGCTGTACATTTACTGCCAGATTGACAACTTACCGCTAACCTTTTCCTCTGCTCCGCTCGTTCTCACACACTCGCTACGCACACGCTATTGCTTAAAGCAGCTACGCTACTCTACCTTTCACATAGACGTCCTGTGAAGAATGAGCAGAGAGAGGATTCTGGGATTTGATGCACTGGCCAATGACTCCAAACAGTTCCAGGATAACATTGGGTACCAGTCCTCCCATTCATTTGAATGGGGGTAGTGCGTTTTTCGGCTGTGGCCCTTTCCGCACCGGACTGCGGCCGGAAAGTTGAGCCAGAGTCAACTTTTGGAGAAACCCAACCTGACGTCACTGCGGCTGAAGGCTGCGGTGGCCAATCACAGCGGGAGATCAGACTGATCAGAGCTGTAAACGCCGCCATGAGGGAGCACAAAGACGTTACCAGGAATTTGTTTGATAACGTTAAAAGTAAAGTTAGACTTTGCTGTCGGCTTCCTGACTCATTTTAAAAAAAAAGACAAGAGAAAGAAAGAGAGAGAGAGCAGCAGTGGTGGAGCGAGCTAGAGAGTGAATGAAGAGAGAGCGCGCTGGTAGCCGGAGAAAGCCGGTGAATCAGATCAATAAAACGTTATTTTCTGATTGTTTCACAGCAGTTACGTTCTAAAGCACAAATAGACACACACACACACACACACACACACACACACACAGCTCCGCACAACCCTGCGCCTGAACGCCACACCGCCTGGTCTGAATACAGAGATTATTGTGCGAATGAAAATCACAAGTAGCCCTTTGATATGATATTTTCGTGTGGATTTTGTCCCCCATCACTTACATTGTAAGTGCGTTATGAAGGGATGATTACAGCTCCTGACTGGTGTTTTAAGACAGACTTGAAAAAATGTGAACTGGTCCTTTAATATGAAAACACTGCGTACTCTTGTAGTAAAGGTAGTAGTACTTGTGTGTCGTTGTGGTTTCCAGATAAACAGATTATGGGATGCTATTTCCTTCCTTTCTTCCTTCCCTCCCATTTATTCCTTTCATCTCTATTCATCACATTATCCGTCCTTCTCACGCTTGTTTCCTTCATCTTACTCTTCATCCATCCAGCTGCACAGAAACACAGCAGCCTCCCTCCTCCCTCCTCTGCCTCTCCATCACCCCCCCCCACCTCCTTCTCCTCCTCTTCATCCCCCATCTGCGCAGACTCTCCCCCCTCCCTCCTCTGCCTTTCCATCATCCCCCCCTCTTCCTCCTCCTCCTCCTCTTCATCCCCCATCTGCGCAGACTCTCCCTCCTCCCTCCTCTGCTGTCTCATTTTATGGAGGAGCTTCACATCTGCAGCGCTCCCTCTCTCTCTCTCTCCCTCTCTCTCCCTCTCCCTCTCTCTCTCTCTCTCCCTCTCTCTCTCTCTCTCTCCCTCTCTCTCTCTCGTTTTTGCCGAGCCTCACGAAGCGTCTCGATGATGGTTTCTATTTGAGGTGGTCGTTCGCCTGTCAGTCGCTCAGAGAGGAGGAGGAGGAAGAGGAGGAGGTGTAGTTTGTGGCGGCTGCATCTGCATGGCGCTGGGGCGGGAGGCGACACTCGGCTCGGCTTCACCATGATCGCCGTGTCGTTTAAATGTCGCTGCCAGATCCTGCGCAGGGTGAACAAAGGTAGAGAGACATAGAGAAACACTGAGAGAGAGAGAGAGAGAGAGAGAGAGAGAGAGAGAGAGAGAGAGTGTGATAGAAGGTTATGCATGTTTGCATGTGTGTCATGCATGCATGCATGCGTGTGTGCGTGATGGTGTTTTCCTGGTCGAGCGACATTTGGTGTAAACTGCTGACATTGAAAAGAGAGAGAGAGAGCGGGTTGTTTATGACCAAAGCCAGCTGTGTGTGTGTGTGTGTGTGTGTGTGTGTTTGTGTGTGTGTGTGTGTTGAAAATGATCTCCTGATGGATTCATTCAGTCGATCGCTGCAGGCTCCGCTGGACGAGAGACCTTCAGAGTGACTGTGAGACACGAGAGAGAGAGAGAGAGAGAGAGAGAGAGAGAGAGAGAGAGAGAGATGTGGAGATAGCGTTGCATCTTATTTTCATGAATGTAATATTCATGCTGTGTATTAACAGGGGAGAGAGAGTATGGAGGAGAAACGAGGGCAGCCAGACAGACTGAGTGTGTGTGTGTGTGTGTGTGTGTGTGTGTGTGTGTGTGTGTGTGTGTGTGTGTGTGTTCAGGTTTTTGTGATCAGATTATTCTCAGACTCTGATTCAGTTTGAAGCTTCAGGTGTTTGTTTTGTGTTTTTTAAATAACGTGTCAGACGTAGAACAAGTGAAAGTGATGCATTGAAAATGTTACTGAAGTATAAAATCCAACTACTAGCGCAGCAAAATTGCACTTAAAATACTAAGTGTATTTTTTATTGTATTTTATTTGCATAAGAAAAACAAACTGCATATAATAATGTGTTGAAGGAATAAAAACGTTTGTGTTTGTGAGATTTAAAAATAATTTATGAAGACATCTCACCCCAAAAAAGGAAAAGACATAATTTATTTATTAATGAAAATATATTTTTTATTCATTAATACATTCAGATTTATTTTGTTGATATATTATTTGTGCATGACTGACTTAAGTATAAAATACAACTATTAACTCAGCAATTTTTAAATGTTTTTTTTTTGCTTAGTTTATTTATTTGCATAAATAAGAAAGAAAAAAAAAATCCCGTAATGCTTTAAAGGAGTAAAAATGATTCTACTGGTGAGATAAACAAAATAATAATTATGAAGACATCTCATCAAAAAAGGAAAAAACATTTTTTTTTATTTATTCATGAAAATAATATATTTTTATTTATTTATTAATATATATTTATTTATCGATATATTATTTGTAAAAAAAAATATTAGATTAATTCATTTATTTATTCATTAAAATATTCATGAAGATATCTCCCAAAAAAGAAATAACTCATTAAAAACAAAAATGTATTTATTTATTAATATATTATTATTTAATACATTATTATTCTCCAGATAATATGTTTATTATTTTAATTTTTAAATAATTTATTAATATTTATTCATTGATATAATATTTGGTTTAAATGTATTATATTTATTTATATATATTTTATATATAGAGGGACAGTTTGCTGACAGACTGTGACCAGTGATTGATGGTTTATGGTTGATATTCGTGCTGCAGATGTGAAGCTCCGACTGGGCAGTAATGTGACTTTTTGGTCAGGTGACCTCTGAAGGTCAGACGGCTGTTTTCAGACCTGAGAAAAGATTGTTGTTGCATCTAAACATTTATCAAACACATATATGTTCATATATATCATATTCTTTGCTCTGTATGATGTTAATATCTGATCACTTTGATAAGACGGGAGATGTTTATTGACCGCAGGGGAGAATTCAGGTGAAAGAAAGCAATAAGAATAGAAATAAAAATAGAAAATATGTTTTTATTCACTTTTTCAATTTGTGAGCTGAGTGGAAACGCTGGAAATTTGACAAAATCTCAAAATATTACAAAAAAAAAGAGTTTCTGTTGTCAGAGGTGTAAAAGTAGTTGTGTGGATAAATGATAACAAACATGAATCATATGACTTAAACGTCACTGAAGAGCTAAAAACATCAGGTTGATGAGGAGCGATGATGAGGAGACTGTAACCTTCCTCACATCAATACATGAAACAAACAGAAACATGTTTCCATCATGGTTTTACATCATTTGAGCTTCAACTGTTGCTCTTTTAATGACGTCATCTCGTTGTGTCTCTTCTTCTGCGACGGTTTAAAGGAACCGACTGTTTATCTTCACAACGCAACTTCAAATATTTGCAAATCAGCTACGTTTGGATGGAATCTTGGCTTTAGATGTGAGGATTTACTGTTTTTCATTGACACACATAACAGTTATTTGAGTATCTTTATGTTCTGGACTCTTTGTTAGACAAAACAAGCAAATTGAGGACATCATAGAGGACTATAAGACATTGTGATTAGTGTTTTTTCACAATCATTTCACAGTCCAAACAATTATTTTATTTATTGAGAAAATAGTCGACAGATTAATCAATAATGAAAATAATTGTTAGTTGCGGCCTTAAACCTTGAATTTATAGTGCAGTAATGTTTGATAAGTAAAAGTTTCAATGTAAAAATACTCCATTACAATCAAAAGTCCCTTATAAATATTATGAGCTTGATGTAGTTAAAGTATTGCAGTAAAAGTAGTGGTTTGGTCCCTCTGACTGATATATTATTATATATGACATCATTAGATTATTAATAGTGAAGCATCAGTGTTAGAGCAGCATGTTACTGTTGTAGCTGCTGGAGGTGGAGCTAGTTTACACTACTTTATATACAGTTAGCTAGTTTAGTCCAGTGGTTCCCAACCTAGGGGTCGGGCCCCTCCAAAGGGTCAGCAGATAAATCTGAGGGGTGGTGAGATGATTAATGGGAGAGGAAAGAAGAAAAAACAAAGTTCTGATACACAAATCTGTTTTCAGTTTTTGGACTTTTTCTCTAATCTTTGATTTTTGCTGAAATATTGGATCATTTGAACATTTATTGAAATGAAAGCATGTGAGAAGTTTAGAGGGAAAAATCACTATTTGGTGGAGCTGTTAACAACTCATAGACATGTGAAATGTGACCCCGACTACACACTGCTTTTTGTAAGACGTCAAAAGCCAAAAAGGTTGGAAACCACTGGTTTCATCTTTAACAATGTGTTGTATTTTAAAAGCTTGTTATATTATCCATTGTGTCAAATCTTCATCTGAAAAGTAACTAAAGCTGTCAAATAAATGTAGTGGAGTAGAAAGTACAATATTTCCCTCTGAAATGTAGAAAGTAGCATCACATGGAAATACTCAAGTAAAGTACAAGTACCTCACTTGAGTGAATGTACTCAGATAGTTTCCACCACTGAACATCATACAGTAAGTATTGCAGAATGACAGATGATCACATATGATACAAAGCTGTATTTATATATAATATAGTAAACGTAATATATTATTAACTCATATTATCTCATGTAAAGTACTTTATTAAAATCAGCAGTCATGATGTCATAATGCAGGCCAATCTATTGTAAGAGATATACTACTGATTTTTTTTATTTATTTGTGTTTGTTTGTTTGTTTGTTTGTTTGTTTGTTAAAGCAGTTTTCTATGGTTTAGGTTTGAGCAGGATAATGTCAGAGATAAAATCTCATCATCAAACACAAACTGAACTCAGAGAATCTTTTTTCAGTCTCGTAATTGTGATCATGTTGTGACTCGTGAGAGCTACATTATTCTTTTACTGAAAATTACTTTCTTGTTATTCACGCTGTGAAAACTGAAATTGCAAGACATTTTACACATCATGCAAAAATAAAACTTGCAATTAGTTTTGATTTATGGACATTTTATAACATCCGTAAGGTTGCAGCAGCTCACACCTGCAGATGTTTTCATGCTGATTTCTCCTCCCGCCGACGGCTGCTAGTGTCGAGTGTGTTGTTTGAGGTTTTAGCTAATGTATACTGTAAAGATTAAAAATGGAACATCACTGTGTCACAGCAGCTCTCAGCGGATATTAAATATACAAGTAAAAACACGTTTCTGCTTCAGACGTGAGCTGTGGGAGATTTTGTACATTTGTTTCCCGACTTCACATCTACTGTAAGACCCGAACTTTACAGACGTTTGACACATCAAACATGTGGGTTTAAGTGTTAGTTTGTCTTAAAACATTAGACATAATTGCCTGTCCAGAGCTAATAATTGTGTCCGCTAACAGTGTAATGTAAATCGTTTTAAGAACCACTAAGGATGTGCAGAGGATGTATTTGTATCTGTATTTGTTGAGGCAGCAAAATTATTTGTATTAATATTCGAATAAAAGTGGAAAGAGGCTTAAAAATCCTGTTTTTGTTTTTGTTACATTTCTAATTTTGGAAAATTAAAGATGAAAATTAAAGTGATGTCCAAATTAAGTAATATGCGTCATGTAGCAGGTGGATGTGACTCCCCCTCGTTGAGACCTGGTGGTAGACGTAACAGCGGAGCAGAGGAGAGACACTGAGATAGCGACTAGAGCTGGGCGATATGACCAGAACCTCATATCACGATATAGCACATTTTCTGTAAATTCAATGAATAAATATTTTATATAAAATGACCACATGGAAAGGCCTATTTCTTATTACATTTTACATTAATCCTCCTGCTGACTGTGAATCTTTGCTATATGGTGTGCTGCAGGCAAAAGCTTCTTGCAATGTCTCAGTCTGGGGTTTCTTTTGAGCGCTCTGCTGTACTTTCATGGCTCTCATCTGTAGACTCTCCCCATACTCTTTGACATGACTTTTGCGTAGGTGGTAAAAGAGGTTAGCGGTGTTTGAGTTTGAAGAGGGGACCGGTCTGCAGCATAATTTGCAAAATACAGTTTTCTGGTCCGTGTCAGACTTTTCATACCCAAACCACGTCCATACGACAGAAGTATCCCCTTTCTTAGGTACGAGCTCTTGTGTACACTCCTCCATGTGCGTTTATGTCGTCTCGCCTTCGTCCTTTGCCTTTGCCTTACATCCGACTGTGCGGAAGAACGCAAAGCGTCGTCAAATGACGAAAGATATTGCCGTAAAGAGTGTGATTTGCAACACCACGATATAAACGATATAACATAAAATGAAACGATATACATTTTTCTATTGTCAAACGACATATCGTCATATCGCACAGCCCTAATAGCGACTATAACTGACCTGCTCGCTGGTATTTGACATGTTTTTTTTTCTCCCCAAAAACAAATATTCGTAAAAACCCCACTATTTGTGCTTTGCCGAATAAGGTATTTGTATTCAAGCACACCCCTAATAACCACCAACTTCTCCTGCTCAAATATACACCATTAAACACTCAATTAAACCAGCTTAAACTGTTAATTTCTATTTCTTTTTCTTTTCAGTCAACAACAGCAGTGATAATAAAGAAAAAAAAAGAAAAACTGCATTAACTGAACACTCGTTGCCTGCAGGTGACATGAATGTAAAACTTGCAGATGCTAAAACTTTTAAATCTTGTTTATCAGCACTTGTACATTTTTACAGCCGCAGTTACTTTTCTTGCCTGTAGGTGGCGCAGGTCGGACTGAAGCTGCTGCAGGTGGATGATAGTAGCTGAGTCTTGGTTCAGGCGTCTCATATCAAAAACATTGTGTGTCCTTGTTTAAGAAATTATAGCTCTGTCTAATATGAGCTTCTGATTTATATAACAAAACACCACAGTGTGTAGTATATTGTATTAGGCTATATATATATATATGTGTGTGTGTGTGTGTGTGTATATATATAGTATGTAGAAAGGAAGAGATGTTGCTGTCCTACATCTGGAGGAGGAGGAGGAGGAGGAGGAGGCTCAGCTTTTATCTTCAGTTAGTTATGGTGTGTGTGTGTGTGTGTGTGTGTGTGTGTGTGTGTGTGTGTGTTGTCAGAGTCTCATTGTGTTTCTGAGCTCAGCTGCTGGAATCGAACAGAAACAGAACGGCCGATCTCGATCAGTTGGATAAATCATTTGGTCTATAAACTCAGAAATCGGTGAAAAATGGCTCCGACTGCCTGTGAAGTGGCTTCTTTTATCTGAGCAGCTAAAGAAATATAAAAAATATATAAAATTTGGTCCTCAGACCCAAAAATATTTAATGTACTAAGATTCAAATCAAGGAAAAACAGCCAGTTCTCCCATTAGAGAAGCTGAATCGTCAAATATTTGACATTTAATCGATTCATTGAAGAGTTGTTTCAGCTCTAAACAGAACAGCGTAGATCTAGAGCAGATTAGACTAAAATAGAACCAAACAGAAGACCAGAATATAAAACACTACAGTACACTAGAATAAAATAGAGCTCAACAGATTGGGGCTGCAACTAACGATTATTTTCATCATCATTTAATTTGTTGATTATTTTCTTGATTAATCGATTTAGTTATTTGGTTTATAAAATGTCAGAAAATGGTGAAAAATGTTGATCATTGTTTCCAGAAGCCCGAGATGATCCACAAATGCCTTGTTTTGTCCCGACCAACAGAGAACTAAGGAAAGCAGAAAAATACACATTGGAGAAGTTGGAATCAGAGAATTTGGAGTTTTTATTCTTAAACAAATGATTCAAAATGATTAATCGAATTTCAAAATAGTTGCAGAGTAATTCAGTTGTAATTGATTAATGGACTAATCATTGCAGCTGTACACCAGACAGATGAAACTGATTCAGGATGAGGTATGAAGTGAGTGTCAGACTGCTGATTCACAAACAAACCTCGGCTCACGTCAGTCTACAAGACCAGAGAAGAGTGAAAAATGTTTGCTGGTTCCAGAGTCACAAACTGGAGGATTTGATGCTGTAAACTGAATATCTTTGTGTTGTGGAGAATTAGTTATTTTTTAATATTTAACTGACATTTTATAGACGACAATTGTTGGTTTCTGTTTGTATGTCAGTGGATGTTGGGAGGTGAAAATGTTTTGCCCCCGTTTAGTTTGTTTTGCCTGTTTTTAAAGCAAAGCAAACTTTATTTATATTATTCAGTGTGCTTCACATAAACAGATATGTATATATATATATATAGTATATATATTAATACACATACTGCATAAACATACACACATATAAACAAAAATGTAGAAAAATACAATGTCATTGTTACTGTTGCAGTTGTTGACCAAACACCATCCGGTAAAATCAACTTTACAATATTAATCAATGAATCATCCAATTAAAACACTCATCCAATCAAATCTCTGCCTCCAGATTGAGCTACATGACATCATCATTCATAGCTTGGCGCCGCCTCTGCTCTGTCAGCAAAAAGCATATTTTTTTTAGTCGGACGTCTTCTCTGAGTGATTACATCACCGGGGGGGTCTCCCAGTGGACTGCACAGATTGGTCGAGACTTCCGTAGCCCACTGTGTTCTCCACAGGGATTGGTTGCTGCTCTGATGAGGTCACCTCTCTGCCTCTCTCTCTCTGGCAGTGGTTTCTTTATTCACGAGAGCAGGCTGACTTGACAGACCTCTCAGCAGCAGCTTCAGCCTGCTGAGGATGCTAACATGCTAATTTACTGGCTAGTGAGGCCAGGAAGCTTTTAACTTTAGACTTACAGTAACTCCTGTTAGCATTTTAGCTCTGAGATGTATTTTTGTGGTGGAAGCTCTGCAGTTGATGATGATGATGGTGAGTACAGATGCGTTATGGGAGCTTGTCAAGAACATCTGACTTAAACTTAACTGTGTGGGTTTAACTGGAGCTTCAGAACCAGTTAAATAAAACTGGTTGAGGTTTGGAGCCAGTTAAAGAACTCTGTAAAACCTCTAAAATGGTTAAAGGAACCAGTTAGAAAAAATGGTAGAGCTTCGGTACCAGTTAAAGGAACTGGTAAAAGTCTGGAACCAGTTAGGGGAAGTGGTACTTTCTGAGATACATACAGTAACTGGTTGAGCTCCAGAACCAGTACGAGGAACTGTTGAAGCTTCAAAACCAGTTAAAGAAACTGGTTGAAGTTGGGAGCCAGTTAGGGGCACTGGCAAAGTCTCTAAACACTTATGGGTACTGACAGATCTTCAGAACCAGTTTCAGAACCAGTCAGAGAAACTGGTTGAGCTTCAGACCCACTTAGAGTATTTTACAGAGCATTGAAACTAGTTAGAGAAACTGGACAAGCTTCTGAACCAGTTACAGAAACTGGTCGAGCTTCTGAACCAGTTGGAGAAGCTGGGCAAGCTTTGGAACCTGTTTGATAAACTGGTAAAGATTTGGTACCAGTCACAGGAAATGGCTGAGCTTCAGAACCTGTAAGAGAAACTGATAGAGCTTCGGTTTCAGAAACTGGTCGAGCTTTGGAACCAGTAAGAGGAACTGGTAATGGTCTGGTGGTGCTTCAGAACCATGTACAGAAACTGATAGAGGTTTGGGACCAGTTACAGGACATTGCTGAGCTCCAGCACCAGTTAAAGAAAACTGGTATAGGATAGGAACCAGTAAGAGAGGCTGGTGAATCTTAAAAACCAGTGCATGTTTGTTACTGTGTATTGAAACGTGTGTTTCTTTGTGTTGCAGATGAGGGGCCGTACACCAAACACTCCGCCGGGCCTCGACCTCCAGATGGAGCGCTGGCCATCAGGAGGCAGAGCATACCAGGTATCACAAACACACATCATTTATTTTGTTTTATTTTGTGATCTGTTGAGTCCCTTCCTTTCTTTTCCATCTCTTTTGGTTCTGCTTTATTGGATTCCACCTACAGAGCCAATAAGCACACCGATGAAGATAACAGCTCTGAAAATAGAATGTACACAAACGAAGAGCGAGCTGATGTTTTCTATCTGTGTGACCTGCAGGAAGCTGCTTGCAGTCGCAGTTTATCTCCTCCCACCTGGAGCTGGTGGCCTACTTGCAGCTTGAATCTAAATGCTGCTAATACTGCTGTGAAAACAAGTAAACATTACATCAATGACACAGCTGGTACAGAGATGGAAACCCCTCAAGTTCACAGTTTCTCTGATAAATTAGCAAAACATAAAGAGAGTAGAAGAGCTTCGGTGCTAATTACAGAAAATGGTAGAACATCAGAGCTGTTCCAGTTAGAGGAACTGATAAAGGTCTGAAACCAGCAAAAGGAAATGGTGAAGCTTAAGAGCTACATACAGGAACTGGTAGAGCTCCGGAACCAGTTACAGGTACTGTTAGAGGTTTGGAACCGTTTGACAGATGTACTAGTAAAGCTTCAGAACCAGTAAGAAGAGCAGGTAGAGCTTCAGAGCTAATTAGAGTGACTGGTATAGCTTCTGAACCAGTAAGAGGAACTGGTAGAGGTTTGGAACCAGTAAAAGGAACTGGCAGAGGTTTTGAACCAGTTGAAGACATTGGTCAGGGTCCAGAACCAGTTAGACAATCTGGTAGAGCTTCAGAGCCATTCAGAGGTTCTGTTTGAGCTTTGGATCCAGTTGCAGGATCCGGTTGAGCTTCAGAACCAGTTAGAGGAACTGGTGGAGGTTCAGATCTACATGCAGGAGCTGGTAGAGCTCTAGAACCAGTTAGAGAAATTGATTGAGCTTCTAAACCTATTAGAGGAGCTGGTAGAGCTTCTTTACCAGTTAGAGCAACTGGTATAGCCTTTGAACCCGACAGAGGAACCGGTAGAGCCAGTTAAAGGCACTAGTAGAGCTTCACAACCAGTTAGACAATCTGGTAGAGCTTCAGAGCCATTCAGAGGTTCTGTTTGAGCTTTGGATCCAGTTGCAGGATCCGGTTGAGCTTCAGAACCAGTTAGAGGAACTGGTGGAGGTTCAGATCTACATGCAGGAGCTGGTAGAGCTCTAGAACCAGTTAGAGAAATTGATTGAGCTTCTAAACCTATTAGAGGAGCTGGTAGAGCTTCTTTACCAGTTAGAGCAACTGGTATAGCCTTTGAACCCGACAGAGGAACCGGTAGAGCCAGTTAAAGGCACTAGTAGAGCTTCACAACCAGTTAGACAATCTAGTAGAGCTTCAGAGTCATTCAAACGAACTGGTCAAGCTTTGGAACCAGTTGAGGGATGCTGTTAGCTTCAGAACCAGTAAGAGGAACTAGTAAAAGTCTGGAACCAGTTAATGAAACTGGTAGAGCTCAAGAATCAGTCAGAGAAACTGTTAGCGCTTCAGAGACATTCGGAAGATCTGTTTGAGCTTTGAATCCAGTTGCAGGATCCAGTCAATCTTCTAAACCAGTTAGAGAAGCTGGTGAAGGTTCAGAACCTGTTAAAGGATGTGGTTATTGATTTTGAACCCATTAGAGGAAGTGGTAGAGCTTTGGAACCAGTTGATTGACAAACTGGTAGAGCTTCAAAGCCATGTGGAGAGACTGGTCAAGCTTCTAAACCAGCCAATGGAGGTTCAGAATCATGTCAACAAAAGCAAAACCCCCACCGATCATCCTCAGTAGAATTTAGATTTACAGATAGACGCTCTACTCTGCTCTGCTGCAGATACACCTCCTATGAAGGCTGAGACAATCTATTTTAGACTTATAGTAAAATCTGAAATAGTACAGCTTAAACAAAACTCTGATGTTCTCTGAGAGAAGCTTTGTTGTAGTTCTGCTTCTCTTCAGTGTGAAGTTAACTGGCGGTTTGTGAAGGAATACATTCAAAAGTTTCTCCCCCGGCTGCTGCAGGAAGCTGGTTTGAAGATTTGGGGTTGACTGAGCACGCTGACACAGCGCTGATGTTTTAGAAAAGTTGAAAAGGACAGTGATGCTCTTTGTAAAGCCTCTTTGGAGGAAGAAGATAAGGGAGGAGAGGAAGACAATGATGGTCACTGCCAAAGATCAGACATTGTAATCCTGTCTGAATGAAAGAGGGTGAAGCCCTGCCTGGTTAATATTAAAATACAACATTTCAATGAAATCCTGCTCTCTGTTTTATCACCTGAGGGCTGGTCGCATCACATTGTTCCAGCTCTGCACTGAAATATCCCTCCCTCTATCCATCTCTCCCTCTGTTAAATATTTCAGGCGTTTTATAAAATATAGATGGACGACAGAATAGATGACTTCACTTCTCTCTTTGTCCAGATTATTATTTTTTTTCTCTGTGCTGAGAGAGAAAGAGTCAGAGTGCAGAGACAGAAAAGGAAGAAAGAAGGATTTAAGCAAAGAGTAGAATTGCTCAGTAGAATATTTTTATCTTTTTGTGATGTAGATGAGTTTCGGGGCTGCTCGGTGGTGGAGTTGATGAAGAAGGAGGGGACGACACTCGGTCTGACGGTTTCAGGCGGCATCGACAAGGATGGGAAGCCCCGGGTTTCAAACCTGCGACAGGGAGGCATCGCCGCCAGGTGAATCTTGAATCTGTTTTTTGAAACTATGAAAATACATGTTTGTGAGCAGTTTTTAAAGATCTTCAGTAGGAACCAGTGGAGCTGAGAGCCACAGACAGAGTAGGGAAGTCAGAAAATATTAAGAGACGGACTAACACATTGTTGGCTTTGGTCTTTAAAAAGATATAAAATAACATCAGCTTTAAACTTTAATTATCCTGATAATATCAGTTTCTCATTTTCACTCAAGTCAGCTTCTTGTCTAGAACGTCCTGTTGGTCTTTATTATATATATTCAATACATATATTTATGTATATTTATATTCATATTCAGGGGCTCTACTGGAATATCTTGATTTACATGATTTCCAGTTAAAAACTCCTTATTTATCTTATACTGGTCCTTTATGCAGCCCCTCAGTTCAGCCTCTGTCTGAAACAGGCCGTTTTAGCTCCTGTCTCTTTAAGGCCCTGCCTCCTGATGAGCCCACTCTGTTCTGATTGGTCAGCTTCAGGAAGCTTCCTCCGGCTCCAGAGGCTACGTAAACAAACTAAAGTAGCAGGATTTCACTTCTTTTTCTTTTTCTTTACTCAAAATATAAACTTCTCAAATATATCCGTACATGTTGGAGCTGAATCAGATCCGAAATATGCGAGTGGACAACGTGAACAACCTCAGCAATAAAGATTAAAGAACGGACCGCCGTTTATGAAAGTAAAAAAAAATAAAGGCAAACTTTGCAATCAAAGTGTCAGAGCGGGCTGAAACCTGCAGTCAGCATACGTTCATTGAACTTTGACCATGTTTAACATCCAACATCAGAATAGGATATAAATTACAGAAAATCACAAACAGTAGAATATGCCCCCTTTAAAGTAAAATAAGAGCTGATGTTTCGACTGTCGCTGCAGGAGCGACCAGCTGAACGTGGGCGACTACATCCGCTCCGTTAACGGCATCAACCTGGCCAAGTTCAGACACGATGAGATCATCAGTCTGCTGAAGAACGTCGGGGAGCGAGTCGTACTGGAGGTCGAGTACGAGCTGCCGCCTGTCTGTAAGTAGTTGTTAACGGTTCGTCGTAATTTAAGGAGAGCGGTTAGTGTTTAAACGTTATACACCGTGTTTCTTTAAAGCTGCAGTGGGTCAGAGGTCATACTGATGTGTTGCTGTTGTGGTGTGTTGCAGCAGTGCAGGGGTCAGGGGTCATGTTTAAGAACGTGGAAGTCACGCTTCACAAAGAAGGAAACAGCTTCGGCTTCGTTATCAGAGGTGAGTGTGTGTGTGTGTGTGTGTGTGTGTGTGTGTGTGTGCATTAAAAATAAATAAATAAATAACTACATGTCTTTCTGCTTGTAGGTGGGGCCCATGAAGACAGGAACAAGTCTCGCCCCATCGTCATAACAACCATCAGGCCGGGTGGTCCGGCTGAGAGGTACGTGACCGCCTGTCTGTCTGAAGGGTTTTTGTCCTTTAAGAGCTTCTGTACAAACTGAACACTGTCCTCTCTCTCTCTCTCTCTCTCTCACTCTCTCTCTCTCTCTCTCTCTCTCTCTCCAGAGAAGGAACCGTGAAGCCGGGCGATCGGTTGCTAAGCATCGATGGGATTCGTCTCCACGGCAGCACCCTATCAGAGGCCATGAGCATCCTGAAGCAGTGCGGGCAGGAAGCCACGCTGCTGATCGAGTACGACGTCTCAGTGATGGGTCAGTTAACGCTCTCTGTTTGTGTTTTTAGTGTGAAAAAACCGTAGTGATCGCGGTGGCGTTGACTCACTGAACATCTGATGCGGTGCACGTTTAAACACAGGATCCAGGAAGCTGTTACAACCATTTATTATTGTAGTCAAGGGTGGAATGAATGGATGAACAGATGGATGGTGGATATTACAAATCTGAATAGTAGCAAACAAATAATTGATTAAATGAGGTAATTTAGGTTATGATTTGAACTAATTTCTCTTCTCTTTACTTAACATAGGATTAATCAAGGAATATACATATACATACAATACATATCAACCAGACAGAATATTATAAGTGGGGAGTTATTTAACCTTGTTATATGGGAGGGTCTAGTCAGGAGTAGCAGTCTGTGCAGTGAGGCAGGTGGGGTTTAACAGGTGGTTAATATTCAAAATAAAACTTTATTGATGTTAAGCTGAGAGGTAAGAAAACAGATAAAGAACTCTTTGAATGAAAGAAAAAACTTTAGATTAGAGAAATTAGAGAGATGGCATTAAAAAAGCCATATATAATATATATAAATTACACTACATTAGACTATATAAGTGGATTGTGGAAATATTTGATTAAATTTAATTAAAATATACCTGTTTTTGTCCATAAATTCAATTATAGAAGAATAATGTGTCATTAGATAAGAAATTAATAAAAAAACAAATTTCTTTGTGTTGTCTGTGTTGTCCTCTGTCAGACTCGGTTGCCACGGCGTCGGGGCCGCTGCTGGTGGAGGTTGCCAAGGCGACTGGCTCCAGCCTGGGCGTTGCTCTGTCCACCTCCATGTTCTGCAGCAAGCAGGTCATCATCATCGACAAGGTCAAACCAGCCAGCATAGCAGACAGGTACCTGACCTCTGACCTCTGACTAGGGACGCACCAACCTGTGACGTGAGGCTGTTAACTACAGTTGACTTCCTAACTATAAGTGGAGATGTTCATACTCAGTCATGTTTTTAGGCTTTTTGTAGAATTTAAAATTGCTTCTCTATGTTGCATCAACTTCATAACGTCACATTTTTGTCTAACACACGTAACACACACAGTTCCTGCTGTAGAATCACTGTTGTTGTGTTCAGATGATATCAGATGATATGATTTTATTGGAACACACACAGGAAGTAGTGTAGCATCTTTAGTAGCTTTAAGCATCGACATTAGATCAATGTGGATCCGTCACATCTGGCGGATATCTGATATCTGAAGTTTCTAACCTTTATGTGTTTATGTGTCTTTTGTTATGTTTTCCTGTGTGTGTGTGTGTGTGTGTGTGTGTGTGTGTGTGTGTGTGTGTGTGTAGGTGTGGCGCCCTTCATGCAGGAGATCACATCCTGTCTGTTGATGGAAAGTCGATGGAGTTTTGTTCTCTGGCTGAAGCCACTCAGCTGCTCTCTGCTTCCTGTCAGACCGTCCGCATGGAGATCCTGCCGCAACACCAGGCCCGACCGGCCCTGAACGCACCACAGCACGGTATAAACACACACACACACAGACGGCCCAACCGGCCCTGAACGCACCACAGCACGGTATAATGAAGTGAACACATTTTTTCTGACAGTAAAAGCAGAGATGTTTGTGTTAATAACAGTCAGAAATCATTACAGATTCAATTATTCACTCTCAGAACACTAATTTGAAAAATAATGACGTTAACGTACGACCTCCAGAGTGTCGAGTAACAAAGCGATATCGCTAACTAGCTTTTGATCATGAATCACCAAACTTGCAAACCATGATTTCTTGTATTGGAATCAGAAAAAATACATCATAATAAAAATTTGTGGAGTTTAGGCCAGATATTTATTTTATCTGCTATTTCGTTATTGTGCAAATAAGTAAACAAACAAATAAAACATACAGAGAGCCTGAATAAATAACAACATAATCAAACTATTAAAAAAAAGTGTTTCGAATCAAATGTTAATTTGATGAACTTTTGGAATTTCTTTGAACACATAATCTTTTTAAATGGAAGAAAGTAATTATTTATTCAGAGAAATTCCAAAAATGAATCAAAATTTAATTTGAATTGAAAAACTGAAAACTTTTTTTCAGGGTTCAAGATCAATACTTCAGCTTTCAGTTTCAAATACTGTGTTTTAGTTTACAATTTTGTCCCTCATTTTGCTCCATGCTCAGAATGCAAGCATGTTTTTAAATGGAGATTTAATAGAAATGAATTAAAGTGAAATTGATTTCAGAGACGTGTGGATTTTCTCTGTTTTTATCCAAAGTTGACATTTCTTCTTGGAGCAGCTGATAACAGCACAAAGCAGAAAAGACGTCTAACCGTCTGTTAAAACTGAATATTAAATGATTGTAGAAAAGTTTAAGATTAAAACCTTTATTTTAATGGAATTTAATGACTGTTTTTGTCGACATTTAACTGATTCAACAGGATCTCTTGAACAGAAACACACCAGGCCCAACTGGCTTTGAACACATCGCAGCAGAAAACAAATAAATACATGAAAACATAATATATTTATAAAAGATCACATAGAAACATGTGATCTTTTTTAAAGCTGTGATACAGGCAGCTACCTGACCTCTGACCTCTGACCTTTCCTCTTGTCTTAACCTGAACACCCTCCTCTGTGTGTATTTGTGTGTGTGCAGTCAAGGTGCAGCGTAGTCCCCGCCCCCTCCCCTGGGAGACCGGAAGCTCCACCCCCATCCTCCCCCCTTACCACTACAACACGTACCACCCTGACCAATCAGGTGCCAGATCGCACAACCGCCATACAAACAACCCTCGTACGTCCGCCTCTCTCTCTTCCTGAAGTGTGATGTTTTTATTTCAGCGACTCCTGCTCACCGTCTTCTCTCTGTCTGTCTGACTCTGTAGCTCTCAGCCACTCGTTCTCTCCCGGCTCCATGTCGGCCTATAGTCTCTCGTCCCTCAACATGAGCACTCTGCCCAGGAACATGTATCCCACGAGTCCACGGGGCACACTGATGAGGAGGAAGGCGAAGAAGAAGGACTTCAAGAGCTCCTGTGAGTCTGACGTCTCTGACTTTCTGTTGTCTCAGACTTAAAAGAGTGATTTTCCACCTCAACCTGTGTTTCAAGTGTTGCAGGTGTGTGTGGATAATGCTGCAACTAATGATTATTTTCCTTATCGATTAATCATTTGGTCTATAATATATTGATCACTGTTTCCCAAACCCAAGGTGTCATCCTCAAATGTCTTATTTTGTCCTGACCAACAGTCGGCAACCCAAAGACATTCAGTTTACTGTCGTAGAGGACTGAAAGAAATCAGAAAACGTAGAGTGAAAAAGATTATTATTATGATTATCTTTGGTCCCAACGGGGGGTCTCGACCCTCAGGTTGGGAACCACTGCTTTAAGGCTCACCAAGAGACATTTATCTAGTTTTTAACTCGACTCTTGTCTTGTCTCTTGTCTTTCTCTCAGTGTCTCTTGCGTCCAGCACCGTGGGTCTCGCCGGTCAGGTCGTTCACACGGAAACCACAGAGGTGATGTTGCTCGGCGACGGCATCATGGGGTTCGGACTGCAGCTGCAGGGCGGAGTCTTCGCCACAGAAACGCTCTCCTCACCGCCGCTCATCGCTTACATCGACCCCGACAGCCCAGCTGAGAGGTGAACACACACGTCCATACATAAATAATATACATGTATTGATATTCAAGATTCAATATTACACAGAAAAATGTGTTTTCAGCCTGTATGTAACACACAATACTAATAATACCCTCAATAATATTCAGTCAGTGCTTCATAATGATATTTTAATCAAATATATGGTATATAATATATAATATTCAGTATAATGATTCAATAAAACTTAACTGTCCAATTATCTGTAAAAGGTATCGGCTTTGCTTTTACTTAACTTGCTATTTTAATTAAAATATGTATTATTTTATTATTTATTTTGAATATATTTTATCTCTTTTTATCTGGATTAATCCAAGTCAAACTAAACCAAATTTACAGAGGCACAAACATGCAAAAATGGGTAAAAATGTAAGTTTTTCCTTTGGATTCTTTAAAAAAAAAAGTATTGTTTTGGTGTTTTTGTTTAATTTTACTGTTCTGTTTTGTCTGCACTCATGTTACAAAATAAACTACCGTTGTCGCCGTCATGTTAGGCTCTTAAAATGGTTTACACAAATTAAAAATTGGAGTTTTGTGGTTTAAATGATGTTAATTTAGTCAAAGTTTGAGTTGATGCCACCAAAAAATATAACAACCTCCTCCTGGCCTGTAATTAGACAGCTGTTTAGGCGGTTATTCTTTTAATTGTATTTTGCTAATTGTTTTTGTTTTTAGTTGTGCAGAAAACCCTGACACACGTGGTGTGTGTGTGTGCCTGTGCGTGCGTGCGTGCGTGTGTGTGTGTGTGTGTGTGTGTGCGTGCGTGTGTGTGTGTATATGTGCGTGTGTGTGCGTGTGCGTGTATATGTGTGTGTAGGTGTGGTATCCTGCAGATCGGTGACAGGATTTTATCCATAAATGGAGTTCCTACTGAAGACTCCACTCTGGAAGAAACCAATCAGCTGCTCAGAGACTCGTCCATCACCGCTCAGCTCACACTGGAGATCGAGTTCGACGTGGCCGGTACACACACACACACACACACACACACACACGTGCACGTTCACTATGTGCTCCGCAGCAACAAACCAGCAGTCTGGTGTCTGTGCTCCTGTTGTGGCTGATTGACTGACAGTCTGTGTTTCACTCTGCTTCTCTGGTGTCTCCCTGTAATTTGTCAGACTCTTTGTCACTGTAACATACTCTGACTTCTATAAATATCCACCTACGCCTGAGCTGAATGAAACAACACAACATGTTGTCATGAATGACTCAGACACATTTTATGATTTGTAGCCAGAGGAGGAGATATCACTGCTGCTAATGACAGCATATGGACATATTTGCACACATACTGTTGTACGAGCTCCATAATCTGAACCTCAACTCCATCCAACATCTTTGGGATGAACTGGATCACCCAACATCATTAATGCTCTAATAGCCAGATGGGAGCCAATCCCTGCAGCCAGACCGTAGCCTGTATATAAAGATGGAGGTAGCGAGGTGTGACATCACCCGTTTGTTTGCATTGGTCCAGAGTTGCAGCTTGTGGTCGTTTGGAGTCAGGACCTTCCAGATAAGGAGTGCAGGTTGTTGCCTTTCACGCTCTAAACTGTGCTAACAAGGCAGCAGAGTTTTCCAGGGATTTTTTTTAAGACAAAGGCTGGAGAACGTGTGTGATGCGGCGTACACGGTTTGCGTTCACATAAGTGGAAAAAAATCATGATTTGAAAGACAAAGTGTCCATCAGGATTTAAATTTTACACCAAGATGCAACAAAAAGATGAAAAATAAAGGTTGTGACAGATGACGGTCTGGGACGATGTGTTTCACGATAGTTTGGTGCCGATTTGATTCAGGATCGATTCTCAGTTCAAAACCGATGCTCGACTGAATGAATAGAAAAGGCGGCACTGTTTTCAGTCTCTTGCTCCAGTTTACTGTGTGCAGAACCAATCACTGGTGTCCTTTAGTCCACTGAAATACGATATGAAACAGAACTCACTGATAAGATAAATGATCCGCAGCCTTTTGGCTTTAAAAAGGTTAACTGCATTAATGAATTATCTTACAGTCTTACAGATCACACTGGCTCCTGTGATGGAAACATGAGGATTTAATGGATAATTATGAAAGTGAAATATATTTCATGGAGCAGAGGCTTTTAGCTTTTACTTTACTGTTGAAGCAGCTGATAACAGAAAAGACATCTGTTAAAACTGGACTTAACTCTGTTGAAAAGTTAAGTTTATTTCTACGGCATTTAATGACTACGGGGAGTTTTCAATATCTCAAAGACTCAGATACAAAGAATCCGTCATCTCTTAGTCCATTAAAGCCATAAACAAACACACCAGTGGCCCACAGTAGCATGGGCTGATTATTATTATTGTTGTTGATGATGATGATGTTTGTGTTCTGTTCTGTATTATGAATGTGGGAATGTGTAATTTATTGTACTTTTTATCACAGTATTAATGGGATGTATTTATATATACGATGTATAGTATTGTTGAATTATTTGGTAAAGCAGCAGCATTGTGTGTCTGAGGTAAATTTCCCTTTGGGACAATAAAGTCTTATCTTCTAACTGGTTCTACTGGATCTCCTGGACAGATTTAGTGGCAAAAGCACTGAAAAACATTACAGATATAGTTAGTTAAATGTCAGATTTACATGTCAGACATTAACTCACGAGTGTAATGTTTGGATGTCCACATACTTCTGGACATGTAATACCTAATTTTTTATACTTTCTGTGTGAATTAATGTTAAAAAGTGAACAACTGTTTGCCTTTAAACTCGTGTTACCATCTCTTTCTCTGTGTCTGTCTCTCAGAGTCGGTTATTCCCAGTTCAGGAACGTTCCACGTGAAGCTCCCAAAGAAACCGGGAGTGGAGCTGGGAATCACCATCAGCTGTAAGTCAAGACTCACTCGTGTGTCTTTATCCACCTGTTTTTATTCACATTTTCAGTTTGTGTTTTAAATAACCTGAGTGGAAACTCCAGATCTTCAAAAAAATCTCGAAATATTGCAAAAATGTTTTTACACAAAGTCTGAGGTATAAAAGTTGGCAGATTTATTTTCTTATCTGTGCTTGATTTTTCCAATAAAGACAAATTGTCGTTGAACTAAAGGACATTTGGATTTTATGATAAATGACCTTGAGAATATAAACTGTATAAAATGAATAAAATCAAACGAGAAGAAATGCTTTTTACAGTTAGATTTCTTTTAGGCCTAAAGGGTCCTGACGGTAACCCAGATATTAGTAAGCTAACGTTAGTTTTGTCACTTGGTTCATTCAGGCAGCTCAGACAACAGCTCCACCTGCAGTTAGTAGCTGCTGCAAATATTCAGTAACAACCAGTTTGTTTGGTGCAACTGGTTTTTCTGCAGTTAAATGCAGACAAAACTGAAGTCCTGATCTTTGGCCCTGACAATCTTCAGTCAGCAATCGGGCAGAACCTTGGTGCCTTATCTTCATCTTCCTGGTCTTGTCTGCGCAATCTTGGTGTAATTTTCGACCAATCCATGAGTTTTGAAGCGCATGTTAAGACGCTAACTAAATCATGTTTCTTTCACTTGAGAAACAGCCAAACTCTGGTCTGTGGTATCAAGAAATGAAATGGAGATGTTCATACATGCTTTTATCTCATCACGCTTGGACTACTGTAACTCTCTTTTTACTTGTCTTAATAAATCTTCCATATAACACTTACAAACTGTCCAAAATGCTGCTGTTAGGCTTCTAACACAATCCAACAGATGGTCACATATAACTCCTATTTTAATCTCTTTGCACTGGCTTCCAGTAAATTTTAGAATTCATTTTAAAATTTTGGTGCTCACTTATAGAGCCCTACATGGCTCCACAGTACATTAGTGACCTTCTGCACCCCTACAGCACCAGTCGAGCTCTGAGATCCTCCACCCAGGGCTTTCTAAGTGTAACTCATACACATTTTAAGACCCAGGGAGATCATGCCTTCCAGTCAGCAGCCCCTAAGCTCTGGAATAGTCTTCCAACAAGCTTAAGGTCCTTGGATAATTGTAGAGTCCTTTAAAAAGCAGCTAAAAACCCATTTGTTCAGACAGGCATTTGGGTAGTATGTGCTATTTTATCTTAACTTGTCCATTTTATCTGCTCGGCTTGTGTATTTTATCTGGTATCTTTGCTTTTCTTTATTCTGATTTTATTTTTATTTCACTTTATTTTATTTTATTTCTTTGTGAAGCACTTTGTAACTGGTGCTTGTGAAAGGTGCTATATAAATAAACTTTGCTTGCTTGCTTTTAATTAAGTGATGCGTAAATCTGCACTTAATAAACACTTATGTCAGGTTCAGACTTAACGATTTCAGCCCAGTAATGGCCGGACCCGACAGCCAGGACCAAAAAATGGACATCAGGCACGACAATTCATCGTTAAACCATGTAGATTATAGGGATGTGCTGCTATTAAATCTTCCCACCACGATTATCGTTGGTAAAAATATCACAGTAAAGACTATTATCACGATAATCATCAGAATTACCTGAAATTTTACTATTATACCTAAAATACAGTAAAATTACTTCACACCATGATCGTCTTGGATTTTGTTCACTGAACAGTTGCCATGATAATCACGGTAATGACAGTAATGGAAATGGTCGGCAGCATGTTTCATCACTGTAGAAACAGTATACCTGTAACATAGTGGACGACAACCGACGCCTCATGACGTCCCGACAAAAAAGACCAGCATGTCAAGATATATTTTACTTTCTCTCACCTCGTACATTGTTCCATGACGTTGACCAACATGTGCTCAGAGTTTTTAACACACCAAGACGAAAGAGGAGTGATGTTGTTGGTGCTGCTCATGCTGGGAGGTGGAACTGTCTTACCAGACAAAAATAATATAGAGTCTTATTAGGGACCGAGCCCAAAAGGCAGAGGACTACTGTTGTGTGTTTGTTTGTTTGTTTGTTTCTTTATTATTACACCACTTAAACCCTAAATTTGACCCCCTAAACATGCTCAAAAACTCACCAAATTTGGCACGCACATCAGGTCTGGTGAAAAATTTTATAAAATGTAAAAATGAACCCCTAAAGTGCCAAAATGTGCTCTCTAGCGCCACCTATGTAACTAAAATGGCCACCACAGCCTGTAGGAATGTCGTAGAGAGATCAAACCAAAACTCAATTATTCGTCTCATCAAGACCTACAAATCATACACTGACACCCCTGACCTAAATGTAACAGGAAGTCCGCAATTAGCCTTTCAATATAAGACTTAACCCCAATTTTGGCCTCTGAACAAACGCTATCTCCTCCGAGGGCGTTAATGAAATAGGCTTCAAGCTTTAATAGGTGACTTATGACACTGTGCTGAAAAAAGTTGTTAAAAACTTTGTAATAACTCGAACAGTTTGGATTTTATAAGCCCTGAAAGTTGCAGTGCCACATCACACCTTACAATGTAAAATAATGGGGAGGCATGACCTTTGTGTCAAACAGAGGCTTCTGACGTCTAAACTATAAGTCTGACCACTTTCAAACCTGTATCAATGGATTCTCAACGAAATTTCCTACTAAAAAATATAATTTTTAATATAAGATTTGGCCAAAGTAATGGGATTTATGACGATATTTCACAAGAAGCGTACTCTAAAATCCTCCTCTCCAACTGCTCCTGGTGATGTCACTCCCTCAGTGCCGTGAAACATTCCGCAATACACACTCAGTATAAAATCACAGGAGGAGCAAGAAAAGACTTTAAAACTCACACTCTAATATCTCAAAAACAGTAAAAGATAGAAAAAACATGTAAATTCAAGATTTGTAGGTCAAAGTCTCATGACTCATTTAAAGTTCAAATGAAGTCTGTATCTAAAACTATGTGGAAGCAGTAAATGTTCAAAAAGGTGTGGGTTCGCTCACACTCTCTATTCAAATATATGAGTATTTTTCTGTGTCCAGCTGCAGTTACTTATTGTCTCTACACACCTGACGGTACACATGTCAATCAAACTTTGACCAGGTCATGTGGGTTAAAAATATTTCCTTTTCTAAAAATAGACTCGATGAAAATTAGGAAAATAATTTGTTTTACACACAAACTCATCAAGAGTTTTCAATCTACTAATTGAAATTCAAGTGAATGGGCCCAAATCTTGCATAATTTTGATGACACAGGTGTGAGCAAGACAGACATGTCTCACCCTGCAGAATATTTTCATCCTGTCAATCAAACTTTCAAAATAAAAGCACACCACACTTGTAAGAAATATCCCTCATTTTTAAAAAGCAAAATGATCTGATCCCGACGGGCCAGAGTGCGAGGTCCTGACCAACGCTGCTTGCAGCTTTAATTTATTTATTGGGACCATGTACAGTGTTAAACATAAATGTCTGAAGCTGGCATTAATGTAATAACGAGGCTTTAGTTAGGAACAGCTGCTGCGGGTTTTCTCAAGTACTGCTTTAGTTAAAAATCAGTATATTGTTGTGGGTGTGACTGCAAGTGATGAGAAAAAATGCTGCCAAAATAGCCTGTAAAGTTAGATTATTTTTATCCTGATTTGTTTCTGAATCATATAGTTTCCTGTCGGCTCCATAAGAAGTGGAGTCCGGAGGTTGGGATTTTGATGTAAAGGATTTCATGGAGTATGCAGAGTAGTTGGATATGTGGAGTGGAGCCAATCCATTTAAAGCCTTAAATTGAGAAGGAGGATTTATTAGAGATGAGTAAAATATGATCAAACGTCTTAGAAAAAAAAGAAGCTCTCTGCTTCACGCTCACACAAACTTTAAAAGAGAAATTAGAAAGCTGCTTTGTGTCGTCACCTGGTGAGATTGTGGTTCAAACTCTCTCAAACTCAAACTATTTTTTCCTCTGATTTTGAAGCGATGATGCATTTCCAAACATGAAAATTAAAATTCAATTATTGGATTTTAATTTTAATTTTGCCTTACATCATGTGCACACGTCTGGGAAATTAAATTTTAATTTGATTGAGTGTTTTTCTTCATTATATATTCAGCCTGGACCGCCTCGAGTTGTGTTAAACATTTGTCAGTTTGATCTCATTTTTCTTTTTTAACATTTAATCATTATAGCTAGTCATGGAGTAAACAGATTAAATTATTTACAGTTTTTTGCGTTTGAACTTCTGTTTCTGGGTGAAGTTATTTGTCTGTGTGTCTGTCTGCAGCTCCGTCCAACAGGAAACCAGGTGATCCTCTGATCATCTCTGACATCAAGAAGGGCAGCGTTGCACACAGGTAATGTTCAGAAGCTGGAATAGACGAGTGTCAGCTGTTTTTGAAGCTCGGTCAGCTGTCTATAGTTGGTTGGCTAATTAGGCTAATAGTCCAGGTCAGTGTGTGCGTGTGTTGTGGTTTGTAGGTCATGTGTTTTGAAGTGTGAAGCAGAAAATCTGATTTAAAGAGCTTCTGTTAGCATCTGTTTATTGTACCTCATGTTTAACAGAACAGGAACATTACAGAATATCTGTTTTTATTTTACATGTTTCTGTGTTTTGTTTTGTTTTTTTTTAGGACGGGAACGTTGGAGCTTGGAGACAAGCTGCTGGCTATCGATAACATCCGAGTGGAGAACTGCTCCATGGAGGAGGCCGTTCAGATCCTCCAGCAGTGCGAGGAGCTGGTCAAACTGAAGATCCGCAAAGACGAAGACAACTCTGGTATCCTCAGATTTTAATTCACTACTCAGTACAGAATATTCTCCAGGCATGTTTCTAGTTGTACGGTGAGAGCTGGAGTTAAAGATCTAATCGAAGCTAAATCATGTTTGTTCCGCTCAGCTGTTTCGTACTGCAGCCTCGAGTGGGGCGACCGATATCACCCATCACTCCCATTCATTTGAATGGGGGCATTGCCCAGTATTTGTATTTGTATTCGAATGAAAGTGGAAAGAGGCTTAAAAATCCTGTTTTTGTTTTTATGACACTTTTAATTTTAGAAAATTAAAGTGTTATAATAAGTGTTCATGAATAAACTACCTTATGAAGGAGGTCCCCACACCGGGTCTCGAACAGATCATAGACGACTGTGCTGACTACTGAGCTAAAGCTTTACTCATTGTTTCATTGCAGACAGACCTTTAAGTATTTATACACCCATAACACAGAGACAGTACACCATGTAACATGTAGGGAGGAACTTCAAAGGCGATTCTTGCTTTGCACTTTTCATTTATTGCCTGTTTTTTACAACATTAACTTAACTAAATTAACTAAATTAACTAAAGGAGAAGAGGAACAACAGGTTATGGAGAGTCCCTTGGGAGCACTTTGCTTGTGTCAGTAAATCAGCTTTATCTCAACAAATAATTTTTAAAATATTTGTATGAAACAAATATCTGTATAAAACCCACTATCTGTGCTTTGCAGAATAATGTATTTGTATTCGGGCACACCCCTAGTGTTTACACAGCAGGGGTGCCACCGCAAACAGCCCGGCAAAAAAGTTGAACCGGGGCTCAACTTTTACCGTAACGCAACCCCGACGTTGTGTCGGAGCTGCAGATTTACGTGTTTGAAGACTTAACACAACGGTTTGTAACACTCACAGACAGGATTTTACAACTCTGCAAGGTTATCGGGGCGGCAGCTGTTTTATCTTTCGTCATGACGGTCGCGAGCTTGACAGTCAAATACTGCGTTCATAGTGTTCAACGTGCTTGCATGGATGTGATCGGCCGTTTTTTTTTTTGCCGAGTCATCTGTGGCGGCAACCTCGCTGTGTTAACGCAATGCCCCCATATAAATGAATGGGAGGGCTGCATTTTTTTCACACAGAGCTGATGTCAGTCTGAACGCCCCGTATAGCTGCGTCCCAATTCCTCTTTAGGCACTAAACAGCTACACTGTGTTTCTCCTTATTTACTTAAAGGCAGCACAGCGGTTTCGCGCTGGTGAAATGGAAGAAATATGTGCAGTATGTATTTTAAGGTGTTCCTGTTAAGATGGAAATTCATGCAAATTACAGCTGCTCCTGATTTATGCTGCAGGAAATTGAGTCTGAAATTTTTACATCTGAGAAAAGCAAGTGTAAAATCAGTCGCACTGTTTAATCACAGAGAGAGAGAGACGCAGGCTGCATCCCAAGTCTCTTAAATTGCATCCACGTCTCCCTCACCTGCATCTTAGTCCCTCCCACCGTGGATGCAGGAGAGACGCAAGGAAACCAAGCGAGGAGAGAGAAAACGAGGAAATTTGTTTTCAGAGACATGAGACGTCCTTTCCTCTGAAGCATCACGTGAAGCGACGTCCGTCTCTGATCACAGCTGGATCAGTCGGTTTTAACAGCTGTAGAAACTTCTGATGGAGTTTGTGTCTGCACACATGTGGACTGTGTTAATACTAATAAAGGTTCACAGTTATCACCGCTAGAGCAGCTGTTTCCTCTCTGCAGCCTGTTACCTGTTTAACAAACACCTAAATAAAAACCTGCATTTTGTATTTATACTGTGTCCTGCTCAGACGCACAGGAACCATTTCTACTCGCAGAATGCATTTATACTATTTATTGATTATTTGTATCTGTATCTTTTGATAATCCTGATAATGAATTCGTCATTAAATAACCCAGAATATGATCAGGTGTCTCCTGAACACTGGAAAATATGTGTTTGGCTAAATGTTTCAGGGCAAATGGAAATGATGTAACTCATATCAAACCGGACGCTCAGGAATTTTCAGCCTCACATGTGACTGAATGGAAATGACGATAAATGATGTAAAATATAAACGTGTTTAACTGTTATTATGGATCAAATTAAAGTCAGGAAGAGTCTGTCTGTCAGCAAGAAACAGTTTAATGGAGGAAATAACATCATGAAAAAAAAATCTTTCTTATAAATGAAGAAAGTTGTTTATGGTTCTTTCGTTGATCAGACCGACAATTAACAGATTTTTAACTATATGATGAATCAGAAAACAAATAAACATAAAACTTGGGAGTGAAACACTTAAATTTAATCTGTAATCTGTCTCCACTTCAGTGTGAAACTGCAGTGATGTATCAGATAAGTCTGATCAGCTGCAGCATCCAATCAATAACTGATATCCAATAAGGGGGCGTGTTGGCAGGTAAAAGACTTCCGTGAAGGCCGCTCTCGTGACTTTGGACGCCTGACAAAATGGCGCATCAGGAACATCTCCCGGTTCAGGCGAGGAGACATAAATTAAGAGACTTGAGATGTACCTGCAGTTTAAAAGATGTGTTAAAGTGGCTCACACAGAGCTCTCTGAAGAGCACCAATGCAGCAATCTGTTATGTTTTTTACACAACTTTAACTTTCTGTTTCCTTCAGGTCCCTTCTGCATATTTTCATTGACTTTTAATATTTCAGCAGCTGAAGCAGACAGTTATAGTTATTAACCGTTATATTATCTGTTTACTGAAACAGTCTCGTTAAAGGAGTTTAGAAGTTACTTTCCACGTCCCACCTGGAGTACAATAGCACACTGTTGTCCCACAATGTGTTTCATAAAGGAAACCGAGGAGATGCTCACACTTTAAAGCAAATTCTGTATTATGGAGTCAGGAGGCAGCATCTCAAGGACCCCTAAAACTTACTCAAGAACACTTAAAAACTAATCAATTACCCATGAAACCTCCTCAAGAATATCTAAAACATATTCAGGAACCTTTCAGAAATCTGAAAGCATCTGAGAGGATACCTACACGTTTTCAGTGACATCATCATCAGGCATCTTTAGAGCCGCCTCAAGTACGACGAGGACACACGCAGAAACTAATTGTGGACCCTTGAAACCCCATTAACAACTCCGCAAACTTTGTTAAAAACGCCTTTGGAGCTTTGCAAAGAGCCATAAAAGCTTCTCAAGGACACTTAAAAACTAATCAAATTCTCCTCAGTATACATTCCTTTATTAACCCTTTGGCTTCTCCTCTAGCGCCACCTTCAGGATAAACTTCATATCTTTAGCCGACACCTGCCGTCATGCCGTGCGCTCCCCCGTTACCCAGAGTTCACCTGGTTTTGAATGAATCTTTAATAAATGTTTCAGACGAGCAGGAGGTGTCTGGCAGCATCATCTACACGGTGGAGCTGCAGCGGTACGGAGGCCCGCTGGGAATCACCATCTCAGGCACCGAGGAGCCCTTTGACCCCATCATCATCTCCTCGCTGAGCAAGGGCGGGCTGGCAGAGAGGTACGCACACTACTCACACTACTCACACTACTCACACTACGCACACTACACACACTACTCACACTACTCACACTACGCACACTACGCACACTACTCACACTACTCACACTACGCACACTACTCACACTACTCACACTACACACACTACTCACACTACTCACACTACGCACACTACTCACGCTACGCACACTACTCACACTACTCACACTACTCACACTACTCATACTACTCACACTACTCACACTACTCATACTACTCACACTACTCACACTACTCACACTATTCACACTACTCACACTACTCACACTACGCACACTACTCACACTACTCACACTACGCACACTACTCACACTACTCACACTACGCACACTACTCACACTACTCACACTACGCACACTACTCACACTACTCATACTACTCACACTACTCACACTACTCACACTATTCACACTACGCACACAACGCACACTACTCACACTACTCACACTACACACACTACACACACTACTCACACTACTCACACTACGCACACTACTCACACTACACACACTACACACACTACTCACACTACTCACACTACTCACACTACGCACACTACTCACACTACTCACACTACTCACACTACGCACACTACTCACACTACTCACACTACTCACACTACGCACACTACGCACACTACGCACACTACTCACACTACTCACACTACGCACACTACTCACACTACTCACACTACGCACACTACTCACACTACGCACACTACGCACACTACTCACACTACGCACACTACTCACACTACTCACACTACGCACACTACTCACACCACGCACACTACGCACACTACGAACACTACTCACACTACTCACACTACGCACACTACTCACACTACTCATACTACTCACACTACTCACACTACTCACACTATTCACACTACGCACACAACGCACACTACTCACACTACTCACACTACACACACTACACACACTACTCACACTACTCACACTACGCACACTACTCACACTACACACACTACACACACTACTCACACTACTCACACTACTCACACTACGCACACTACTCACACTACTCACACTACTCACACTACGCACACTACTCACACTACTCACACTACGCACACTACTCACACTACGCACACTACTCACACTACTCACACTACGCACACTACTCACACTACGCACACTACGCACACTACTCACACTACTCACACTACGCACACTACGCACACTACGCACACTACTCACACTACTCACACTACGCACACTACTCACACTACTCACACTACGCACACTACTCACACTACGCACACTACGCACACTACTCACACTACGCACACTACTCACACTACTCACACTACGCACACTACTCACACCACGCACACTACGCACACTACGAACACTACTCACACTACTCACACTACGCACACTACTCACACTACTCACACTACGCACACTACTCACACTACTCACACTACGCACACTACGCACACTACTCACACTACGCACAATACTCACACTACTCACACAACGCACACTACTCACACTACTCACACTACGCACACTACTCACACTACTCACACTACTCACACTACACACACTACGCACATTACGCACACTACTCACACTACTCACACTACGCACACTACTCACACTACTCACACTGTTAAATTACTCATAGAATAACACATATTCTTAAAATATCTCTTTTTTATTATTTAATCATTTCTGATATCATGCATGGATCTTATTCTAAGTACTTTCAGGTGTGTTTTTTCTCCTTTTAAAGAGACAATAACCAGACTTTTTTACCAATATTCAACCAAAACTTTGGGAAAATTTACACCAAAAAAATTAAGATAATTTATTTACCTCCTAAACTGGTTTCCCGCTTTCTTTTTAATTGAGTAACTAACTTCCTAATTATCTTGTTCATGCAAACAATATCAAAAGCTATTAAATCTAAAAATATTATAATCTGCAAGTTGTTTTATTTATTCATTTATGTATTCATTTTTGATTGTTTTTAATATTTATTTGTATATTTTATTTCATAAATACTTTTATATTATAATGTTGAAGAAAGTATTTATAAAATAAAATATACAAATAATGTTAAATATTAAAAACAAGTTAAAAATAATGTAAAAATAAGTTAAAAAAAATAATACACATATGAATAAATACACAATGTGCAAATGAATGCTGTATTTATTTGTTCTCAGTTTTTATTTAATAGTTCATGTATTTATTTTTAAATTATATTTAATACTTATGTTGAATAAAGTATTTTAAAATAAAATATGCAAATAAATAAGAAAATACATTTATTTATGTATTTATTGTTTTTAATATTTATTTGTATATTTTATTTTATAAATACTTTTATATGATAATAATAATGATAATAAGCTTTATTTATAGATATGACATAAAATGCAGCTCAAAGTGCTTTACAAAAGAAATGTAAAACATAGATACAGATATATATACATATGCACAAGCACATAGCTACACACACACACACATATTAATGTTACAGTACACGTGTGTCTTGTATTGTTTTACACATATAAATAATATAAAAATAATCATTAAAGACTTACGACTTGATATTTCACACTGAAACAGTGAAACGTTTTCTTGCTGTGTGGATTACACGTTGACTGCAGGAATTAAAGATAAAATCAAACAGTGAAGAAGAATAAAACGTCGCCCTCTGCTGCTGATAAATAATAAAAATTTCTACATCATTTTCTTTATAAGTCTAAGACTTCTATTTTATATTTTATAAAATTGAATTTAATTCAGCTTTATTGTCATTGTACTTGTGTACAACTATCTTTAATCTTTAATATTATCCCAAGATAGTTTCAACCTGCTAAAAATACGTTTAAATTCTATATTTAATTATTCGGTGTGATTTTGTCATGAGTTGTTGCAGGACGGCCTGAACCTGGCTTGTGTGTACACGAGTGTATTGATCATGTGTTTGTTGTTGTTGTTGTTGTTGTGTAGGACCGGTGCGATCCATGTAGGTGATCGTATCCTGGCGATCAACAGCAGCAGTCTGAAGGGGAAACCTCTGAGTGAAGCCATCAGTCTGCTGCAGCAGGCCGGAGAGACGGTGACACTGAAGATCAAGAAGCAGGGAGAGCGTACGTACACACACACACACACACACACACACACACACACACACACACTCACTCACACAAACACACACACACAAACACACACACACAAGCTGGATGTAAAAAAAGTTGCCGGGCTTAGCTACGTCCAGCCTTGTGATAAATATTTTTATATTTCATTCTACCGCAGTGATAGTTACATTTACTGGCGCCAGCAAAGAGATTAAAAATGACTGCTGAGCCAAAGAAACAAAACTGAGCTCAGATTGTGAAAAGAAAATTCAAAAAAAATTTATTGAGCAGTACGGTAAGTATATGCATGTTTTAGTGTGTGAACAAAACAATCAGCAAGCGCTCTAGTGACTTTCGCTGGCCGAGTCGACTGCTTCCGGTTTAGCCCTCCGGCTAACTTGAATGGGGATAAAACAATTCAATCATGTGGCTCTTCGAGGTTTTTGAAATGTGATTGGACTGAACGGATTTAATTCTTATAGTGAGACGAGTCATTTCGCGGGGGTTGTGACGCTCAAAAAAATGTATCCGCTGAATTACAGACGTCTCTTTCACAATGATACAATGTGATACAATAAGTGCACTTTATGTCTCTGCAGTGTCGAGCCCGAAGTCCTGCGTGATTGGCTCGGGGCTGGGGGCGGGGCTTAGCCAGGAGAACCAGGACGGCGAGGAGGAGCCTGTTGTCATGGTTGCACCGCCGTCAAGCCAGAGACTGTTCAGCACGCTGCCGTCCGTCGACAGCGCCGTGGAGTCCTGGGACGGATCCAACATGGACAGCAGCTTCACCAGCCCGGGTAGGAGATGACCTCTGACCTCTCACTCTCAAGAGTCAAGATAACGCTGCTACAAATGACTAAAGTATTTCTGTGTGTGTGTGTGTAGCTCCACCATTTCAGTCGTCAGTGTACAGCTTCCACGAGTGGCGCAACGCCAAGACAACCAACAGCCAATCATCTTCCTCCACTCGCCAGAGAGCCAATCCGCTGTCAGATCTGGGTCTGAGCGACGATGACTGGGACCGCCCACCACTCGGAGGGTGAGAGAGAGTTTTTATCAGCGAGTCAATTTTACATTTCTACATTTCCCACAGCTGCTGTTTACATAATACATTAGCGCGTTAGCGGCCCTTATTCACGGCAATGGGAGTTGCTAGCGGTGTGCTAACAGCAGTAACAGCAGTGTGTCTCTGTCTGCAGAGCCTGTAATCTGCCCAGCGGCCTTATCACTGACAGCAGGTACCACCCTCACCTTTGACCTTTAACCCCCACAAACTCCTCTGTCACCCCACTGACCTCCAGCAGAAACCCTCACCTGGTGACCTTTGACCCCTGCCACACAGACAGACACATACACCCGGTGTATGTTCTAACTGCACATGTCCCGTCCTGTCGAAAACTCACACCAGCATGACGTGTCCGTCACCAGCCTCCTCTGTGTGTGAAGTTCACTCATCAGGCTGTTCTTCTCTCTGATTGGCTGAACGTGACCTCTGACCTTTCCTCCAGGTTCACTGTGGGGCATGACGGGACAGAACCAGACCAGGAGGAGAACTTCTGGTCTCAGGCTCTGGAGGATCTGGAGACCTGTGGCCAGAGCGGCATCCTCAGAGAGCTGGAGGTGAGTAGTACTAGTAGTAGTACTAGAGGTAGTATTAGCAGTAGCAGTAATACTATGAGGAGTATTAGTTGTAGGGCTGGGTATTAATTCAAAGTTTTTTGATAATAAATCTATAAAAGTAATATAAAATCTGCACTGACACTAAAATGTTTTTGAAGTTGTCATTTCAGGAATATAAAAACCTTTTTTTTTTTTTTCATTTAACAAAAGAAGTTGTCAAACGTTAAATGTCGAAACACAAGCAGCCGAACAAGAACTCTGTCAAATGAAAAAAAGACTAAAACTAAGATTTTGATTTAAATCAGGAACTTGAAACGGTCTTTTGTTCATACAGCACACACAGCAAAAACCCATTAAAACAGACAAATCATAATTTGATTCTAAAAACAGATTAAAAAAAAACAATTCCAGTACAAAATAAAACAAGAAAATTTAAAAGGACTGAAAACTGAAATAAAAGACAGTTCAAAGAAGTAAAATATGTTTTAAAAGGACATTTGTTTTTGATTTTTTCCAAGCAGACAAGTTGTTGTGGTCTTGCAAAAGTTAATTTAGATTTAGAAACCTATTGATTTTATGATAAGTGATTTAAATGAAAATATAAATAAATTAAGATTAAAAAAATGAGAAATAATACTTTCCATAATTAGATTTTGATTTATTTCGGGCCCTGACGCTTCCTGACTGCAAATACATGATGCTTTGATGAATGTATATGAAAATAATCAAACTGGTGCGCTAGTTTCCTGTCTCTAAAATCTCTAAATAAAGGTGCAAACAAAAAAAAAACCCTTTAAAATCTTTTTGAAAAAGAGAAAATAATTAGATTGTTTAATGCAACAAATTTTGCTCCAGTGATTTATTACATCAGACAAAAATATATATTCTCACATGCAAAACAATAAAATCTAATGTCTTTAATTACTATTTACTTGGAATTTTAAATTTGGATAATTTCTACGTAAAACAATGACACGATACGATTTCTTTTAAAAACTGACAAAGGATAATATTGAATTATTGCCCAGCCCTATAGTATCAGTAGTATCAGTTGTAGTAGTTTTAGTAGTAGTTTTAGTTGTATTAGTCATCATTCTCCTCATGCTGACAGATCTGTATATAAATATATTAATGTGTAAACGTTGGGTAGAAATGCGGCTGTGTATCTCAGTGACTCGGCTGAAAAAAGAAATGACTCCTTCTCTTCCAGGAGTCTGCAAAGGAGACACACCTCCTCACTCTGGTATCCTCCTTTCTCCCCTCTACTAATTCTCCTCCTGTCCTCCTCTCTGTAACTGGAGTTTTAGCGTCGTCGAACATCAGACATGTTAGCTGTTTTTGAATGTGACTCTAACTGCACCCCCGGCAGCAAGCTACAGACCATGGTGACGTCATTGTTAACATCATAGTGACATCACCCAGCTTCTGAACAATCACGTCATGTGGCACCGGGCATGGCAGTTTGAGCAAGGCATGCTGGGAGAGCTTCTGCAAGGCCTGATGGGTAGTTTGTTTTGCCGGTCATGAAGCAGATCTGTCAGTCATGCATGCGTCTGATGAGTCCTTGATTCTGATTGGCTGAGAAGTGGGCTTCTGTTGAGTGACGTGAGAAGGCTCGCTGTGATGAAGAAGTTAGACACGATCATCAAACATGAAGTAGAAACAAGAGTAGAGTCTTTAAGTGAAACAGTAGAAACAGAAGTAGAATCTGTAAGTAGATAGATTGAGTAAAACAACAGTATAAGCTGCCAGTGGATCGTGCCATTAGAAACAAAAGTAGATATTTTCAGTAGAAATTTCAAAAAAACAAAACATTAGAACAGCAAGCTTACAAGTCAAGTTCAAGTAAGTTCAAATAAAAGTGGATCTTGTCAGTAGAAACAAAAGTAGAATCTTGATTCAAGATTCTTGTAGGAGCAATAGATTCTTCAACTAGATCATTTAAGTAAAACAACAGTATGAGGTGTCAGTAGGTTCTGTCAATAGAAACAAAAGTAGATATTTTTGGTAGAAATAACAATACATGAGGTCAGTAAATCAGTCAATAGAAACGGAAGTAGATCCGTTAATTCCAAACAATAGAAGATCCTGTCAGTGGATCCGTCAATAGAAACTGTAGAAGACCATGTCAGTCCAAACAACAGTAGATCCTGCTACTAGAAACACTGCTGGAACCTGTTAGTAGACCCTACCAGTAGAAGTAACAGTGGATCCTGTCAGTAGAATCAGAAATAGATTATGTCAATGAAAACAACATAAGATCTTGTCAGTAAATCGGTCAGTAGAAAAAGTAGTAGATCCTGTCAGTCGATCCTTTCAGTTAAAATAACAATATATCAAGTCAGTAGATCCTACCAGTTGAAATAATAGATCCTGCCAGTAGAAACAGATAGATCTGTCAATAGAAACAATAGTAGATCTTGTCAGTCCAAACAATAGTAGATCATGTTACTAGATCCTGCTACTAGAAACAATGCTGGAACCTGTTAGTAGACCCTACCAGTAGAGGTAACAGTAGATCCTGTCAATCCAAACAATAGTAGATCATGTCACTAGATCCTGCTACTAAAAAACAATGCTAGATCGACTCTATTAGTAGATCCTACCTGTTGAAGTAACAGTGGATCATTAAACATCAGTAGATTTTGTTAGTATGTTCTATCAGAAGATGCAACAATAGATTCACTCTATAGAAGTAGAAGTGGATCCTCTCAGTAGAAACAAGTATCTCAGTAGATCTACTGTAGCCTATATAAATATCAGTAGATTCCATCAGTAAATCTGTCAATAGAAACAGTAGTAGATCCTGTCAGTACAAACAGCAGTAGATCCTATGAGTAGCAATAATGTTCATGCATCTAGTCATAACAAAACAGCAATAGATCTCATCAGTGGATCCTGTTAAAGGAGACGACAGTAGATCCCATCCTCAGAAACAAGGGGCGATCCTAGAAATAGAAAGTCAGAAACAATAGATTCACTCTGTGACACAGTCTCACTAGAAACAAGTACGAATGGGTAGATTTTCTCAGTAGATCTATCCTAAATAAACAGCAATTGATCAGGTCAATAAATCTGTCAGTAGAAGCAGTAGTAGATCCTGTCAGTACAAACAACAGTAGATCCTGTGAGTAGCGATAACGGTCAGCAGATCATGCTAGTAGATCCAGTCAAAATAAAAGAAGCTGTCAGTAGAGCAGCAGACGTAAATCCCATCACAAGAAGCAACAATAGAATCTGTCAGTTGATCCTTTCAGTAGAAATCTGTCCTCTCCTGGTGTGATCATGGCAGCTGACGTCAAAGGTCATACTCCCAGGTTGTCTTTACCGTCCATGTTTTGTGATGGATCAATGGATTCCAGCTGATTGGTTTTGATTTTCTGTCTCTGATTGGATGTTTTTAACTGTCTGTCTCTGATTGGCTGTCTCCAGGCAACCATCATGTCAGGTTCCACCCTCAGTCTGAACCATGACCCCACCCCCCTGCGCAGCACACTGGGACGCCAGGCGAGCTTCCAGGAACGCAGCAGCTCCAGACCAACGGTGACCTCTGACCTCTGACCTTCACTGTTACACCTGTGTCCTTTCATCTCTTATCTAGAAAGTTTTTGTATTTTTAACATTTTAAAGAATCCTTCCTGTGGATTTTCCCAGGTGACTCCTCGGTCAAACACCTTGCCCTCTGACCCTCAGCGCCGAGCCTTCGCCATGAGGAAGATGAGGCAGGAAGTCAACGAGATCCTGAACCAAAACCCTGTGGAACTGCACAAGGTGACATTTCATCCCAAAACAAAGACATTAACACTAAAGTTACTATTATTATGATTTTAAATTACATCAAATCCCATCTGTGATACTACTAAAGGTGTTTTACATGTATTTACATGACTGAGACACACAGAGATTCACAGGGAACAATGCAGCCTGAACTTTATGGCGCCAATAACGATTATTTTCACTGTCAATTAATCTGCCGATTATTATTCCCAATTAGCTGATTAATGTCAATGTTAAAAAATAGTGAAAAATGGTATTTACAGTTTCTCAGAGTCAACGTTGATGTCTTTAATTTGCTTGTTTTGTCTGACTAACAGTCTGAAATGTTAAGATATTCAATTAACTGTCATATTTGATCATCAAATATTTGGCATTTATGCTTGAAAAATGACTGAAATGATGAACCAATTATCAAAACAGTTGCTGATTAATTTTCTGATCGACTAATCATTTAATCGACTAATTGTTGCAGCTCTAATTGATATCAGCCTCACTGTTCACCGATTAGCATTAATCCATCCACAAAGCAAGACTGTGCTGTGTCCAGAATCACTTGTTCACACCAAATTACCAATTGACACCAATTAATAGACACCAAATAAGTCAAATAAGTAATTTGAGCTCAGTGTAATTACAGCAGAATGTGGTGTCAGTAAGTTGTTCTTGGTTTGTGGTTAATGGTGTGTGTGTTTGTGTGTGAAGCTGACTCTAGAGAAGGCCTCGGATCTGGAGGATTTCGGCTTCAGCGTTTCTGACGGTATGTTGGACCGCGGCGTCTACGTTAACAACATCCGACCAGGTGGACCGGCGGAGCAGGGCGGCCTCAGAGCCTACGACCGAATACTTCAGGTAAAACATCACAAATACATCCACACCTAACAGGACAAACCACCAGCATTATGGGCACACTTCCTTAATCCCTCAGTAGAGTATGGAAGATTTAAAATGCCCAAATAAAAAAAAAAAAATCATTCAGCATTTAAATAAAGTGAAATGCACATTGTTATTTATATTTCCTTTTTATGTATGCATTTACTGCTTCATAATTAAATGAAAAACAGTTGAATGTTTTTGACATGTATGATGCAGCTCCCCTGCACAATATGTTAAAGTTAAAGTTGATTTTAACGCTACAAAACAAAACACCTGAAAAAAAAACTACAAAATAGTCAGGATTCAGAAAGTTAAAATGAAGAGACAATTAATTTATAGTTCAAAAACCTAAATAACTTACCTTTTAACATGTTTTTAAGCTAATTATGACAGTAAATTCTTACATGAAAAGGAAATACAAATAACAATGTGTACTGTATTTCACTGTATTTCAGCGTTTGATTTGTTTTCATTTAGCATTAGCATTTTAAATCTTTTTAAAGCCTTTGTTTCCCTCTAAATTAATTAATTAAGTTTTCTGTCTTCAGATAAACCACGTCCGGACGAGGGACTTTGACTGCTGCCTCGTCGTTCCTCTGATCGCTGAGTCTTCAAACCACTTGGAGCTCGTCATCAGCCGAAACCCCGCCTCCTCTGCCGCCAGCCTGCTGGCCAATCACACGGACGGCACCACCAACAGCAGCCACTCTCCTCAGACAATTGGCAGCGAGCTGGGACCGTCGGAGCTCCCCATTGGCCAGGGGGAGGACGGTGGTCCAATCAAGTGGAGCCAACCGGGTGAAGGGCTGGGGGCGGGGCTTGTGAATAATAAATCCTTATAGCAGAGAAAAAATGGATCAAACTGGATTAAACTGGTAACCAGACTGTACTGGAGAGGTCAGCGAGGAGAACAGTATAACAAAGCTGACTTAAACTGGTTTAGACCCGTCCAAACTGGTTCAGAGTGGACCCCCACATGGTGCTACACACACCTTCTGGATGAACTTTGACCCTTGACCACTAAAGTTTGACCCTTGAACTGCTAAAGCAGCCTGAAAGCACACTGATGGACCCGAGCAATGAACCAGTTCTGCACACTGGTCCAACTGGTCTCACTGGAACCAGAACTATAACTACTGATCCTAACTGGAACCACAGCCAGAGCCGCCAGGCTTACTGGTCCAAGATTAATGGTTACTGGTTCTACAAACCTAGAACCATGGCTACTGGTCCAACTGGAACTAGAGCCAATTGTCTTACTGGTCCAAGACACATTGGTTCTGGTCTTAGTGGTAACAGAACCATGGCTACTGGTCCTACTGAAGCCAGAGCCGCAGCCAATAGTCTTACTGGTTCTGGTTCATGGTCTTGGAGAACCACAGGTACTGAGCCGGAGCTATGACCGCTGCTTCTATGAGTCCAGAACCTTGGCTCCTGGTCCATCTGGTCTCACTAGAACCAGAACCATTGGCCACTGGTTCAACTGGCCAAGAACCACAGCAGCACAAAGACTGATGGGACTGATCCAGTCCAGAATCCAGAACCTGCTGATGGACTGACAGGTTGCCAAGGAGACAAGGGATGATTCGATCAGAATGTTTAGGGCTGATGTCATTAGGATCAAACACTGATCGACTTCTTTTTCTCTTTTTACACAAAGAAACCCTCAAAACTTGGCTTTATGTCCAAGTCCTGGTCTTGTAGCAGTGGTGCTGCCCCACGTTTGTTGCATTTCCAGAGAATTTTTGAAGCAAAGTTATGGTCGGGTTCAGGTTTTAGATTAAACAGTCCCTCCAGGAGTTTTTTGTGATTATTGTGGCCAAAAACACTGGATTTTGCAGCGACTTTTCTCAAAAATTGCGATATGTTTTATGTGCTCTTTTTGCGATAAAATTGTGGGAATTGGGAAAAAAATCCAAGCAAAGGAAAATAATGCAATTTAAAAAGAATATTACCAATGAAGAGTAAAAACACAATGCTTTTTCAATGTGCTAGTTTGAGAAATATTGAGAAAAATTAACATTTTTCTCCAAAACACTACACAAACACTTCTTAAATCATTTCACAGGAGTCAATGTCAAGCTGTGGACTTGTAGATGTTAAAATCTGCATACTAGGTACTTCCTGTCCATGAGGTCCAAAGTTTATTCTTCGCCATCACACAGAAACAACTATATTTCATTGTTAATTTTTCATGTATTTTCTTAACATGAACCATGGGCTCAAAGTTAAATTAAAAAAAAAATACTATGCTTGAGTTCCATTTATAAGTCTTTATTAAATAAACTTTCACCTCAACATGCACAACACATGGTCTACTAATGTTACAAGGAGTACAAAACAGTTTCCCTCCGCAATTCCCAAAACATTTGGGAATTGTTTTGCTTGGTCTACGGCAGTAATTTTTGTTGGCTGGTGAGATTTTTCCATCTTCCACACGAATGTGCGCCTGAATTACGAAATGCGACAATTGGTCCAAATCACAAGCGGTCTGTTGATTTGGCCATTTCATGCGGAAAAGTTGCGGTAATTTTGCAAAATTTCAAGCTCTCGCAAATATTGTGAAGATTTCTTGAATTTGTGTTATTACAATCGCAAAATCGCAATTTCCTGGAGGGACTGATTAAAGATGGCAATGGTTAAGTGCGATTCTTGAGATGATAAAGTTCAAGTAGGAAATTAAAAATGGTTGCGTTAAGTTCAAAATGAGAGATGGTTGGTTAGGAAGGGTTTGGTGTAGTTCATGTTAGGATAAGGATCTGGAAGGGTGGGATCGGTAAGACCACAATAAGATGCAGCTGCTTGAATGCAGGGTAATCCTGAAAAATTCTGCGTTAGCTTATAGCATGCTACAGCATCACCGCAGAGTTAGAGTTAGTGATCGGTGGACAATACCGAGATACCGTCCCTTGTTTCTCTTCAGTTAGATGTTTCCACAGCATTTTGTGGTACTAAAAACCTGCATTTTGACCAAAGGAATCAGAGACTAAATGTAGTGCTTGTAGGAACTTGTTTCATTACATCCTGAAGCAGAAATAAATAACCATCAAACACTTCATTACATCTAACAGAAACATCTGAGTCATCAACAGTAAATACAAAGAACAACAGGGTGACTTTGTGTTATTATTGGAAACACAAAGAGGGATACAACAGGATGCAATTAGTTCCTCTGGAAACTACGGAACTGGAGTAAGTAATCTCAATCTTTTGGTTGAAAAGCTTCGCAAGGTATCGTCCACTCATCACTAGTCTGTGTGTGGTTAGAAAATACTTAGCAAGGTTACGGTTAGTTGAACGAAACAGTTTGTTTACATAGAGATGATGGTCATGGTAACTGTAACCATGACTACAATAAAGAGGTATATCGGAGTATGTGAGGTGGGTGTAAGGGCTGGGTATCAAATATCAATAGAGTTTTGGTACTGACTGAAATGCGTATGTAGCAATGTGTTGTACATTACCAACCGAAAATTGGTATCAAATATATGATCGGATTTGTAAATTCATCTTTAATGAGATTGCTTTTAAATTTTGCCAAGCTGAGGTTCAAAGTTAATTCTTGAGCTCGGAAACAATTTCACCACAAGGTCTCTCAAAGATAATGAACAGGTGATGTTTGAAAAACTAAAAGCACTTCCCGTTGTTTTGACGGTATTTTCAGAATCCTCAAAGACTCTTCTAACCGCCTGGCTAAAAAAATATTCCGTCCGCTGCACAATTTTTAACAATTTTTCAAACACTGTTGGTTAATTATCTTTTAGAGAAACTGATGGTTACCTCAATACATGAGGGGAACAATCCGTTTTCTCAACTGTTGTTTCCAAGAGTCTAGAAACTTTTAGGTTCAGGACAACTTGACAAACTCCTGCGATATGATTTAAGCTCCAGAACTAAATTGATCTTGTCGTGAGATTGTTTTCTCAACAAAAATATGCCAATTTTCATCTAGAGTTTTGAAAAGTTTAGAAAAATGTGTCAACATTTCTCAAATTAGGGGATTTAAAAAAGTTTTGTTTTTTATTAGTTGTTTATTTTTATTGAACATTTGGGCACAAAGACAAGACACACGCATGTACAGAAACAAACGATACATAGCCGACAACTACAAAACTAAATAACACTGATATGTTGATAAAAAAAACAAACAAATACCACCAGCTGCATACATCGAAGAAAAAACTTAACAGGACAAACAAAACAAAACACAATCAAAACCAAAAAGTATCACTTCTGTCGTCAGTATCGACAAATTTCAAATGACACCCAGCCTTTGTAGTAGAGATTTGGCAGCGTAAACAGTGTGGAGGGACATTTATTGACTGTTTTTTTTATTATCTGTTAATTTTATAAAGAAAAATCGATCAAGTGGTTTCTAATGAACATCAGCTGATACTGATCGGACCATCCCTGATGAAGATGGACAGACACTGAGCGTTTACTGGTTTTAAATTTTAGTTCTGTGCCATGAAAAAGCTGCAGACTGGAAGAGTAATAATAATGATGATGACAATAATGATAATGATGATGATGATGATAACACTGAGCAGTTCAATAAGAAACTTTTTCTACTGTTTACACCTGTTGGACTGGCCACACTGTGTGTATGTATGTATGTGTGTGTGCGTGTCTGTGTGTGTATGTGTGTGTTATGTGTGTTAAACACAAGGCCAGTTAAGCCCCCCCCCTCCCATCCCCTTCACCCCTCCTTCTTCCCTCGACCAATCGGCAGCCAGGATGACTGACTGACTGACAGAGAGAAATTCTGAGCGATTCAGCTGATTGGCTGGAACCAATCAGAACAGAGAAAACAAGCGCTTCCCTGCCTGGCTGTGATTGGTTTTCCTCTACACACAAATCAACCAATCAGCTCCCGGGAAGAAGCCAAGCATGTCCCCACCCTGACCCCCCCCCTGCCCTCCCGCCCTCCCCCGTAACAGTGATCTATTATGCTAATCGATCGGTGTGTTTTTGATTGATTGTTGTCAGTTTTCTCTGTTTGTTTGTTTCCATGGCGACTGAACCTGAAAAGATGTAAAATAGATTAAAAAATGGTTCGGTCCCATCGCTGTTCCCATGACAACCATGAAACCCTGAAAACCTTCACCTCATCACCACAGAAATAACGATGTTACACAAGAAAAAAAACCCTGTTTAAACGGTGAACTGTGTGTGTGTGCGTGTGTGCGTGCGTGTGTGTGTGTGTGTGTGCGTGATGTCAACATCTTCCTGCTCCCACCTCACTCTGAACTCACTATTCAAACTGGCCAATCAGAACCCTCCCTCAACATCACTGACCAGTAAAAACCCTCTGTGAGCCGAACAACCAATAGGAGAGCTGTGATTGGATTTTACTGCGTTGAGAGTTGTGATTGGCTGTTACTGTGTGGAGAGCTGTCATTGGCTGTCCTGCTCCGTCCAAAACTTAAACTGTGAAGTTCTGAATCTGAAGCACAGTGCTAGAATATGGTTAGCATGTGACTAGCAAACACTGAGCACAGAGCTAGCATAAAGCTAATGTGGCTACCATAAGGTCAACGCACACTTAGCACACAGCTAACATCAATTACCTAGCGAACATGTTTACCACCTGTTAAATATAGCTGCTGCTCAGTTTGCACATACCGAGCACAAAGGTAACACCTGGCTAGTATGGCTAATGTTTGGTTTGAACACAGCTAACCAAAGGCAAACAGAGCTATGTGTTAGCATAGGGCTAGCACACAACCAACACTTGGCTAACATAGGTAGCATATGGTCAGCACAGACCTAAATCAAGGCTAGTATAGCTAATACTCAGTAAGCACACTGCTAACCTGTGGCTAATACATCTAGAATGTGGATAGCACAGACCTAGAGCAATGCTACCATAGCTAGATTATGGTTAGCACACAACAAGAACAAAGCTAACAGAGGGCTTGCATATGAGAAACACAGGTAATGTTCAGTTAGCACACAGCTAACATAGTGCCAATACAGCTAGGTGTTAGCACAGGGCTATCACAGCTAGTATCTGGTTAGCACACACCTAGCATGAGGCTAACACCTGGCTAACAGAGCTAGTATTCACTTAGCACATGGTTAACATTACACAAATACTCTGCTCAAAATCCACCAGATTACCATAGAAGCAGCGCTTGACTTGAGACAAACTGTTCCACCAATGAGAATGAGCCACAGAGCGGAGGGGGCGTAGCTTAAGGAGGGTTTGATGTGTGAGATTTAAAGCCATACACACTGTGTTCGTGTATGTGTGTATGTGTGTGTGTGTGTGTTTGTGTGTGTAACATTGCAGGGATTTGCACTCTAGTGATTCACCTCAGCCCCCACACACTCACATGCACACTCTCACACACACACACACATGCATTGCACTGCCATTTGAAATAGTGGGTCAGATTAGTTTCCATGTAGCTTCACCAACCAAACTGTATTTTTCTTTAAAGGAACAGGGATGTTGTAAAGTATTTTTGTACAAATTTAATACTTTGGTAGCATGACGTTCCTGCTGTTTGTCCTGTCGGGCTCCACTGCTCTCCTCCACCCCCCTTTGTATGGACGACTACTGAGCAACAATAAAGATGAAGACCTGCTGGGAGGACTGGACTTCATGTGTCGTCTCACACAGAAACATACATAAACACACACACACAAGATACAAACTTGTTTCATGTTGCAGTTTTCAGGATATTTACATTTTACATTTTGTCATTTGGCAGACGCTTTTATCCAAAGCGATTTACAAGGGAGGCGAGATAATCAAGCGTTAAGAGGACAGTGACTTTGAAAAAGCCATGGTACAAATTCTCAAGTAGCTGCTGACCAAGAACAAGTGCAATGAGGAGCACTAGACAGAAATTCGTTTTTCGTTCAAGATATAACAATCAGGGTGGATTTAGTGATTTGGGTGTTTATTGCTTCATTTTTTTTTTACCTGTTTTCTAACTGGGAATGTTGGTATTGGCAGTGGTAGAAAAGTCTGCTGCTGATAACAAGACTAAAAGCCTAAATATCTATGAGCGACCTCTGAAATGTCAAGTTTGTCCTGAATGTGGCACCATGGGAAAAGTCTTTAAAATCATCAGTTTGATTACGACATTTACACATAACATGATGTTGATATCATTGCCATTACCATCCTTAACAAAAAAGGACCTAGATAAGGGCAAACTATATTAAATATTAATATATATATTAAACAATGTCATTATACAATCAAATAAAAACACATTGTTTGCACACATACAGTAAAAAGTACAACAGCATGAAAAACATAGAAATAAAACAGACGTGACAAGAAATTCAAGAAGCCAATGCAAACTATAAGCACTATAATATAATTTGCATAATATATACTAAACAAATATGTCAACGCATTGATAAAATAATTTACAGTACTAGTGTTAAACTACATGTACTGTACTACCAGTACTTCTGCTACTACAAGGTTACTCCCAGTGCTACAACTCGTGTAAATACCAGCACTACTACTGGTAATATTATCTATTAATCTTGATACTAATACAGGTAGTACAGGTAGTACTTAACTAGCCAGATACAACCACTAATACTACAACTGCTACAAATGAAAACAACATGAAAACACATGCAGTAAGTCAAAATTAGATGCTATTTCAGAATGATGATGTTTAGTAAAAATTATGATACTGAGTCAAAAAATTAAGTCTTATTAGTCAAAATAATGAGATATAAGTCAAGATCATTACATAATAAAGAGCTGTGAAGTTTCGTTTTGTTCCTGACTTTAGTGACGAAGCATTTTTAATTACTTACACTTTAATTCGCCCCTCTGACTGGTTTCTTCTCCATCACAATGGTGGTAGAAGCTCATGGGTATTGTAGTATTCATAGCCATCCACTAAAATCACAGACAAAACACGATTTCTCAGAAACAAAGTTGAAATAATTGAAACCAGTGGTCATAATATAAACCTATAGGATTGTTACATTATCCAGGAGAGTTTATATGTTCAGTAATATTGAGGAGATTGATTGACTTATTATATTTCAGTTCATTTTTTCACTTTTTTTGCAGCATAGTTTTATTATTATTTTCCATTTAATCAAACTGTAGATACTGTAAGCAATGCAGTCCACACATTTCCCCATTCGCCCACCCCAGGCCACAAGCATATAAAACAAAACAAAAAGACTATATAATTTGCAGTGTTTTATTTGTTCTTTTTTGCGGTAAAATTGTGGGAATTGGGAAAAATTGCAAGCAAAGGAAAATAATTTGATTTTTACTACTATCAATGAAGAGTCATGTGTAATTGCTTCCTTTGATAAAAAGCATACTGCAGACCAGAAAAAATATATTTTAGTGCTAATTTTTAAATTTATTTTCAGAACATGAGAAACACGGTCTCAAAGTTACATAAAAAAGAAAATACTGAACTTGAGTTCCATTTATATCCTTACTGAATTCATGCTGTGTGTGATGGCGTAAGTTACAACGACATGGAATGCGACAATTGGTCCAAATCACAAGTGGTCTGTTGATTTGGCCATTTCACGTGGAAGAGCTGTGGTAATTTATCAAAACTGCAAGTTCTCGCAAATACTGGGGAGATTTCTTGAATTTGCGTTAATTATTGTGATCACATAATTTCCTGGAGGGAGTGATTGATTTCCAAAAGGTGCCTTATTTCTCACACTCCTAGAAAAGATGTGCTTTTTTTATTTACTTAACACAAGTATTTTTTTTTTAACATGCTAACTCCTTTCTTTTTTTGATGGCAGTATTGGACTTCCATACTTTGGTATATTAGTAAACGTGGCTGCTTCCTGCTGCTCTGTATATCACAGATGTCTGTATTTTATTTGAATAATTGTGTAAAAACGTATTTATTTATTTATTAAAGTTTATTTATAATAGATTTTAGTTTATTTAAAAAGTTTTGGTTCAATAAATGTCCGTTAAACCGGATGTGACGTCACTGCTCGGTGCTCCGTTCTCCTGCCTGCTCGGTGCTCGATGACTCCTGTCTGTTCTCCGGTGTTTTGTTGCCATTAGCCGCCGCCGCCGTCGCTGCTCTTTCTCCGTCACGTTTCTGCACATTTTCACCATCAGCTAACCGGTGGAGACACAAACACCGCTGCCGGATAAAGAAAGCACCGAGCCCGGCAGGAAGCAGCATGTCCACCGCGCTGGAGAGCTACATTAACCGTATCCTGCCGCTGCTAGCTGGCTAGCATGCTAACTGTCTGAACGAATGAATGAAGGCTGTTTCTGTTAGCTTGGAGCTAAATGTTGGTTGTGACTGCAGCTGGTTATTTCTGTGTAAGTTATTAATGTGAATTTAACGTGTGTTTGTGCAGAAAAGAGTTATTTCTTTAACTCGGTGTGACTCAGGTACTGTGGCCATCGTCACATCAGACGGCAGGATGATTGTGGTGAGTTTAAAGAAAACCTTTTAACTATTGTTTTCATGGAAAGTAACTGAGTACATTTACCCAAGTACTGTACTTAAGTACTTAAGTACAATTTTGATGTACTTGTACTTTACTTGAGTATTTCCCTGTGATGCTACTTTATACTTCCACTCCACTACAGATTCAGATGAAGATTTGACACAATGGATAATATAACAAGCTTTTAAAATACAACACATTGTTAAAGATGAAACCAGTGGTTTCCAACCTTTTTGGCTTTTGACGTCTTACAAAAAGCAGTGTGTAGTCGGGGTCACATTTCACATGTCTATGAGTTGTTAACAGCTCCACCAAATAGTGATTTTTCCCTCTAAACTTCTCACATGCTTTCATTTACATAAATGTTCAAATGATCCAATATTTCAGCAAAAATCAAAGATTAGAGAAAAAGTCCAAAAACTGAAAACAGATTTGTGTATCAGAACTTTGTTTTTTCTTCTTTCCTCTCCCATTAATCATCTCACCACCCCTCAGATTTATCTGCTGACCCTTTGGAGGGGCCCGACCCCTAGGTTGGGAACCACTGGACTAAACTAGCTGACTGTATATAAAGTAGTGTAAACTAGCTCCACCTCCAGCAGCTACAACAGTAACATGCTGCTCTAACACTGATGCTTCACTATTAATAATCTAATGATGTCATATATAATAATATATCAGTCAGAGGGACCAAACCACTACTTTTACTGCAATACTTTAACTACATCAAGCTCATAATACTTATGTACTTTTACTGCAATACTTTAACTACATCAAGCTCATAATACTTATGTACTTTTACTGTAGGAGTATTTTTCATGCAGGACTTTTACTTGTAATGGAGTATTTTTACTTTGCTGTATTGGACTTTTTTTTTTTTTTTAAACAAAAACGCCAAAATTCTCTGATTCTCAGATGTGAATATTTTCTGGTTTTCCTCCACGACAGAATTTAAGGACGTCAACTTGGGTTTTGGGAAGCAGTGATCGACATTTTATAGACCAAACAACTGATTGATTTATCAATCAATTGTTTGCTGGTTTCAACTTTTGAAATGTGATTTAATTATTTTCTTTGTCATATTTGATAGTAAACTGAAAATGTATTTTGGGTTTCTGGGTCAAACAAAAAAAAACCTCTGGGAAATTATAACAGGCACTTTTTTTTTTTTAGTGTTTTCTGACATTTTATAAACAAAATAATTAAAAATGTAATTAAGGAAGTAATCATTAGTTCCAGCCTTAATTATTATTACATTTGAGTCACAGAGCTAAAGTCTGTTTAAAGCTGAGGAAGTCGTTTAGCAACATTTCCGACAGTTTTGAAGATATTTCCAGAGTCGTGAGGATTATTTTGTCCACCAGTGTTGTTTTCTCTTCTGTTTGTTTGGAAGAGACGACGTCTGGTCGTCAAATGAATGTGATGTAATCTGTGTGTGTGGTGCGTTCAGGGCACTCTGAAGGGCTTCGATCAGACCATCAACCTGATCCTGGACGAGAGTCACGAGCGAGTGTTCAGCTCCAGTCAGGGTGTGGAGCAGGTGGTGCTGGGACTCTACATCGTCAGGGGCGACAACGTGTGAGTGATAGTTTCTAACACTGATGATTTAAGGGACGGGTTCACAATGTTTCAACAACAGTCAGGAGCCCAAATGAACATTGAAACATGTTTTTATTGCTGTAATCATTCCTCCTGTTCATACTGACCATTAGTAGATCCCTTCATAATGACCTTACAATGGAAGTGATGGAGGACAAAATCCACAGTCCTCCTTCTGTGCAAACATGAATAATATGAAGCTTCAAATGAGTCAAATCAAGTAGATATCTTTCAACGTTACAGTCTTTTTAGTGCCAAAGTCTTTTTGTTACTATACTTCCACCTGCAGCTCAACAGGGAAACACTGTCCGAGGAAACACAAAGAGGGAATTTGATGCTAAAAAGACTGTAAACGTGTCAGATATCCACTTGATATGACTAACTCAGACTGATGAAGCTGAATAGAAGCTTCACACAGACTTTTAAATGACTGTGTGGACACACTGTGGATTTTGGCCTCCATCACTTCCATTGAAAGCACATTTGAAGGATCTTTTAATATCCAGTATGAACAGGAGGAATGAGTACAGCGAGGAAAACCTCTTTCACTGTTACTATGGACACCTGACTGCTGGTTTAAGACACACTTGAAACATTGTGAACTCGTCCTTTAAAGTGGACGATGATTTCAGAGTCATGTTAATAGTATCAGAGTCAGTAAAAGGAAAAATTAAATCTCCTTTTAATTTTCCATCAATACTGATTCATGTCTTTCTCTTCCTGTGTGTGTGTGTGTGTGTGTGTGTGCGTGTGTGTGTGTGTGTTGCAGGGCGGTGATCGGGGAGATCGACGAGGAGACAGACTCAACTCTGGATCTTGGAAACATCAGAGCCGAACCGCTCAACTCTGTCGTCCACTGACCTCTGACCCCTACCACCCCCCACCCCACCCTACCACCCCCCCCGTACCCCTATCACCACCACCACCACCACCTGCTGCAGGACCGCCGTCTCCATGGCAACAGGAGTCAAAATGACAGCATGACTGAGTTGTGTGCTTGTGTGTTTTCATAGACCTGTTCTGAGTTTCACTCAGTGTCAGACTCCTGTAGTGACACTTTTCTGTTTGTATTTTTTTATAAATAAATAAAGAAGTGAATTGTTGTTCGATGAGCTTTTTTTTTTTTTTTATCCTTCGAGTCTTTCTGTCAGATTGTGATTGTTTACTTCTCATATTGTGACCAAACCTCTGAGTTTATTTAGGAAACTAAAGCAGTTTAAAGTTGGATGACGTTGTCGTGGCTTAATGTGAAAGATTTGAGGATAATTTTAGAAAACAGAAGAGAAAAGACTTCACATATGAACTAATGACTTTTCTCAAGAAAATGTTTATGAGCTGATTGGAGCTGCGAGACAGAATCTATCATAGGAACTGAGGAAAAAACATTCAAGTATTTTAAAACATGAAATTGAGGCAAAATAAGGTTTAATATTCAGTTTTATTGTTAGTACACAATACAGGATTACACAATGAAACACAGTTGTAACCTGCTACACACAGAAAACCTCTAACAAATGTTAAAATACTCTAAATGATCATAGAATAAAATATCATATCAATCCTTTTTTTTTATCTGGTCTTGGCGCCCTCTGCTGGTCAGACAGCTGCATCACAACAAACTTATCTGTCCGGATTTCAACATAAAGCTTCAGAGCTGCAACAGACGGTGGATGTTTCTTGTTTTGTTGTTGGTCCAAAACCAAAAAAAACCCCAAAATATAACACAAAACGCCTGAAATAAACACTTAAAAAATATGTAAAATAAAAAGATGCTCAGGTTTGTTTTAAAAATATTTTCACTCTTCATCAAGCAAATCAAATATATGTGAACATTTTTTGAAAAATAAAAACTTAAATGTCCCTTTTATGGAGGTAAATTACTTATAAATGTAAAATATTTGTTCTCTTCAGACAGGAGGCCAGCAGGTCTTAAAATAAAAAAAACAAAAAAATTAAAATAATGTTTAATTTTTTTTTTTCCAATTCAGAACTTCAAACAGATTTTAGAATTTCTTTTAATATATTATTTTAATCATTTCATATACACATCCCAACAATTCTATTTATTTTTTTAAATGACTAAAACAAATATTTCAGTTTCAGATTTTATTTTTTTTCCTCTGGCTCAACAGAGAGCTGCGTGTATCACAGAGAAGAGTATATAAAATAAAAATAAAATATAAAATGAAAATATATATATATATATGTGTGTGTATTTATTCAAAGAAATTCCAAAAATGAATAGAAATTACTTTTCATGCACATCATGTTGCTTCTCATACACTTATTTATAGTTTTGTTGTGTAGTTATTTTTTTTCAGTAGTTCAGCTTTCAGTTTCAGATTTTATCTTTTTGTCTTTCACACTGAAAACTTTCCAACTAACAACTAAACTACACCAACTAGTTAGTTTATTAACATGTTGTCATTTTTACAGGCAGATTTAAACTCTGATTTCTGTCGTTAGCATGAATGAAAAAAAAAATGTTGTTATGTTAGAATTACATGAAACTTTTTACATTTGTTATCGATCGTGTTTGTTAGTATTTACGAGTTAATAAAGTGTGAAACTGTGTGTTATTGAGGGAGCAGCAGTTCTTTCACCAAACTGTGTTTGTGACGTGTTTGTGTGTTTTGGTCTGATCTCAGAGTCAGAGCTCTATGCAGCTGATCGATCTGGTTTTGAGTCGGAGCCGGATCCTCATAATGGAGCCGCAACCAGGAGACACCTGAAAACACACAAATAACAAAATAACATCCAAGAGGTTTGTTTTATTTTTTTTTTAGGAACTTTACTGAACACTTAAAGGAGAAGTGATCATGTTTTCAGTCTCTGGAGAGTAGTTCTGTGTAAGTTCTACACCGAAGTTCTTCGAGAAATTTATGATGTAGTAAAAAGTCAACAGGTTGTGACATGAAACACAACAAGCTAATGAAGCTGTAAACAGAACCGTGTTCCTGCACATGCTCAGTAGCGTCTGCCTTACACAGAACTACTCTCTGGAGACTGAAAACGTGATCACTGTTATTAGTCTTTGGAGCCGTTTCTAAACAAACTAACGTGATCAAACTCTTCATGATGAAGGAACATGTCACCCAGTGCAGCGCTGTGACTCACTGACGTGTTTTTAATAGTTTTTGGACAACAACGGAGGAATAAGATATATCAGACTTTGGACAAAACAATACTAGTTAGTAGATCAGTTCATTGTTGGTTTGGATCCAAACATGAGATTTGTTGACAATAAGAAAAATATAGAAAATTGCCAGACTGATCCTTTAGTAAAAACATCAAACACAGCCAGAGGTTTTGAGACAGACGACAAACATTACTGTGAAATTCACATGAACAAATATTAAATAAGGCACATAAAGTGTTTTAATATCCTGCTTGAAATCAATTTAAAAGACTAAAATTAAAAGTTTGTGATTGGAGAAATTTGATTTATGAATATATATTTTAGACATCAATACAATTAAGTTAATAATGTCTTTGGCTTTAGTAAAGTGATACAAACAGTACATGTTCATGAGAAATCATATGAAATCATCATCATCGACCTCTCACCTTTTGTGACCTTCTGACCCAGCGTCACCAGTAGCTCCGCCCCCACGCTGCGATTGATAGGTTGTCCGGCCTTTGATCGCCCCGCCCCCAGTTTATGAAGAACTTCAGCTAAAGCCAAACCATCGATGTCCACGACGACTCCTGCAGGACGACAGACAGACAACTAATCAATGATCAGTTATTTGTTGTTAACGATGTTTTATTTTGGGTCTAAAGGCCCGTTTTCACTGTCCAATCAATATCCTGTATCTTCAGATTTAATGATTTTGAGGCCATGTTTATCTTTTTATCCCCCAACAAAATAAATCCAATAAGAAAATTAATCAGAAACCATTTTATAATTAAATTATTATTATGTTTTAAGCATAAATGCTTAAAAATGTATTTCTTCCAGCTACTAAAATGTGAATATTTTCTGTTTTTTTTTTTATCTTCTTTGATAGTAAAGTGAATATTTTTAGGGTTTAAACTGCTGGTCAGTTAAAAAGAAGTAGTTTAAATAATTCAGCTTTGGGTATGAATAATCATTTATAGACACTTTCTGATGTTTTACAGACCAATGTAGCATACCAATCAATAATATGCAATACATTTAATCTACTTTACACTGTTATTTATCAGTGTAATGAAGCTTAAAATAGTTTTCCTTCACATTTTGGAGAAATATGAATATGCCCTCAGCAATGATACAGAGCTGTAAATCAGCTCTGTATCATTAACTAAGTACATTAACTCAAGTATTGCACTTAAGTACAGATTTAGTTGCTATTTACATTTCATTCTACTTTATACTTCTACTTAATATTGAGCTTTTTATTGCTTTACGTATACATACATATACCTATATATATAAATACATATATATACTTATACATGTATATACATGTATGTATGTGTGTGTATATATACATATATACACTAGGGATGTGCAGAGGGGCCCAGTATTTGTATCTGTATTTGTATCTGTATTTGTTGAGGCAGCAAAATTATTTGTATTTGTATTTGAATAAAAGTGGAAAGAGGCTTAAAAATGGTGTTTTTGTTTTTATTACGCTTATAATTTTAGAAAATTAAAGATGACATCATCATTTATCTGAGCTCCATTGCAACCAGATACAACATTAAAATGATGTTTACATCAAAAATAATATAATTAAACACTGAAAGAGGCTGTTCCTAACAATGAGCACTTAAGCCAAATTCTGAATGCAGGATTTTTGCTTGTAATGGAGTTTTTTTTATATTGCAGTATTGTTATTTTTACTTAAGTAAAGACTCGTCTGATACGTTTTCCACCACTGTTGTTAATTCTGGTCAAAGTTATTTTATCATCTTAATACAGGTTAAAGAAACTCTCCTGATGGTGCGTTTAAGGACACTCTGACATCTGAGACTTGCAGAATAGCAAATCTTTAATGCAACAAAATGATCTATCACACCATCCTGGTTTGATAGATCATAAATTCTGTCTGTCAATTGGATGTCTGAGCGTTTTTTAAAATATAGCAGCAGGGAGAGTTTTCAAAACAGTCCTGCAATGATTAGTTAATTAATCAATTAGTTGAGCCATAGATAATTAATCAGCAACTGTTTAGATCATTCTTTTAATCATTATTTTAAGCAAAAATGTCAAACATTAGCTGGTTTCAGCTTCTAAAATGTGATGATTGACTGTGTTTTCTTGCCATTCGTGGTAGTTAAATCAATATTTTGAGATATCGGTGTGATGTTTGGACAAAACACGACACCCGATGACGTCACCTTTGACTCTAAACTATAACAGTCATTTTCATTATTTTTTGACATTTTAAAGACCAAACGATTAATCGAGAGAATTAATTGATAACAAAAATAATCATTGGTTTCAGCCCTAAACAAAGTTATATATTGATTTTCAGAGAAATATATTCTCTAATGGTATTTTTCTTACCGTCTTCAGGAGTCTTTAGTTCAGTCTGTTGCTCAGATTTTCTCAGGACACTGAAGTAGTCTGTGGAGGCGGAGCATAGCGTCTGAGCCGTCTGTTTGGCCACGCCCTGAGCCTCCATCATGGCCTGAAACTTTGACAGAGCCGTTCCACCAATCACAGCCTCAGAAATCCGTTTGCTTCCTTCTGATAGGTCAGACACCAATCCAGTCATCTTCAGCAGCAGGCCGCCTACAGAAGCAACAACAGTGGTCATGTGATCATATCGTAGTGTAACAGCTGATTATAGAAGATGTCTTAAAGTGACAGTTACAGACTCAAATTGGGATAATTTATTCACTCAGTAGCTGTTGTGGTGCTTTCGCTCGTATATCATGATCTTCTTCAGCAGATGCCCAGTTGTGATAGAACTGTGGATGTTCAAATTTGTGTATATACCGTATTTGTGTATATGCATTTGTATGTACGTGTATGTATAAGTATATGTATGTGTATGTTTTGTGTATACATGTATGTATGCATATGCATGTGTACATGTGTAAGTATTTTCGATATAAGAAGACGTTTTTCTCTTTATATCAAACTATTTTTTCGTCATGGTAAAAACTATATAAAGTCTCCACTCTCCCATGTCCCCTGAACTACCCATCGGCTCCTCCCAGTGTATTTGCTGGGAATGCTCCAATCTCCCAGCACTCCTGAAGTATCCACACCTGGTTTAATTTGTCCAGAAACCTGCATGAACATCAGTGTGGAGCATCAAGGTGCTTCCTCAGACTTCAGACAGGTAGGCAACCTGTGCTGTAGCTAACATTATCCACACAGGTAGCTGCTAATGTTTGTAGCTGATGAAACAAACACAAGTCAAACATTTTCTATGCTAACTGTAGCTTCCACTGCTAGCTGCAGTCACCTGAGGCAGGTTGACCTTGGTAGAGATGTGGATACTTTCCATTTTCAAACAATTAATATGAAAAACATGCAAATCTATCTTGTTCAGGTGTGTTTGACAGTTTTTACTGGATTTGTTGCTTTTGGAATAACTGATGTTAGTAGCTGGTAGTTGATACAGTAGTTGGTTGCAGTGGTGGAAGAATTATTCAGATCATTTTCTTAAGTAAAAGTAAAAATACTGTTGTCTAAAGCCAGATGTTCATGTTTGATTTTTTTTTTTTCATCTTGAATTTTGGTGTCTGAATTTCACCAATTATAATATTTTTAGCAACTTGAATTTTTAAAAAATGTTTTGAGTCAAGATCTCACCTTAGAGCCAGTGGGTAAAATGAGCCACCTCCTTTATCTAGGTAACCATAAGCAAAAGTAATCATGTGATCACAAATTAAGAAAGAATAGTTCACATGACTCAATCCATCTTGGACTCAAGCACATGGAGAGAGTGGTCAGCAGAACAGAGCAAAAAAAAAAGTTATCAAAAGTTTTGGACATTATTACATGTTAATTTAAGTCAGTGTAAGCTACAAAACAAGGTCATAAACTTAGCATAACTGTGGATCTGAACCACTGTATGAAACAGTTTTGTCAAAATGGAGGTTGTGGGGTAAAACATGCCAGTGATGTTGGGGCAAGTTGAGTCAATGGTTCAATTTACCCCCAAATTTTTTTTCTGATATCTTAGAAACTAGAGACACTGTTCATGTTTGATCCCTGTTACAAGTGCTACAATGTTAATGAATAAATACCTAATTGTTGACTAAATTTAAGCCACACGCAAACATGCTGTACATGCAGACGGGTGACAAATTAAAGGAAAAGCCAACATGAAGTGTCTTAGTAAGATGTTGGACCACCAGAACAGCTTCAATGCTCCTTGGCATTGATTCTACAAGTCTCTGAACTCTTCTGGAGGGATGAACACCATTCATCCAAAAGATATTCTCTCATTTGGTGTTTTGATGATGGTGAGGTGTGTGGCTCGGGTCACTGTAACTTTAGAGGGAATGTACAGGGAGGAAAGGCAGATAAGGATTTAGTCTTCAACTCTTAATTCTAAGCAGAGACTGAAAGAAACTCCCTAGGGATACAATGAATTAATTAAAAATAACTGTTGGGGTGATGAATGTGGGATGATTGTGATGCATGTGGCTGTATATGCAAGTACCAACACTGAGCTTTATTCAATATCTCTTCAGCCGAGCAAACTGGGAGATGTGGACTTGCAAATATGTATTCTGGATATTGCAATAAAACTCTGAAAGACAACTTGCTCTCTGTGAATTCATCTTAAATTTCCACAACAGTCATCCTGGAAGAGACCACTCCCATCAAGGTAGAAATGTTATGATCATAGGAGACAGGTGATCACTCACAACTACTTTGTATTGATTAGCAGTGACCCTTCCCTCTCAGGGGACAAGTGGACCCAAACCATGCCAGCAAAATGCCCCCCACAGCATAACAGAGCCCCCAGATCCCCTCACTGTAGGGGTCAAACATTCAGACCTGGACCAGGTTTTCCTTTAATTTGTCACCTGTCTGTTTACACAAAAACACATTTGCACACACATTCTTTCTGTATGTAACACACAAAGATCACAGTGTAATCTTTACTGAAAGTGTTGAGGTAACATTTTGACTGAAAAGTATGAGTTCTTGCCTTTGTTAAATTGATGGCATCAAAATTATCTCAAATTTGTTTGATTTTGTGTAATTTTTATACCAGTATTTAATGGTAACACTATTTACCCATAGAGGGCTCATTTTACCCCTACCTTGAGGTAAGTTGTGCCATAGGACTAACTTTTTTTAATGGCTCATTGTTCTAAAACCATAATAATTAGATAACTTGTTTTAATTTTCATGGGTACACAACAACCTGAGGTATATATAGTAACTATTATTTGAAACAAATACACTTTTATATTGTAGTAAAATCATCAAATGTTTTTACATTTGATGTGGCTCATGTAACCTCGCTCTCCCCTACTGGAATATTAGACAATGGGAATTAAAACCACATAAATGCAGATGAAATGCTATAAATTCAGTGGTGTTTAAATCTCACCATTAAGTATTAAGCAACTGTTAAATTTCACAATAAGGTACTAATTTGTTCATATTGTTTTATATTCATGCATCAAAACCACAAAAAAACAATTCATATCATCAAATGTCTAAAGATCTAAACTATGTCATATGGTCACATACATACCGAGGGTTGTAACCAGCTCCATCAGGTCTTCGGGTCCGTTCCCCTTCAGCGTCTCCAGAGATTCGATCACCTCCAGACTGTTGCCCACACATCGACCAATCGTAGCATCCATACTGCTGAGTACCGCCCCTGTACGTATTCCGAGACTGTTTCCTACATTCACCTAAAATAATAATAAAAACATTATTTCATATAATAATCATAGACTTCTAAGTGTGACTAGCCAGTTCTTTTTCATATTAAAATTAGGGGGATATTACCAGTAATTTACTTGGTAGTTTTGAGCACTTGCCAAATGTTATGATGTACTGCAAATTCTCAAATAATAATAATATAATAATAGGGCTAGTTACCAATAAATACCAAATAAAACACATTGCAGAGGGGTGAAAGTACCTATAATTAATTCCAACTACTTCTACTTTGCCATTTTTTTGAACGCTGTAAAGCTACTGTCAGATTAACTGAAGACTTTCTGCAGGTCTTTTATATTAAAACTTCATCAGGAAATTCTGAATTTTGATGTTTTTAAATGTCTGTGCATAAAATGTGGAGTTTGATTGACAGTAACTTGACGGATTTTTTTTTAAAAAGAGCAAAGTAGACTGAAAAAACGTATTTCCATTGAAAAGAGCACTGTTAGGCTAACTGTGCTAACTGTGTCAAACAAGCCAGTGGTTTATATACTAAGTGAAATATTTATTACATGATTCACCTTTTAAAACGTACTTACCAATAACTGTGCTAGTTCTTTAGCACTTTCCAGGTCTTTATACAGAGCAGCTCGTCCAAACTTTACATCCAACACCAGAGCAGTCAGAGACTCCGCCCCTTTCTTTGAGATAATAGAGCCTAAAAAAACAACACAAAAAAACAACCTCATATTTAATTTATTGTTAAATGGCTGAAATAGTTTCAGAGCTGCGACAATTAGTTGATTTATCAATGGAAAGAAAATAAATTGGCAACTATTTTGATAATCAGTTAATCGCTATAGTCGTTAACATTTGCTGTTTCAAGCTTCTGAGATACGAGGATTTGTTGCTTGTTTTATCATATATGATGTGATGGGCAATTCTTTTTGAAGTTACTGTTTATTAAATTAAACACTCTAAAATTTTGAGATTTGGTCGACTTTTAAAACAATTAATTGGTAAGAAAAAATATTTTTGTTGCAGCCCTAGATGGTTTTAACTGAGCAGCACTGCCTCAGTGAGGCTCTTAGTGGTAGAAAGTAACTAAGTACATTTCAGAGGGAAATATTGTACTTTCTACTCCACTACATTTATTTGACAGCTTTAGTTACTTTTCAGATGAAGATTTGACACAATGGATAATATAACAAGCTTTTAAAATACAACACATTGTTAAAGATGAAACCAGTGGTTTCCAACCTTTTTGGCTTTTGACGTCTTACAAAAAGCAGTGTGTAGTCGGGGTCACATTTCACATGTCTATGAGTTGTTAACAGCTCCACCAAATAGTGATTTTTCCCTCTAAACTTCTCACATGCTTTCATTTCAATAAATGTTCAAATGATCCAATATTTCAGCAAAAATCAAAGATTAGAGAAAAAGTCCAAAAACTGAAAACAGATTTGTGTATCAGAACTTTGTTTTTTCTTCTTTCCTCTCCCATTAATCATCTCACCACCCCTCAGATTTATCTGCTGACCCTTTGGAGGGGCCCGACCCCTAGGTTGGGAACCACTGGACTAAACTAGCTAACTGTATATAAAGTAGTGTAAACTAGCTCCACCTCCAGCAGCTACAACAGTAACATGCTGCTCTAACACTGATGCTTCACTATTAATAATCTAATGATGTCATATATAATAATATATCAGTCAGAGGGACCAAACCACTACTTTTACTGCAATACTTTAACTACATCAAGCTCATAATACTTATGTACTTTTACTGTAGTTTTACTTGTAATGGAGTATTTTTAAATTGCTGTGCTGGTACTTTTACTTCAGTAAAATGAAGTGAATATATGAATACTTCTACCACTGCTGGTTCTAGGTAATGTTATTGGTTCCATTTCAGTACCAGTAATGAGCGGCAAGCTGTCCACAGTGCTGGTGGCGTCCCTCAGGGCGTACAGGACTCGATCTGCAGGAACCAATGTCTCTGTCTGACCCATAATGCAACAGCCCACTGAGCTCAGGATCTTCTGAACCTGAACAGTCAGTACATTCACGTATATTAGTACACAGGTATAGATGAGACTAAACACTGAAGCTCAACACTTTCTTGGTACCCACTGAAATATAAAATACCAAAAGATTTGTACTTTTCTTGACTTATTCTTTGGTGAGATTCCTGATTTAAGGAATCATTTTTTCAGTTTTAGACCATATTTCTTGTACGGCTGCTTGTGTTTAGACAATATTTAATACTTGAGAACTTTGGCTTGGTTCATTAAGTGGAAAGAAAAAGATTTTGTAGAAAAAACATGTTTATAAGGTATTAAAAAAGTATTGTTTGCTATCAGAAATTCATGTATGGTGTCGGCTTAGTATCAAAACTTTCCAATTAGATTGTCTGTACAGTGAAGAAATGCACAACTTGTTGTAAATTAAATAGTTTATTGCACCTGTTCTGCTGATTGTCGGATTTCGAATCCGGGAATTGATTCCAGTTTGTCCAGAGTTCCTCCTGTGTGAGCCAGGCCCCGCCCACTGATCATAGGCACCTGACAAACACACACCTGAAGTTATGACGCCATAGACATGCCACCAACATTTGTCTCTCAGTATATAAATGTAAGTAGTAAACTATTTATCAACATTTTAGATTTAAAGCGGTGATGTTAGCTATTGAAAGGTGTTTAATTTTATATTCTGCAGATAAGTTGTTTTTTTTTCCGTTTACGACAGGATAGTTTCAACATTTAGCAGCTTAAACATTTAAACACTCGTTGAGGCAACAAGGGAAGTCCTCTTCTCAACATAGAGAGGTCCAGCATGTGTTAGCCTAGCTTAGCCTTGATTTTCATCTGATGCATCATCAGGTCCAAATTTACTTTGTCAACACGCTCAGAAGTGCCAACCTTAGTAAAAAAATGCCTTTCACTTTTGTCATTATAGTGAGAAAATAACTAGTTTTAACAAGAACTTTCTTGTTTTAACAAAAACAATTTTCGCGTACAACAAGAAAATGTATTTCAATATTGTAAAACACTTTTCTCATTATTATAATAATAAAATATTCTCATAATAGTAGATGCTTTTATGGTGACTTAATGGGCTTGGTTCTTTTTTCTGATTGAGATGCAGAGCGGACGATATCCTTCAGCGTCCGCGTGGTGATAACAACCCTGTCTACGTCTCATGGAGCAGAATTTAATTATGTAAAAATAAGACTTGATCAAGTCAATCGTTCAATTTCCGCCATTTCAGCAGCAACAACACTGCTGTTTGTATAAGTCTAATATTTCAAACACCTTTCTCATTATAAATCTCATCTCATTATAACGAGTTGTTTTTCTTGTTATAATGAGAAAAAATTCTAATACCAAAATAATACAAGTAAACTCTCCTAATATAACGAGAAAACCATTTCAGTATAATGTGATACTTTCTTGTTATATCAAAAAACACTCTCTTTTTTTGACGTGGTGGCAACATTACGCTGCTGTACTCAACTAAAATGGTGACCATGGTTTACATCACCATTACATAGTTCAATGTTTTTGTACAATGTGTAAAACATTGTGAAATTAATACTTTTTTTTGTCAAAAACTAATAAAGATGATTGGCTATATTAGCCGTTTTGAGTCTCAACAGACCTGCAGACTGTGACTGTGAAGGAATTTCAGACTTATTTTTCCCTGAAAATAACATTTCTGTACTTTTATATTTGGGTTGAAGAACCTCTGACTTATTACGTCCTTGAGTGTAACACTGGAGAATCCTCAAATATCAACATTTTTGTCTGGCAATAAGATTGTGATAATAAAACATGAGATGCCCAGAGATTAAACTTATTGATACCTCATCTGATTTCCAGAAATGTGGGACTGTCCCTTTAATAAAGTTTCGCTGTAGTTGTGTTGTTACCTTACAGCCGCAGGCAGCTAGCGCGGGCGCTAACACCAGACTGACTTTATCTCCCACCCCGCCTGTTGAGTGTTTGTCAACCACACGCCCCGCCCACTCTTTTGGCCATGACATCACTTCCCCTGATGACATCATCTCCCTGGTCAGGGACTCGATCTCCGAGTCGACCATTCCTTTCTGCCAGATAGACATCAACATGGCCCCTTAAAGAGATAACGTTGACGATAAGATGATCTGAGGAACATGTGGAACATGTCTGAGCTGTGTGAGTCTTTCTCTTCGTACCTATCTGACATTCCTGTATAGTTTTGGTCGTTACAGCCTTAATGAAAGTTTTGATTTCTTCGTCGCTCAGTTTTCCGCCATCTCTCTTCCTCCTGATCAGATCTGGGATGGACAGCATGTCAGCCTGAAACAAAACCAAACAGAAAACAGTCGATAATCATAATTCCATTTCAGTTCAGTTATTTCACAGTTTTGATGTCTTCACTATTGTTCTACAATGTAGAAAACAGAAAAAAATAAAGAAAAACCCTTGAATGAGTAGGTGTGTCTGAACTTTTGGCTGGTACAGTATGACAGTAAATTGAATATCTTTCGGTTTTAGGCAAAACCAGCAAACTGAAGACATCACCTCCGTCTTTGAGAAATTGTAAATGCCATTTTCACCATTTTTTAACATTAAATTGACTAAGGGATTAATTGAGAAAATAATTGTTGGTTGCGGCCTTACAGTCGATTAATTTTTGCCTCTGATGTTACATTATCTTTTTTCCATTTGAGACTTCTGTATTGAAAATTACAAATATGAAGTAAAAATGTATCCAAACACTGGATCAATGGACTCGATTTTTCTGCATCAAACGGCCAACATGAGAAAGAACAAGGTGTCATCTAAACATCTACAATTCTAAAACAACTGGTCAAACTCCATAAAAATCTTGATTAAAATCATGAGTCGCCCCCAATCTTGAAAAAAAATCGAGATTTATATTTTTAGGCCATATCACACAGCCCTAGTTTGATCTTGAGTTGAAGCGGGTAAAAGTATGAAATATGGCTTCTTCCTCTCTTCAAATGTTTATCGTCTTTCCTCTTCTGTCTTCTTTGCAGTTGAGAATATTTTCTCTCTGAAAGTTTCCAGCAACAGTCTATCAACAGTGACCAAGCAGATATTTTTCCACCTCTGTGCTCTGCTGTCTGCTGTGTGTATGTGTGTGGATGCGAATCATATTGGTCAGACACTGACCCACACAGCAGACCAGAAGTGAAACCAGGTCACTTTTGCTCACCACCAGCACCAGCCAGCTGCTCGAAGCAGAGAAACTGCATCTGATTTGCATTTGTCTTGGTTATTATTTACAATGTGAAATATCAGCAGCGGCACAGTTGAAAGCATACAGAGGAAACACAGATGTAAAAGTCATCAAAGTGTGTCCAATAATCTGTCTGATACACCAGTCTACAATCAGTCTCCTGCTTCCTTACAGTTTATCACAATTGTTTAAACACATGTTTTCTGAATCTTTGGCTCATTTTCTGAAAACTCAAAACACAAAACCACAAAAACAAAATGCAAAACTCTACAAATCTCTAGAAAAAGCAAACGCTGCATTCAAAGCTGTTTTTTTTTATCTTTTTCCAAAATGTTTTTTTTCCATCAAAATGACTCAAACACACCATCATGTGAAAAGATCTTTTCACCAACCAAAAAAAAACACTGATATAAATATCAGTAGGTTGATGCCTTTTGTATTTTCAGTGTGACACTGTTGCTGGTTGTAAAATATTGTTACAGTAATGTTTATCTACTCAAATATAAGTAAAATACACAAATGCAAAACAGTGACATTTTTTATATTTTTTTCCAAAATGCAGTATTTTGGAACATCCAACAGGAGAAAACCGGGAAAAAATATTACATAAGATAAAGAAAAGGTTTTCTGTCAAAAAACAAAACAAAACAAAAAACAATATGTAAAAAATGAAAATTGTTTTTTTTTTTTTTCAAAAATCTGAACACAAAAAGACAAAAACAAATGTTAAATATAAGAAAAAAGAAATTAAGCTGCATCCTGCCTCCACATCTACATCACGAGGGATATACTGAACTCTCTGCCCGGCCGCCATCATACCCGACGCATGGTTGAGCACATGGTCAACCAGTGCCGCCCTGATCTCAACAACTGTCCTTCCTGGTCCTCGTCCTCCTCTTCCTCTCACTCCTTAACCTCTAGCTCTAGCTAAACGGGGAGGCTCATCTGTGGCCTTGTTATAGTGCTGAAGCTCTGATATCTAATTGAACAACTTAAGCAACTAGTGTTTACACCTCTGAGGAGTGACTGTTATTAATTGGTAAATAAGGCTCGGCATTTTGATTGGCGTTGCTTTCCAAAGGAACACAAGAGATTTTAATTTTCAATGTTGTAACTAATGTAGAGAACTGTGTGTAATGTTTTGCAAAAAGTCAGATTTAGAATTGAAAACTGATTGTAAAGCAGAAATTGTTCTTGCAAGTTTACAGACTTGATTTAGGGATTAACTCTCAGTGATTTTATGTCAAGTTCAAATTTTACTGTGAAAACAATGAAAAATTGTGATTCAATTCTGTTTCACTCCCCAGATAAGTAATTTTCCAGGTTGCACAACAAAGTTACAGTAATTTCCACCTCTGTGCTCTGCTGTCTGCTGTGTGTATGTGTGTGGATGCGAATCATATTGGTCAGACACTGACCCACACAGCAGACCAGAAGTGAAACCAGTTCACTTTTGCTCACCACCAGCACCAGCCAGCTGCTCGAAGCAGAGAAACTGCATCTGATTTGCATTTGTCTTGGTTATTATTTACAATGTGAAATATCAGCAGCGGCACAGTTGAAAGCATACAGAGGAAACACAGATGTAAAAGTCATCAAAGTGTGTCCAATAATCTGTCTGATACACCATAAATTTCCAGCAGGTTATTACTTTATCTTCTTCCTGATCTTATTTTCACAGTTTATCTTTGCCTTTAACAAAGGAGCCTCTTGAGTTTATTAGCATTCATGCTCTCAGTTAACAACTGAATAGAAGCAGAATTTACAAAACAGAAATAGTAACTATACATGATTTTACATCATAAAAATATAAAACTATACTTATATCTATATGCACACATGTACCCATACATTCATACTGATACATATGCATTTACAAATACAACTACACATTTTAAAATGCCATAAAACAATATACAACACAAACAGACACTGAACATGGACACTAAACAACCAAACTAACAGGTTTTTGTCCCCTTAATGTCAGTAATAAAAGTACAAACACACACACACACACACACACATACACGCACACACAAACAGCAGCGTACCTGGTCTGATGTTTGCAGTTGTTGAAGTGCTATCGATCCTGAGGCTCATCATAAAGTAGCTGCAGGTCAAGAGCTCACCAGCCAATGGGAGAGAAGGGAGGAGGAAGTTAACTGTCAATAGGACCAATTAGGTTTCAGCTCTGGTTTACTGAGTGTCTACAACTCCCCTCCCCTGTTTGACTTGTCTGTCAAGTTTGGCTTTGGCTCATATTCTGTGTGTGTATGGTTTCGGACAGTTTATTATGAACTATGAGAATTTCTAATTTGTAGTGGTGGAAAAGGTATTCAGATCCTTTACTTAAGTAAAAATACCAATACAGCAAAATAAAAATACTCCATTACAAGTAAAAGTCCTGCATGAAAAATCCTCCAACTGAGGGAATTCATGTGAATAATAATTATGGCAGTCTACATCCTTCCACAAGCCAAAGCTAAGTTAGCACTGGAAAAGCTACACGACAGCACCAACAAACAGCTGATATCGCACCAGGATTGTGTGATCATTGTAGCGGGGGACTCCAATTATACAGATCTCAAACTGGTCCCAAACTGCCCAAATTCTACAAGAATGTGAATGTCCCCACAAGAGAGAACAACGTACTGACTGGGTCTTCACAAATCGGCACATCTAGGACATTCAGATCATATCTTCCTCACTCTGACCCCAGTTTACAGACCATTGATCTGTAGAGTAAAGGTGTGGTCTGAGGAAGCCACCTCAATGTTGAAGGACTGTTTTGACAATACAGATTGGGAGTTGTTTGCAGAGGGAACAGACCTGAAGGAATATGTACTGGGTCAGTCTGTGGATACATTAATTTTTGCAAAGACAACGTAACAACATGGAAGACAATAAAGGTGTTACCCAATCAAAGGCTGTGGATTAATGGCAATGTGAGGGCACTACTCAGGGAGCGGGATGCAGCCTTCAGGTCAGGAGACAAACAAGCCTACAGTGAAGCACAGGGGAAACTCTGTAGAGGCATCAGGGTTGCAAAGCGCAAATACAAACAATGCATTGAAAATCAATTTGATAACAACAATCCCCGCAGTATGTGGAAGGGCATCAAGGCACTGACGGACTACAAAACTAACAATCCGCTGCCAAATGATGACACCACACTGCCTGATGCCCTGAACCGGTTCTTTGCCAGCTTTGCCACTCAGAGGGAGGAGGCTGCACCACTCATCAACCCACCAGACGATGAGTCTACACTGGTCCTCCAGCAAAATCAGGTGTGCACTGTCCTGAAGAAAGCTAACGTGAGCAAGACAGCAGTCCATAAAAAAGAAATACCCGGCCAGTTACTTTCCTCTGGCACCAGGACCAGCAGTGAGTCATTATTGGTTATCAGACACTGACAATGTTTATTACCTGACAAAACAGACATTCGGCATCATGTTTCACTCAGTAGAACTCCGATTTCATCACATGTACCCCTTACAATGTAAAAGAATGGGGGAGGCATGGACTTTGTGTCAAACAAAGGCCTCTGACATCTAAACTATAAGTCTGACCACTTTCAAACCTGTATCAATGGATTCCCCACAAAATTTCCTACTAAAAAATGTGATTGTTAATGTAAGATTTAGCCAAAGTCATGGAATTTATGAGATTTCACAAGAAGAGTAACATTCTCCTCTCCAGCTGTGAGGGAGAGAGAGAGAGAATAGGAAGGGCAGGGTGAGTATGCTTGGTTTTCAGCACAGTGTCATAAGTCATGTATTAAAGTTTGAAGCCAATACCATTAATGCCCTCAGAGGAGAGAGTGTTTGTTTGGAGGCCAAAATTGAGGAAAAGTCTTATATTGACAGGCTAATTGCGGACTTCCTGTTGGATTTAGGTCAGGGGTGTCAGTGTATGATTTGTAGGTCCTGATGAGATGAATAATTGAGTTTTGGGTTGATCTCTCTACGACATTCCTACGGGCCGTGGCGGAACATTAGTGACATAGGTGGCGCTATAGAGCACATTTTGGTACTTTGGGGGTTAATTTTTACATTTTATCAAATTTTTCACCAGACCTGATGTGTGTGCCAAATTTGGTGAGTTTTTGAGCATGTTTAGGGGCTCAAATTTAGGGTTTAATTGGTGTAATAATAAAGAAAGTAGAAAGAAACAAACACACGAAATACAGAAGGGCTCAGGCCTTTTTGATTTCACAAGAAGAGTGACATTCGTCTCTCCATCTGAGAGGGAGAGAGAGAGGATAGGAGGGGTGGGTGGGTGTGGGGGTTGAATGCAGCTCATTTTTGAAGGATGCAGTAGAAAGGTCTATATATATACAATACATTATATACAAACTTTGTATGAAGTTTGGGGTAAGTATTATTTATTTTACAATAATTATAGGTCTTATATGTATAATTCAGTAGTGGGGATGACCTATGAGGGGAAGGGAAAAAATTGAGAGAGAGTGACAATTTAGTTATAAAGTTCTGCAGAAAAATAAAATCAAAACTAAAATTTGTAGTATTTTTCTGTGTCCAGCTGCAGTTACTTATTGTCTCTACACACCTGACAGTACACATGTCAATCAAACTTTGACCAGGTCATGTGGGTTAAAAGTCTTTACTTTTCTAAAAATAGACTTGATGAAAATTAGGAATTTAATTTGTTTTACACACAAACTCATCAAGAGTTTTCAATTTACTAATTGAAATTCAAGTAAATGGGCCCAAAACTTGCATAATTTTGATGCCACAGGTGTGAACAAGACAGACATGTCTCACCCTGCAGAAAATTCTCATCCTCACACTGTTTAGATTTGATGTTTTGCCATGACAGAGGACGTTGCTATAACTTTATTGTAAATGCTTCAGTCTGCACCAAACTTTGCATGTTTGATAAGAGTCCCGGCCTGAACACGTCCTAATGACAATATTCCATCAGTGATGCAAACTGGCTGAATAGCGCCCCCTATGAAATTTCAGCAAAGCAGCCCCAGCAGCAGGCAAAATAGTGGACAAAGGAAGTGATGTTTATCTCCTTCTTGTACTGTCTGAAAACAGCCCGGGTCTGAAGACATCTACATGCCCGTCACAGAAGCCCTTCGATTGCACCGCCGCCTGAGGTACGCGGAGGCGCGAGGGCCCGTTCAACGCTGCTTGCAGCTTTAATTATGAGATGATGTTGATTATGATTTAATTCATTTTTTGATATGTGGCTCGGTGCAGATGCAACAACAGTGAGTTCAAACCTATTTTTACAACATGGATAACAAATAATTATACTGTGTGCACAACTGAAGTCTGTTATTCAGTGATTTAGGAGTGTGTGGTCATTCCCTGTGAATGCAAGTCCTGAGAAGGTTTTATTATCTGTGAACTGAGGTGAAACTCGTCAGTCATTAACCGGTTTCAAAGCTTTTGTGGCCAAACAAGTTCAGAGGTTATAAAAACTGAGAGCTTTGTGAAAGAACCACACATGAAGGCAGAGTGTTCACTTTGTAATAAATTACCATTTATTATAAAGATCAGAATCTGTTGCGTTGCAGAGCTCATCAGTTGTCATTGTGTGCTCTTTAGTTTTTAGAAAAGGGAAGAAAAAACTACAAGTACACACACGCCACTCACTAGAGAAGAAACTACAAACATACTGTAAAAAGAGGAAGCTGAAAAGGAGAGGTAAAACCATAAAACCATTTTAACCAGTTCAGGGTAACTTTTTTTGTCCACCGGCTAGTGAATGTTCAAAAATTACCAGCCACTCAATAGATTACCATTGTTTTTTTGAATGGTGCTAATTTTGTGCCCTGAACCAGGTGAATATCAGGAGGAGGAAGATTTCAAACAGGTTAGAAAGCCAAAATTTTCAGCCAATTAGCAGGAAAGCTGAGGCGTCACCATGGTGAAGTCATAGTTTGTCCATGTATTTGTTCTTTATGACACTATAGCTGTGTCTCAATTCAGGGGCTGCATCCTTCGAAGGACGTGTTTTACATGGTCAGAAAGCCAGAACGGGGTATTGTGAAATGAGTCGGTCTGGTTTACGGGGGATTACCAGGAATCAAGACACAGCTAGTAGAAATGGAGTCAGAACTTTTAATGTTACTTTATTTTAATTCATTCAATATTTTTTATTTTTCAACTAATGAGAGACTAAATAGAGAGAAAACCCTGTTCATTCTCTCTCTGCAGCTGTGTACCTGCTGACAGTGTTACGCCCCTGAAACGGGGAGAAATAATCACAAGAGTGATACGAGTGATTTCTTCAGTGAGAGCGTTTACTCGAATGAATAATTGAACATATACACAATCTACAAATAAACATAGGCTACCCTGCTTAACAGGCTGGTTACAGTAGCATACATACCCTATTCAAGTTACACAAATATTCAGTATTTCTTTGAGACATAATTCCTATTCTCTCTACTGTTACTGGTAAATAATATACTGCTGTAACTCAGTAACCTCTCATAACCTTATAAAAGTTACTAAATAGACAATATAGAAAACTGTAAAATACATTTGCATATGTAGACAATTGGATTCACAAAATGGCGGAAGCAATTGGCATAGTTACGGGTTGAACTCTGCTAACAAGCGGGAGCTAGCTCGCCAGACACTTTAACATACTCGGCAAACTTTACTTTAACTCACTTGAAATGTTACACATACATTCACTTGACACTCAAACATATTAGAAAATTTATTACAACCACCTTAATAGTGTCAAATGCCGACAACATACCTGAAACGGGGAGAAATAATCACAAGAGTGATACGGTAATGTTTCTTCAGTGAGAGCGTTTACTCGAATGAAGAAAAGACCGCGAGTTCCCCTGGATACGTGGGTGGAGACAAAAGCAATCGATCTCATGCTAGTAGATTAAGACTACTTTGCGGATCACTGATAATACCATTATAGCTGAACCTCTGACAATAAAGGATGAAATGAACAATGAATTAATTAAAGACCTTTTAAAATTTTAACCTCTTTTGACATAATGAATTCCTATTTTTTTTTAACCCATTTTAAACACATCTTATAAATTGTTTCTCATGACTATGATCTTTTTAACCTTATCACAGCATTTTAAGTGTACTGTCCTTTTTAAGCTTGTATGGCCCTTTTAGTGCATCATTCTTTTAACTTATCACAACAGCAGCTCAGCTTCAACACACCTACCTGACTGAACTGTGACAAAATAATCAAAGCTCAAAGCTCCACTGACACTTTTTTCTCACAAAAAATAATAACCTCACTGACAGAGAGATGCAATGCATTGTTATTCAGTCTGTAATGTAGCTGTAATAAATATCCATACTGTTATGTAGCTTAATAAAATAAAACAAAATTTACTATAGACTGATCTGTTCATTTTAATACATTTATATTGATGTAAATGTGGTGATATCTGTACTTATAGAGTCCCAGAGGCAGCGCTGTTGTTCTGTCCAGTAAAAACATTAAGCTTCACTTTACATTCATACATGCTAATGTGGCAGCTACAATTGTTAGACTTCTTCTGTGAATCAAATATTTATCTTCCAAAAGGAATTACATCATATATCAAAATTCTGCCGAGACATTACAGCCAGTGGCAAATAATCAAAGAGCTGCACAGATCAGTTCATTGGATCATTTTCTCCCCGCCGGGATGATGACGAATTTTGACCAGTTGGTGATCTCAGGAATCGGGCTGTCAACAGGCCGCTGAGATGACCCGGTCACCCAGTCAGCAGCTCCTTACATGTGTGAAAAGCAGATTTACAAACATTTATTTGGTTAAACTGACCACATCGGGAATCTAAATTGTTATTTTCTCACCTGAAAAAACTTAGCCTGGCTCAAAATCTACACCATCGCTGCTGCCGGTTGGTGTGAGATGCGTTCTGGGATAGGTTGGACAGTGAAGGATCCATCTGTTGGATCCTCCAAATTTGGGAAAAGAAGGCCACATTTGGAGGAGCCTTTGAAATGAGACAGCCTTAGTTGCGCTGCTGTGACAACAGCTTACCCTTTATTTACATTCCAAAAATGTAAAAAAAAAAAGGGTCGCACATCTCAATTTTCTAGTCAAGGATGACATAATATTAACATTTCACTTGTTTATTTGGCTCACATCACTTTAGGCACAGAGCCCTCTTCAGAGCGTTATCCCAATGTGATGTGAGCCAAATAAACAAGTGAAATGTTTTTATACAGCCCATTTAAAATATCCAGTTGCAGCCAATTTTGGCCCTTTATTCCATCTTTTTATACAGTTGTCCTGGTTCTCTCCTGGTTGCTATATTTGTCTCCATCATTCAGTCCATTATAACTTTCTAATTAGCCACATGTCTATTTTATTAGGCGAGAATTTGTCTTTACGGTAGTGATGAAAGTATCTGGTCATCAGCTGTTACGTTAGCCAGAATTCATAGAAGTTAAACCAAGAAGTTTGATTAATATTAAGAATCTGTGTTGTTTAGGCAGACAATGTCTTGATGAAAAAAATAATACTGCACCATGAAGTGTTCTTATGATGGAAAATAATACAAAAAGTTAGAGGCGAAGATTTATATGATGCAAAATGGAATTCCCCCTACAGAGTCCAGTTGTTGCAGCAGCTCAGCACGGATCTAATCGAGCTCTTTTCTTGTCGTTTCAGATTATTGGCGGATTCATCATCGGGCTCGCTCTGCTGTCTCAGGTCCTCACCAGCGTTAATGGAGGAAACAACGTCAGAAACTGACAAACAGAAAGAAATAGCTCCAGCTCTAAAAAAAAAAAACAAAAAACAACAAATGTTAACCTGTCAATCATCTCTTCTGCCTCCAGCTGGAGGGTCGCACCATTACCATGGTGATGACCATCCTTGGAGCCTATGGAGCCCATAAGGAGAACAAAGTAGCTCTGATCGTGGTGAGTACAAAGATCAGCTGACACAGCTGCAGAATCAAAGAAGATAACCAGTTTCATCATACAGCAGCTAGAAAAATCCCCCAAAAGACTAGAATTAGTGACTTTATCTTCCTAAAACAGGCTGACATGAGTATGTTGAATTTTAATATTCACGTCATCTGTGACGTTCGCTGCTGCTGCTTTGACACAAACAGGACAAAGTCTGAAGTGAAAATAAAGTCCAACTATTTGTTTCCTCTCTGCGACTAAAAAAGCTAAAACAGTAAATGTTCACTGTAAAATCAGAGTTAAAAATCAATCAATCAAACTTTATTTGTACAACACCTTTCATACAGGTTAGTGCAGTTCAAAGTGCTTCATAGATGACTGACAAGCCGATAATAAGACAGAACAAATGTAAACAGTGAAACAATTTGAGATTAATGCACACGAGAAATAAAAATGATGAAAGTGTAATCAAATAAAAACATTTAAAAACTATAATAATAACAATTAAAAAATGAGTGAAATTAAAACTAGATTAAAGAACTAGATAAATAAAGACAAATAAAATTGATAAGAGAAAAAAAATAAAATTTTACAACACTAATACAATAAAATAAGTGAATGAAATAAAGTCTAATAAAATCATTCTTAATCAAAAGCCAGACTAAAGAGGAAGGTTTTAAGTTTACATTTAAAGATATCAACACTTCAGCTGTTCTCGAATTTTTGTAAGAAAGAGTTTCAACTGGGAGAAACGCTGTATATTATAAATTTTCTTCATTAAAAAATCCAAAGTTAACATATTTTCAGTCCCAACAGGATCTTGTAGAAGTCCACTTCTGATTTTAGCTGCTTTTCTGAAACACTGTGATGCATTTTTGTGGGGTCATTGTGCAGCTGTATTCACCATTTTCACTTCCTCAGGGAATTGGTTTGGCTTTGGCAGGGACATTTTTTCACCTAACAGCCAAAATAAACATGTCCGTGTACTTGTTCTCCATCACTCTTTCCTCTTTCATAAGCCAATGTACACACACACACACACACACACAGACACACACACAAAACTAAAACAAAACTAAAACCAAAAATATGATGTAGCTCACCGATGTCAGCGCTTCCACAAACAAACTGTTTCAAATCGAAACTCTTTGTGGTCTAAAATGTATCAACATTAAATCTGAATCTCCTCTGAGCCTGTCTGAGCCAAATTAATGGTGAGCCACGCTTCAACCAAATGTTTGAACAGCAACAGGATGCGCTGAAGATGTGCCAAGTATCCCTATAAATGGCCAATTCATCAAGGTAAACTGAAAACTCGATCCTTGGTTGCTCTGGACCACCTTAGAAAGGCCAATTATTGAAATGAACTGCGACAACGTCTTAACCACAGCCTTAGTTGTAATCGACCTCAAGGGATACGCAGTCGGATAACTGGTGGGCAGACGTTAGCTGGCACCACCATCTGGAAAACATCATTCTTCACGCAATGTTCACCAACAGGAACCCACTTTCTGAATAGCAAGTCACTATGCAAATTTATCCATTTGTAGCACTACTTATCTTAGCGGTGGGCAAAACATGGTCAAATGTTTTTCAGAGAAGAATCGCTATGTTGCTCCTGTACTACCTCACTGTGTGACAGCAATAAAGGAAGCTCAGACAGAAACGGGACCTCCAAAACCACATCAACACTGTTACTGTTAGGTGACATGTCAGAGTCTGATTTGCTCATAGTTCGGCTAATTACACAAGATGAAAAGACCTCCAAACTGCAACTGAAACTCTTGTCAGACACAAAATCAGACGGACAAGAAGTAACCACAGGTGTGGGAGGAGTGTCGGTCCAAACTTGGCCGTTGCCCAAAATAAAGTGTACACATTCGATAGGCAATGCTGGCCGCACACCAACAGGTACCTCGCCGTTAACCAGCTCACACTTAAGAATCATCTTATACAAATGAACAGAATTCTGAAGAATTCTGAAGAATTCTCAACGCCGTCCCATGACTGAGAGCACAGCCTCTGGTATCAGAGTCAACAGTACAGGCATTGTAAGATCTTATAACGTCACTTCCCAGAAGTAACAGAAACCCATCGCAAATGAAAGGAACATAAGCTGCCAAAACATCTGGTTCACAGGAATGAGAGGCAGGCACTTCCTAAACACAACAGTCTTTAACAGGAGCAGCAAACGTAGCAGGCTTAACATTAGCTCTCATTCCCCTGGTTTTATCCAGGACAATCTGCCTTCCAATGTCCTTTCCCACCTGCTTTAAAGTCAGACTTCAAACCAACTTTCTTTGAACATTGCATCTCAAACGATTATGAAGCAAAACATTCTCATCAGCTGACACAGCAGCATCAGCAACAGTTGTGACTTTTTGTTCTGTGATGTATTTCGCAGTGCGTTCTGGACGCTGCTTCAGAACCATCAAGTCACAAAGATCAGCAAAAGTAGTGACATCAAGTGCAGTTCACCCTGCTTAAAGTAAGTTGACAAGTCTCCGACAGACTCCACTCATGTTTGGCAGATGCGATCAGCGGCCGCTGTTTTTAGAAACAGATGTCACTTCATGTGATGCTTCAGAGAAAAGAACATCTCACTTCTCGTTTCATCTTGTTTTCTGTCTCCTCGCATGGTTTCCATGTGTCTCTCAGTGGGAAGGACTTGGAAACATGGATATAATTTAATAGACTTGGGATATCTCTAGACTTTTTGTGTTTTGGGCTTTTTGGTTTTCTGTTAATTACAGATAAGAGAAGTTGCAAATTATATTCAAGGGCCACTTGAGATACTGTTACTTGGTTCATTGACTCTTGTAGAAACTGAGAGCAAAAGTGAACTGAAACTCAGAGTAACAGTTGTCTTTCAGTCCAATTTATGTTGTTACGTGCGGCCTTAATATGCAGACAGATTTATTGGTTCATGTTTATGTCAACAGCAGTTTATGTTTCTAGTCTTTATGTTAAAGGTTCCTAGGTTGGCAATTTAATGCTGAGGTTTATTTGCTGTGTTTGCTCAGTGTGACTTACGCACTTATTTAAGTTATATTGATGTAATTCTGAGACAGTTTAATGAATGATGGTTTATATATGAAGAGGATAGTGCATGATTATATGGTAGACTCTAATTTAACTCATGGATGAAGTTCTGTTTTTGATTTGTCCTCAGCCCAGAGCAACTATTGCATTTTGTGTTTTCACATTTTCAAAACTTAGCTGACATTCAGATGACCAAACAAATTTTGCCTTGGCACTGAGCAGTGTGGCGAGGGGAAACAAAACAGTAGAGAAGCTTTTACAAGAACTTATATAGTAACCCACTTAACCGAAGAACCTTTGAAGTTCTGTGTTGTGGGTTGTGGATATTTGGCTACTGCCATAACCTTGGCCTGGACTGGGGCCACACGACCCCGTCCCACCACCGGCCGAGGTATGTCACTGTAACCATGGCAAAGTCACATTTGGCCAAATTAATGGTGAGCCACGCTTCAACCAAATGTTTGAACAGCAACAGGATGCGCTGAAGATGTGCCAAGTATCCCTATAAATGGCCAAATCATCAAGGTAAACTGAAAACTCGATCCTTGGTTGCTCTGGACCACCTTAGAAAGGCCAATTATTGAAATGAACTGCGACAACGTCTTAACCACAGCCTTAGTTGTAATCGACCTCAAGGGATACGCAGTCATATAACTGGTGGGCAGACGTTAGCTGGCACCACCATCTGGAAAACATCATTCTTCACGCAATGTTCACCAACAGGAACTCACTTTCTGAATAGCAAGTCACTATGCAAATTTATCCATTTGTAGCACTACTTATCTTAGCGGTGGGCAAAACATGGTCAAATGTTTTTCAGAGAAGAATCGCTATGTTGCTCCTGTACTACCTCACTGTGTGACAGCATAAAGGAAGCTCAGACAGAAACGGGACCTCCAAAACCACATCAACACTGTTACTGTTAGGTGACATGTCAGAGTCTGATTTGCTCATAGTTCGGCTAATTACACAAGATGAAAAGACCTCTAAACTGCAACTGAAACTCTTGTCAGACACAAAATCAGACGGACAAGAAGTAACCACAGGTGTGGGAGGAGTGTCGGTCCAAACTTGGCCGTTGCCCAAAATAAAGTGTACACATTCGATAGGCAATGCTGGCCGCACACCAACAGGTACCTCGCCATTAACCAGCTCACACTTAAGAATCATCTTATACAAATGAACAGAATTCTGAAGAATTCTCAACGCCGTCCCATGACTGAGAGCACAGCCTCTGGTATCAGAGTCAACAGTGCAGGCATTATAAGATCACTGTCACTTCCCAGAAGTAACAGAAACCCATCGCAAATGAAAGGAACATAAGCTGCCAAAACATCTGGTTCACAGGAATGAGAGGCAGGCACTTCCTAAACACAACAGTCTTTAACAGGAGCAGCAAACGTAGCAGGCTTAACATTAGCTCTCATTCCCCTGGTTTTATCCAGGACAATCTGCCTTCCAATGTCCTTTCCCACCTGCTTTAAAGTCAGACTTCAAACCAACTTTCTTTGAACATTGCATCTCAAACGATTATGAAGCAAAACATTCTCATCAGCTGACACAGCAGCATCAGCAACAGTTGTGACTTTTTGTTCTGTGATGTATTTCGCAGTGCGTTCTGGACGCTGCTTCAGAACCATCAAGTCACAAAGATCAGCAAAAGTAGTGACATCAAGTGCAGTTCACCCTGCTTAAAGTAAGTTGACAAGTCTCCGACAGACTCCACTCATGTTTGGCAGATGCGATCAGCGGCCGCTGTTTTTAGAAACAGATGTCACTTCATGTGATGCTTCAGAGAAAAGAACATCTCACTTCTCGTTTCATCTTGTTTTCTGTCTCCTCGCATGGTTTCCATATGTCTCTCAGTGGGAAGGACTTGGAAACATGGATGTAATTTAAGAGACTTGGGATATTTCTAGACTTTTTGTGTTTTGGGCTTTTTGGTTTTCTGTTAATTACAGATAAGAGAAGTTGCAAATTATATTCAAGGGCCACTTGAGATACTGTTACTTGGTTCATTGACTCTTGTAGAAACTGAGAGCAAAAGTGAACTGAAACTCAGAGTAACAGTTGTCTTTCAGTCCAATTTATGTTGTTACGTGCGGCCTTAATATGCAGACAGATTTATTGGTTCATGTTTATGTCAACAGCAGTTTATGTTTCTAGTCTTTATGTTAAAGGTTCCTAGGTTGGCAATTTAATGCTGAGGTTTATTTGCTGTGTTTGCTCAGTGTGACTTATGCACTTATTTAAGTTATATTGATGTAATTCTGAGACAGTTTAATGAATGATGGTTTATATATGAAGAGGATAGTGCATGATTATATGGTAGACTCTAATTTAACTCATGGATGAAGTTCTGTTTTTGATTTGTCCTCAGCCCAGAGCAACTATTGCATTTTGTGTTTTTTCCTCCACACCTGCTCTGCTCCGTGTGTCCTCCCCAGCCAATCAGCTCCCAGCCTGCCCCTGTGTCTTGCCACCTGTTCCTTGTTGTTTCATTAGTTCAGTTTGTATTTAAGTCCTGGTTTTCAGCTCAGTCTTGTTGGATCTGCTGTTCTGTGAAGCTCAGTTTTGTTCTGTCCTGTTCAGTTTTGCTTTGCCAGCATGTAACCTCTTTTAATGAGTGCTCTTCAGTCCCTGCTGCCTCCCGTCTCCTGCGTTTGGGTCCACCTGCTCGTCGTTTCACTCCAGATGACACCTGTCATACAGGTTAGTGCAGTTCAAAGTATTAATAGTAGTAATATTTTCATTTCCTCAAGGCAATGGCTTAGCTTTGGTTTTTTTTGGTAAGCACTTTTTTTTTTTTTTTTTTTTTTGAACAGCCAAAATAATTGTGCACGTGTACTTGCTCTTTATGACTCTTTCATAGGCACGTGTGTGTGTGTGTGCGCAAAATGTTTACTTCACTGAATATGCATTTGCTGACTTGCCTGAAACTGGACTTGTATCATGATTTTTTTTAATTTTATTTTATTGATAGACTACTTGCCTATAAATCTGAGACCAAAATTAATATTTAAAATGAACATATCATAGACTGTCACAATAAATGTGTAGAAACCTCTAGGTAATGTGCTGCTTTCAGGTTTTCAGACCTCACCTGAGATTCTGTCCTTTCATTTTGCAGATTTGGGTGACAGAAGAGTTTCATGACACACAGTGACGCTCAAACCTCTTTAAGTCATCTTAAAAACTTCTATTTGTATTTTTCCTTCATCTCCAGAACTTATTGCTACATTTTTCACTACGACATCAGAGCTCACCTGAGAGGCTGCAGCTCATATGTCTGTGTGTCTCTTTAGCATCATAGTTCAGTGATTTCAAGTCTATTTTTACAACTTGGATAATAAATAATTATACTGTGTGCACAACTGAAGTCTGTTATTCAGTGATTTAGGAGTGTGTGGTCATTCCCTGTGAATGCAAGTCCTGAGAAGGTTTTATTATCTGTGAACTGAGGTTAAACTCGTCAGTCATTAACCTGTTTTTTTTTAAGCTTTTTGTGGGCAATCAAGTTCAGAGGTGATTAAAAACTGACTGAAAGAACCACACATGAAGGCAGAGTGTTCTCTTTGTAATAAATGACAGTTTATTATAAAGATTACAATCTGTTGCGTTGCAGAGCTCATCAGTTGTAATTGTGTGCTCTTTAGTCTTTAGAAAAGGGAAGAAAAAACTACAAGTACACACACGCCACTCACTCCAGAAGAAACTACAAACATACTGTAAAAAGAGGAAGCTAGAAAGGAGGAGGAAAACCATAAAACCATTATAACCAGGTGAATATCAGGAGGAGGAGGAGGAGGAGGAGGAGGAAGGTTTCACACAGGTTAGAAAGCCAGAATTCTCAGCCAATCAGCAGGAAGCTGAGGGGTTACCATGGTGAAGTCATAGTTTCTTTACGACACTATGGCTGTATCCAAAATCACTCCCTAGTTGCTATAAAGTAATCTATATTTACTGTCACCATTATATTTGAGTTTCCAAATTCTGGGCGTAAATTTATCTGCGCAGTGCCCTCAAAAATTTTACCAAATTAACAAAAAAGTAGCCTTGTGGCGTCGCATTTTTATAGATGCGCAAATGATGACAAGAAATGACAATCAGGAAGTGCATGAAATCTCAATTTGTTGCTCACTATTGAGTAAAGTATTGATTGTTTGTTGTATAGGGAGCAGTGAATGAGTGAACAAGGGAGCAATTTCAGATACAGCCCATTAAAATATCCAGTGCCAGCCAATTTTGGCCCTTTATTCCATCTTTTTATACAATTGTCTTGGTTCTCTCCTGGTCGCCATGTTGGTCTTCTCTAATATTCTTGAGCAGCCATTTTGTCTCCATCATTCAGTCCATTATAACTTTCTAATTAGCCACATGTCTATTTTATTAGGCGAGAAGAAACTCTCAGACTTTAACTGGACACCTTATGGAGCGTTATCACAATTATACATCGGAGGCTTATCAAATCAAAAAAAGGGAGCTGGTATGGAGCTAACAGGCTAACATTTACTAGCTGTAGTCCCCCAAAATGCACTATTTCCTCCTGTTTGTTGTTAAACTACATTGGCCAGCTGTTTTAGGAACTTTTTAAAAAATTAAACTATTTGTGGGCTGTTTTTTTTAAAGATTTATGGCCTCAGTTGAAATAGGTTTGGGGCTAAGAGCAATAGACAGGGTAGGGAAGTCAAAGCATTGAGAGACAGACTGACACATTGTTGGATTTTGGTCTTTTCATGGGATTTGTTGACAATAAAGAAAATATAGATTATCACCAGTTGTATTCTTTGCTGTGATAACTGGACAGTTGGGACTGGAACACGATTGTAACAGTTGATAGCATGTTAGTTAATGTAGCAAGCTGGCAGATGTTAGCTATGCTGGACAGACATTTGCTTGTGTCAGAATGTGTGACTAACAAGGTTTCAAGTTGTGGGACTGTGTTGAAACGGATTAAAATTTCTAAGTAGGAAAGATGGCCAAAAAAATCACTCCTGTGTCCAAGAACTTGGAAAAATGGATGGGGAAAACCAGGCTAAAACTTGTCTAAAATGAGACTCAAAAGACAGGACAGGACACGTTTTCATCCAAATGGCTTCAGATTTAACAATTAAGGTTCATGTGGTCATGTAAACTTCTAAATTATCTTCTAGTGTCATCTGAAACTAGTTTGACTGGTGACAGAAGGTGAACATTTGGGTTAAAATGTATAAAGTGGGAGAATACCACTGATATACTTAATCATCATGTCACTGATGATATTTCAACATCAGGTTATTTTTCTGATTGGCTGAGAAATCTTATGAGTAAATGACCTCATGTCTGGTATATTAGCGTACAGAGGGATTCCCATTGGGGACCTGAGGTCAGAGGTCACACAGACCTCATCATTGATCTACATCCAACCTGATTTTTATTGTTCCACTGCAGAGAAAGTGACAGCCCACGTCTCATTCTGTGGTCTACATGGAGCTGATGACTCTGTACAGTAGACTATAGTCTAATATAATATATACTACACAGATATACAGTATTTATATGATAAATGTGATATTCAATGATGTAAACAGCTACACAGCAGATGCTCCCTCTTTACCTGTGAAACGAGGACGGTTAGTTTTACAGATGAATTACTGGAAAGGTTTGTGTTAACAGATTTTCTTCTATTTTCTTACAATGTTTTAATTTGGGGGTTGAGGCTACATCCAACTATTTTTTTTTTCCATTTATGTAACTGACAATCCTACTAGCACAACAACTTTATGCACTGATTGGCCAAGTATGCAAAGTTCCAGGATTTGAACTTGTCTACATATGATTCATCATGTTTTGTTCCTCTCCAGATGGCAGGATTTTTGGGCCCCGTCTTTGGATGTGGCAATTCAAAACAAGTAGAAACCCTTTTGCCTTCAGAAGTGGACGAACATAACTTCATACAAACTGATTTATTGCTCATGCTGCGTCCAGTTATATTGGACTTTTAAATAACGTTCATGTCAACTTCTAAGTCGTAATTATGACTGTGAAACTGATTTATCAAAAAAACTCTGATATATCCAACTTGGCACGTGATTAAACACAAGTGTCTGGAAACCAAGCACACATGGATGCCTCATGTCAGCAAAAGTCTGTCATTCAGTGTGATTAAACACAAATTTAATGGATATAATGTAATTTTGTCAATGCAAAGTATTTTAAACCCTCATACAACCAATTCCGTTATTATATAACCTTCCTGAGTTGTCAGAGGACGTGAACGCTTGCAAGTCCTCAACATGTGAATCTTTATGATCCTTCCCATCCATCCAACATAGTGTGAACGCGGCATTTGATTGAAGTGTAACATTATGTTGCCTTGTACTTATGGGACGTGAAGTTTTACCTCTTATCTTTTTAAACATTACAAATGGTAAACATATGCAACTGATGACTGGGGGTCGTAAGTGGACTCATTTTGTTGGGAACCACCACTCTAAAAGACAGAATTACTTGGATTTTCTGGAAAAAAGGGCAAACAACTGTTAATGCAATGAACACTATAGACTTGGGGAAAAAAACCAATTGATACTTAAGTGACTTTGTATAATTTATTAACTCAAAAAAGTGAATTTAGTGTTAAGTTACTCTTTAAAGATACACTCGCTTGATTTTGCCATAGTGCCCCCGAATTCTAGAGTGTCCTTGTAGTTCACTGTTGATGTTTTGATGTGTAGATTGTTTAGAGATGGCATAAGTCTGATTAACAGCTGATGTGTAACTGTTTATAAAGGCTGAATATCACATATGGATAAAGACTTCATAGACTACAACTTACCAAAATATTACTGTTGTAAATTTTAAAATCTACTATACTTTATATATATTACACTATATAGCTACATTATTCTAACATAATATATATTACACAGATTCTATAGTCTACTGCAATGTGCTGTACATAGACTATACATTCTATACCTCTGTAGTCATCATCATGGTAAACTTGTATAAATCATGATTGGCGGCTTTGCCTTTGTTTAGATACTTAAGTCATAAACAACGTAGTAGATTTGTTCTTGTGGAGTCAGGCACTGGAACGTTGTTTGTGCTTCAGAGGGGGATTGAAGAGGAGACACTAACATATCAAGTAAATTATGTAGCTGTATCAAATTTGATGACAAATTGTATGAAAATATTGAGAAAAGACGAGTTGTGGCAACATGCCTCATTTAGAAAATCGCTAAAAGCACTATTAAAGCTAACAGTTCCTGATATGTCATTACCGCGGATTCCCAATTCAAATTTGAGGGGAAAAAAGTGAAACAAATACACCTTCCAGCGACTCCGGAGATGTCTTGTTGTATTTTAAATTGTTTATTGTACAAGTGTAGACAATAAAATAAAAATGAGACAGTGTGGTTTTAGCAGCAGCTAGCATTGTCCTTATGTTGGGTTTTGAGCTCTGCCCCTACTGTGTCAACTAAACCCTGCAAGATATAGCATACAAGTCCCTAACCCATCTTTGGAGTTGTTGGAAGTTGTATTTTTTCACTATTGATAGAGCTAGACTGGCAGTTGCCCTTTACATCCATGTATGTCTTTGTGCTAGGCTAGGCTAAATAAGTTTAGGACCCATCTCTGTTACTGTACACACAAGTCTTCTCATCTGTCTCTGAGTAAGATAGTTAATGCAGGGATGGTTTTGCCCACCAATATTGGAAATGGTGCGGTCATACTGGATTTTGCAAAGGTGAAATTTACTTGCGTGCTGTGGCGCAAAGCTGGCTCAACAGGAAACAGCGTGGGCAGCATTTTAAGCATAAAGTGCGTCAGCAATAGCATTTCCCAAACTGAAATATATACCTTCTTATCAAACACTTTATCGTCATTTATCTCTTGGAATAAAGCATATCCCTCCTTCTCTGCTACTTGTATTTCACTGTGCAGTGATTTATAAAAGTTATATAAACAATCAATGCCACTCATTCTTTTTAATTGGATGGAAATCACTCTGAAATTTTGCATGTCAAACTTTAATCAGATTGAAGTCTACGTGAAGCTAAGAGGGCAGAATCAATCGCAACTAGAGAGAGTGAGGTCTCATTTTGAACAAATTTCAGTGTGACCGCTCTTTAATTCATAAATTTAGTGACTTTACATGAATGAACAATTATTAAGTTTGGCAACTCAATTTATGGCCTTTTTAAAACTATATATGGCCTCAGGGAAACTCTATATGGTCTGGAGGAAACTCCACATATGGCAGGGTTTAAATCCCCTTTATGGCAGGGAGGAAACTCCATATATGGCCTGTTCCTGATTATGGTTACTGCAAAGATATAGCAAGTACAGCCACACTTGATTGGTTAATTTAGGAATAACACACTAGAGTTAAGGGGGTTAACCTAAAAGTTTATGGTGTCAGTGTGAGGAAGGTATAGGAGGGGAAGGAGAAAGGTATTTTCTGTACAGATGGCTTTAAACAGATAGCACCATGTACAGTAAGCCCTCGATAAGCAGGTTAGAAACCAGAGAGGTTTACAGTTGGAGCTCTGCTGCAGCTCTCCCTGAAACACACAGCACATCAGCACAAAGTCACACTCATTGACAAATCATTATGAATTCCAAAACATCACCGAAATGACCTTGAAACTCAACTCATTGTCAAATCATAAGAAACTCAAAATCATTTCCAAACAATATAAACTCTGTAAGTCATCACCACCACATTATTATTACTTGTTATTCATAAATTCTAAATGATCGGCATTAAGATATGAACTCAAAATTAACACAAATTCTTTATGAGTGATATTTGATAAAAATGCTAAGTCACAAGAACTTTTCTGAAAAGGACTGAGACATATCCTCAGCTGATCTCCTGTTGTCAAAGCAGAGACTCCCGGCAGCTCGCTAATCGTCCAGGTCCGCTAGCAAAAGTCCTGCTAAACTCGTCTGGGGAAGCAGAATGGCACAAGGAAAAGAACCCGTCTCATAATGTTTGTGGTCAGTTTGTCAAATCAGCTCTTTGATCGTCTTTTCACCTGTCGAGACTGGCAGAAGAGCTTCCAGCTGTACTTAGCTGAGTATGCTGTAAGCTAATGCAATTCTTTGGAACACTGTGTGGATGGTATTAACTACTTTAGCAGGCACTCATAATGAAAAGTCAAAACTCATATTCCTTTTCTGGATATTCTATTTTCTGGTGATCCAGATTAGAATACACAGAAAAAAACATGTAAAATCCAGTTAGTTTTATTAGCTTATACTACGTCCATATTTGGGAAAAGTACCAAATGTAAGCAACTGCGGCCATTCCATCCAGTTTGTCAGGGAATGGACACAAATTAGATGGAGATTAAATGGAGAGTAGAGCATGAATTTGAGTCCATTAATCCACTAGTCCATTGACAGATGTTTTAATACTAAATTGTCATTTTTGGGCTACAAAAATGCCAAAACTCCACTGCTTCCAGCTTTCCAAATGTTATTACTTTTCTTAGTAATAGTGATAGTAAACTTATTTTTTTAAGATTGTGTTGGCATCTTTCACAATTTTTTGACATTTTATAGACTTAATTATTAATCAAGAAAATAGTTGTCAGATTAATCAACAGTGAAACTCGGTTGTAGCCCTAAAAGTGTTGTGTCATCTGTCTCTGAAAATGTCATATTTTGTGCTAAGATGGGATTTATTCCTACAAATTGTTTGGAAGCCAGCGTATTTAGTGCCAGTTTAGTATAATTTTGGCCGCAAAACCTGGTTTGCATGGCTGCCCAAGAAAAGGTAGCCAATCTCTGCATTGGCAATGTTGAACTTTTGTTTTTGCTATGAAAGCCCTGTCCAATGAAAAGGCATGTGTTCTGCCAGCAGCAACTAAGATAACACTAAAAGGAATTGTGTTCAACTATTATTCTATTTTGAAATGAATGACAACTTTGACGTTGACTGGGTATTTACTGACATGAACAGATGTCAAACTAAATATTGGACGTCTAAAATGACACTAAAGCTACGTACGGGACTCAGAGCTCAGTGCTACCAGTCGTCCTGTTTCACAACACTTAGTTGATCAAAGAGCTGATAAGCCAAAATGACACTGAGATTACTCAGAGAGCTGGGCTCCACGTTGGTAAAAAGGTCTAAAGATTCAGTCATTGATAAGATATCCTAGTCAAAGAGATGGCCTAGTGTCTGACCAGAGGTCAGGGGTTATGAGGTCACAGTTCAGGATGTCTAGAGGTGAATGGTCAGAGGTGAGGGGTCAAGTGGAACCATCCAGCAGCTGTCTGAGTGCCCTCTCGATGTTGATTCGGTGTCCCAGTCTGGTGACGCCCAGCTCCACGTAGTCCTCCTTGGTGAGGGCGGGGAGATGGGAGCCTTCGATCTCGTGCTCCTGGAAGCGCTGGCGATGTTCAGCCAGACCCACACTCTCCAGCCAGTCACCCACATCATATTTATTCCACAGGTTGAGGGGCCGCTGCCTCCATGGCCGAAGGGCCAACAGGGGCCCGCTGAGGACTGGGGAGGGGCACGGGGAGGCGTGGGGTGAAGGTGAGGGTGAACGGGACCTGGTTCGTGCGCTGGCACTTCGCATCACAAACCGAACCTCCTTTGGTTCAGAGGGGAGACTGAGACTGGACGACTTCAGGATGGTTAGACCACGACCCGAGCTCAGATCTGGCCTTTCAGAGCAGGGGGCGGGGGAAGAGGGAAGCCCTATTGACCTATCAGAGGGGGAGGGAGAGGGGGAGGGGCTCCGGCGGGTGACAGGGTAGCGACTTCCTGGTCGGACTGTGTAGCTGGCGCCATATCCTCGCTGGGAGATGGTGTGGAGTTCACCTAGACTGGAGAACAACCTACAACACATGAAACATCATATTAATGACATCATCATTAATACAATTGTCAGTTATCAGTTGATGCATTTACATGAATTCTTTAGTTTACTGGTTGCTAAGCCCAGCTCCCCTTAGTTACTGCTGCTGCCCCTCTGAAGCTTTTTGCATGGCACACATGCAGTTTTACGGTGACGGTCGCAGATTTACACCTTCAAATTCATAGTAATTTTTGAAACAGTGGTTTCTTGATTTCAGACAGAAGTAGACAAAAGCTGCTTCTCATTTCTAGTAGGAGACCATTGATTTTTCCGACTCGTTTTTAAATAAGACATAAGTTAGATGAAATAAGTTAATGCTAAAAGAACAAGGCTAAGTTTTATGTTCCAGACAGAAAGTCAACATCCTCACCAGTTGATGATCCATATAGAAGAAATGTAAATAAACAGCATTGATTTTGTGTTGCAGTGTTGCTACTATGTCAATCATACTATTAAATCCTGTTTGAATATTTACCACTGAGAAATATACTTTGACAAGCAACAAAGAGGTTAGATTAGTGTGTTATTGTTTATATTTCAAAACAAAGTGTTTTATTTTTACAGTAAGCTAATTAGCGGTAAATCCTGTCTGCAGCCTACATTGGAGCAGATAAACATACTGTTTAATTATTTCCTTACATAGTTGCTCTTGTGTTTTTGGCTTAAACTTGACAGGCTTTCTCACGGTTGCTAAGCTATGATTGGATAAGTTTAGAAAATGTCAGTTCCAAAGTTTTATTCAAAAGATGGGTGGAATGAAGAATTTCAGATATTTAGTAGTTAGTCATCTGCGAAGTAGATGCACGTTAGTTAGCTGTTAGCTAATGAAAATCATCTCAGCAATAACGAGAAATGTTTACCAGAGATAAAAACCTACGATTTACTCTCCCCACTGTCCACACATCTGGAACAACACAAATAACAGATACTGTTACACCCCACACCAAGACACACACAGTAGGGCTATCAGGTCAGTAGTACTGCAGTATTTACAGTATAAAAGCAATTTTGATGTACCTGGCACCTCCTACTGGTGACCTCCGGCCCGGGTCAAGGGGACTCGGTTCCTCCCCCAGAGAGTGACTGTCCTTGTTCAGCAGCTGCAGCCGATTAGCAAGATCCAGTCCAGATCCTGCCCTGCCACTCAGCTCCAGTGCTGAAGCCGATCGGCTAGTGAGATCCACAGCTGACCCCGACCCCTGACCTCCAAGCGCTGATGGACGGCCTATTCCATCCTCTGGGCTGAAGCCCCGCCGCTCCTCGCCACGGTCATCCCCGCCTCCCCACAGCTTGGACCTCCTCTGGAACAAATAGCGTGGCTGCCGCCCACTGGTGGGGGAGGAGGACAGTGGAGAGGAGGGGGAGGAGGAGGATGCAGCAGAGGGGAGGAGCTCACTGTCCGATGATTGTTTCAGCAGTGGGTCCCTAAGTGCCGAGCGGCCCCGGCCAATAGGTGAACGAAGGCGGGGCTTAAGGCCTGATGGGGATGTGGATGCAGGGGAGGGGGAAGGGTGAGCAGGAGGTGAGGAGGGAGAGGATGGAGCAGGAGGGGAAGCCAGGGTGATAGAGGGAGGGAGCGAGCTGGGTGAGGAGGAGCTATCATGAAGCCGCTCGTCACCTCCTTCCTCGTCATCTCGTCTACCCAGGGAGTCAGGACCACTCTCCCCTCCCCCTCCCTCCCCACCTCGCCGTGGCAACAAGGTGAGGGAGGATGGTGGAGGAAGGCCAGGAGGACTGGCGAAGGCAGGGGGCGGAGCCACCAGGCCGATTCTGCGCAGCTCCTCTCTAGTTTCCTCATCACTGGATGACAGTAATGCTGGTGGGAGTGTCACTGTATAAGCCCCACCCTCCTCCTCTGAGCTGCCCACTGTGAGGCTTTTGCGTCTGTCAATCAGAGAAGGGTGGCTCTCATTGGCCAGGGTTGACAAGGGGACAGGTCTCCAGCGCTCAGGGGAGGGGGCAGCGGGTGATGTCACTCCTCCCTCTGTTTCTGGTCGCTCCACCTGTCCATCAGGGAATAGGGGTGGGGTTATGCGTTTATGCCTCAGCTCCGGGCTGGTCTGAGGAGTGGTGCGCTTTGTTCGCTGCTCGGGGCTCGTCTGAGGGGTGGTGCGTTTGGATCGTGGTTCGGGGCTGCTGTGCGGGGTGGTGATAGGGGTGCGCTTGTGCCTGCCCTCAGGACTTGCAGCCGGAGTGGGGATAGGTGTGGTTGAGGCGGACGCATGTTTAGTTCGAGGCTCGGGACTAGGCGTGCGGGCTGTGAGCGCTCGTTCTCGTGCAGCAAGAGCCAGGGCAAGTGGAGATGAGGGGTCTGAGGAGAGAAGAGATGATTAACATAGTTCTATTGTGGGTGGATTTTAATATTTCATCATATTGTTGTAATTACAGATACTGTTCTTGGGTGGATTATATTCTACCTCTCCAACAGACACTTTACTGTTGCTCATTATCTACTGCCTAAACTGTTGACTACCTCAAGGCTCTGTCCTAGGTCCCTTTCTATTTTGGCGAGTATATCAAGGTTCTGTCCTAGGTCCCTTTTTATTTTGTGGAATACCTCAAGGCTCTGCCCTAGGTCCCCTTGTATTTTGTGGAATACCTCAAGGCTCTGCCCTAGGTCCCTTACTATTTTCGGAAGTACCTCAAGGCTGTGTCTTAGGTCCTCTTCTAGTTTGGGAAGTACCTCAAGGATCTGTCCTAGGTCCCCCTGAATTCTGTGGAGTACATCAAGGTTCTTTCCTAGGTCCCTTTTGTATTTTGTGGAGTACCTCAAGGCTCTGGCCTAGATCCTCTTTGATTTTGGGAAATACCTCGAGGCACTCTCTTAGGTCTGCTCTATTGTGTATCTACATGCTTTCATTAGGATTACTAATATGTAATCCTTTTCACTGCTATGCCTGTGACATGCTACTTTACATATCAAGAACTGAAAGAACTGTCCAACTGATATCAAATGTTGGATGTCTAATAACTTCTTCCAACTCAATGAAAAGCAAAAGTAGTCCTCTTTGGGTCATTGAACTAATCACAATTTAATGATCAGTTTGACAACCTGACGCATTCTGTCAAGCCTGGGCCCAGAAATGCAACAGTTGTCTTTGATTCCAATCTTACTTGATGATAATAAATTAGCACAGTCTTGTTTTATCAACTTCATACTGTTTCAAAATGTAATCTTTATCATTAGATTTTTATCATTCTGTGACTGGAGAAAGTTATTCATGCTTTAGTCTTTTCCAGTAGACAACTTGAGAGATCACATTGGAGTCAGACCAACCTAGAGGTTTCCCTGTCAGCGGGTGGAGGAAGGTGTGAGGTGTTGGTGAAGGCGAAAGGACTGGAGCAGGAGGGGGAAGCTCCCCAAGGTCATCCATCGAATGGCTCTGAGTCAAGAGGGGTGGTGCCTGGTTGTCTGACCCCGCCCCTTCCACAGACAGGAAGAGGGATGATCGGCGGCCCTGGACCCGTGCACGCTCAGAAAGAACCTGCTGCTGGTATATCTCCGCCCTACTGGGGCTGCCAGGTCCACCACCATCTGACTTCACATCATGATCTTTGATTCCAAGTCCTAGAAGAAGAAAACATGGAGTCAGACTGATAGAAGTGATTCTTACACTCATTATCCACTGGATCCGGCTGTTTTTCCCTCTTTCATCTTTATGCACCTGGTAAATTTTTGCTGGAGCTGCTCACATCTCTATGCCTATATTTATTGGCAAATGTCTTTTTAATGTCTTTTAATTAATATTTAAACCTGCAGTGCAGAACTTTTGTCTCCCCCTTCTGGCAGTGAGAGTAATTACGCAAACACTGTTGACGCATGCTTATGATGTATGCCTACAGGTGAACTTGGACGCTTTATAGGTTTTTCTGCCGTAGGCTCTGCCATACCCCTAGCTGCTGTAGCCTACTCGGTTGCTACTGTTGCTCCCCTCCTCAGCTCTGGCAAACCAATCATTGCTGTTTGACATAAAACACATCACTACTGGTCCGCCAGTGTGGGAATGTCACCACAGACACCAGATTTAAAAACTCGGGTATACTGTGAAATACAGAGATTTACATGGCGATGATAGTCTTAATCAGTATTGTGTGGACTCGTTTGGCAAGGGCTTGAATGTAGCAGACCTTCATTTATATGTTTATATGTATATGTCATGATGTATTTAATTTGTTACATACTTTGCTTTAATTTGTTTAAATTTCATTTTTGGGAATTAGGTGTATTTGCTTCCTGGTGGACAGTTAGATGAGAAGATCAATCAGAGTTGCTGCACACTTTTTTAAATCAAATTTAATGCTTTTTAAGACCTTGACAGTGAAAATGTAATACCCTTTCCACAGCAAAATGAATGTACATTAGGGTTGAGCTTTATTTTTTAAATCAACTTGACAATATTAATAGGGATATTTTTCAGGATATTTTTGTATCTCCATATAACAATCATATGTAAAATCTTATAAAGTAATCAAATTAATGGCAAATTTAATGAACTGTGTCCCACTGTTACACTATACATTAGATAAAGCTCTTTGTGTTTTTAAAAATAGCATCAAAATTTAAAATTTTAATTTGCTCAGAATTGTTAATTTTGACAAGATTTTGTAAAACAATGAGGCTGTTCTGGTCGTTCTCGCACTCACAGAGTCGGCTGTAGTTAATTCTCTCCCATTAAGACACATACACGTAAGAGTATATCTACGTTTCATCCATTTTAATAGTCCATTAAATCTGTAAACACCAGCTAAGCGGTCACCAAATAAAAGTCCACTCCTCTCCTTTATGTTGCATGTTGGCTGTTGCGGCTCCACACTACGAACATTATTATCCAGATTCTAGCAACTATCAGAAATAAGAGTGGACTTTGTGTCTTCTCTGAACCCCCCCGGCTAAACCTTTTGTGAGAGCAGGCAGCCTGTGGAGAACCAATCGAAACATTACAAGAAAAAGAGCTGGACTGATTCCCAACCGAAGACCAAACCATGTTTAAATAAGTGAATCCTGTGGGGAGATATTTCTCATGCAACAAGGCATCACCTCAAAATTTGAGACCTACCAAAATAAGACTTTTTAAGACATTTTATGACCTTAACTTCTGAAAATCTCATTTGAAACTTTTTAAGGATCCGTGGGAAGCCTGTCAATACCACTCTCATGGTAAAAATTAAGCTACAGCCAGCAGTCTAGCTTAGCTTAGCGCAAGAATGGAAATGGGGGGCTAGCTTGGCTCTGTCCACCAGAAACAAAATCCACCTAAAAACACCTCTAAAGCTCACTATTTAACACTAATGAGGTATAACCAAAGTGTAAAAGCAACAATTCAGTTTTACAGTGGGTTATTTGCCGGGCTATTTCTTGTTACAGTACAGTAACTTCTTGCAGTCTCCTCTGGTTGCCTGGCAACTCCTCAGAGCCAAGAAGTAGTCCGGCAATCTTCACATCTATGTTTCCGCCAGAAAGCGGGTATACGTATTTCCCAAAATACCAAACTATTCATGTAATGCATGTATGTACATGAGCTGCAAACGTGAACTACGACTTTAAACTACATCAGAAATGTGGCTGCTGACGCTCCGCTTCTGAAATGTTTCCAGCGAATATTTGAGCTGCGACTGAGTTGAACCTAAACGCAGCCGGATCCCGTGGACACGAGGCGTTAAGACAATGAGGAGGAGTCGGAACAATCCTAACCCTGCTCCTCTACAGGAAGTTGTTTCAGCAGTGGTGACTTCCTCCTCTGTGGTTTGGTGGGCGGAGCTTGCTGTCCCACATTAGCATAAGGGTTTTCTATTGGTCGTCCCCGGCGGCGTGACAGTGGTGAATGACCGAGGGCGGGGCTGGTGCTGTGGAGGGACAGCGTGGAGGTGTGTGTAGCGGTGTGAAGCGTGTGTGTGGCGGTGTGTGTGGCAGTGTGCAGCGTGTGCGTGGCGGCAGCGTGCGCGTCAGGCTGCAGCGGCGGCGGCGTGTCCTGCAGGATGATCATGGACCTCGCCTTCCTCTGGCGCTCAGCATGGGCGTGGCTCCTCGTCGGCGAATCCGTGAGCTCCTGCAGCCTCGGTTCTGCCCCCGGCTTGAAGCTGGAGCGGGTCAGCCCCTCCCCTCTGGCTGGGGGAGGAGGGGGGAGGAAGGAGGGAGGAGGCCCAGAGTCGAGGAGGAAGAGCGCCGAGGTGGAGGAAGCGGAGGGAGGAGGGGGTGGAGCTGTCTGAGGAGGAGGAGGGATGAAGCTGTCCGTCAACGAGGAGCTCCGTGGAAACCGACTTTCATTGATCAGAGCCGTGATGCGGTCATCCTCAGGTGTGCCTGCCGTGGTAACCATGGAGACGTTAATAAAAGCAGCCAACAAATACTTCAAACTATAAATACAAACAAAATACCAGTATAATATACTCCACTGGAACAGGGATTTAGGATGTCCTCTCGATGTTTAGTGGCCTTCTTATTAAAACTTTCTTTAAGATTTGAATTGAGTGTGCGCCACTGTTTTTTAAAAAATTTTATTTAGATTTATTTAGGACACTTAGTTTTCATGCCTCTTGTCTGTTTTTGTATGTTGTAAGCAGATATAAGTGTTAACTAATGTATTAGTCAACAACTACAACTCCTCATGTAGACACTCATAAGTGGAAGCTTCTGTATAAACAGATAATGAATGACAACATGGTAAAACACAGTTGTAATAATATGAAATATGTCTTCATAGGAGAAGATATATTTGTTGACAAATACTGTACATTAATAAACGCTTGAAATGTCCTTATATCTGCTTATAACTATATTAGTGTGTTATAAACTGTTTATATACTGATTATAAATGCTAAATAGAGGGACTTGAAAAGTGTTACCTGGAATGTTAGATGTATTTAATCCTGTATTTTTAATGTAAGTTTAATGTGATATTCACAAGCACATTGTGTGATCATTCCCAGTCACTGAATGATCGGACATATCATCCTCACATGTATATTATCTCCCGGCACATAATCCGTAAAATGTAAAATTGTTGTTTTTACACTTCATTTTTTGTATGGATTAAACAAACGTGTAACTTTTGGACAGAGCCAGGCTAGCTCTTTCCCCCTGTTTCAAGTCTTTATGCTAAGCTAAGCTAACCAACGCTCAGCAAGAGAGAAAATAAGTATATTTCTCAAAATGTTGAACTATCCCTTTAACTGGCTGTATGTGTAATACTGTGTGTGCTTCTCACCAAAACTTTTGGTTCTGGACATTCCTCTGGGCAAAGCCATGGTGCTCTTCTCTGGGGCTGAGGGGGGGACGAGACCCTGACGTTCAAACAAGGACTTCACACACACACACACACACACACACACACAGTTAATCCAAATCCAGCTGGTTGTAAATGATTTACACTGAAGATTTGTTTTATGAGGACAAATGTATTCTCGCCCAACAGGTCTGAACTCATGTAACCAGAAGTCCACTCAGGATGACGTTGACACTGGTGGGAATCACTAATACTGGTCTTTTAGTACTGTTAGTACTGTCCAGCTGCAACAATTAATCGATTAATCAATCAATCAGCAGATATTCTGATAATTGAATAATCGTTTTAGTCAATCTTTTTAGCAAAAGCAAAAAATTCTAAAATGTGATAATTTAATACTTTTCTTTGTCATATGTAGTTAGTAAAATAAATTGACAAAACATGACTAGGGCTGTAACTAACGGTTATTTTCATTATCGATTAATCTGTCTGTTATTTTCTCGATTAATCAATCCTATAAAAGGTCAGAAAATGGTGAAAAATGTTGATCAGTGTTTCCCAAAAGCCCAGACAACAGTCTACAACTCAAAGATATTCAGTTTACTGTCATAGAGGACTAAAAAAAACCCAGAAAATATCCTGTTCCCACCACAAACGAACCACTCCAGAATTTGTTGGTGACCAGACTTAGACCACTTCCTGTAAAGAGTCTCTGTGTGGTAGTTTTGGTGCGATTTGCTGAGTTCTGTTCTGCACCGAAGAGGAAAACCAACCATAGTCTGATTCAATACAACTGAACTGCAGAGGTTTGAAAACTCACATTAATCTCGGCCTGTGTGATTCGTCGGCTGGTCGGTCTCTGTTTAACCGTCGCCGCTCTGAAGTCGTCTGATGGGCGGGCCCTCAGAACAACTTCCTGTTGACTTCCTGCCAGCATCTCATCCAGTTTCTCTGGAGGAAGGAGACACAAAGAAACACATAAACAAACGGAATAGCGAAACGCCGCCCCACGAATCGCCGCAACATCACTTTTACATCAAAATTACTGCAACAACACAACATGACTACAACATCACAATATCACTGTTACCAGAGCTGTAACCAAAATAAATCTGGTGCAAAGCATCTTTTCCTGTTTTAGATAAATGATTTTATATACATAGTCAGTCCAGTTTTACACTACCAGGGATTCACATAGAGAACACTATATCCCTTTTATTTCAATTTATTTTAGGGTTGCAACAAACTATTATTTTCATTGCTGATTATTTTCTAGATTAATTGTTGAAAACAGTAAAAAAAAAAAGTGTGTGTCATGACGTGTCTTATTTTGTACAACCAACAGTATAATATTTTCAATTTACTACAATGTTAATACAAGGAAAAGCAGAACATTTTAGAGCTTTACTTAAAATTTACTTCAACGATTAATTGATTAATCATAATAGTTACAGCTCTAGTGAGACTCAATGTTTTTCATTCCACTGTGTAATTTTTGGCAGGGAGTGATTTCGGATGCAATCCATGACATGCAACATGTGTCCAACATCAGGCCACCAGACTGAAATTATTGTCACAATAAAATAAAAGCCACAAAAACGTTGATAACTACAGCCACCACATAATCAGGGTCATGTGACTCACCCAAGCGTCTCCTCCTGGCTGCAGACAGAGCAAAGGTCAACAACGCACACTCCTACAGATTGACTTATTGACTTAATGTGCACGTGTGTGTGTGTGTTTATTTTACCTATGTCCTCCAGGTCAGCGGTCATGGACTTGGATCGCAGTGTCAACGAGGTACTGGGGGCTCGTTTTGGAGGAGGCGGAGCTACAAGACAAAAACCAATCAGATTTACTGCCAGAGCACAAAAAGAGAAAGAAAACAGTTTACTGCACGTGGAGTTAAGTCCTCCAGTGAGAGGACAGTGACACAAACTTTAGTAAACCCAGTCACAGAGGACACAATTGATTAGGATGCTATCAGTCATGAATACCATTCTGACAGAGTTAATTTACTTTTAGTTTTTTGACAAAAATGTTAGTTTTTGTCAAAATTTTGTGGTTTGCTTTTTGTCAGTTTTAGTCAACAACTTAAAGAATGAGGTTGCTGATTTTCTTATTGTCAACAGCCATGCAGACTCAAACTAACAATGAATTGATCTGCTTACAAGTATTGTGTGTTTCTAGAGCTGCAACAATTAGTCAATTAATCAATCGATTAAAATTAATCAAACTATTTAGATAATCAGTTCATCGTTTTATTTTTTCATTTTTTAAGGAAAAATGACAAATTTGCTGGTTGCAGCTTCCCAGATGTGAATATCTGAAGCTTTTCTGATTTTTCTCAATTTCTCATAAATGATAGTAAACTAAATATCAACTGATCAATGATCTACAATATAATTGTTAATCGGACAAAACATTCTTAGTTGCAGCCCTCTGTGCATCCAAAGCCTGATATATCTTCGCCAGCTTGTTGTGCTACATACTGCGACGCCTTTACTTTATACTAAAGTTAGTAGCATAAAGTCAAGCTTGTGATTTGTAGCACAACAAGCATTGAAGCTGTAAACAGAATCATGTTCCTGCACATGCTCAGTGGCGTCTGTCTTACACAGAACTACTCTCCAGAGACTGAAAACATGATGCTGTTATTAGTCTTTGGAGCCGTTTCTAAACAAACTAATGTGACCAAACTCTGAAAGAATGAAGGAACATGTCACCCAGTGCAGCGGTTTGGCTCACTGACGTGTTTTTAATAGTTTCTGGACAACAACGGAGGAATAAGATATATCAGGCTTTGGATACACACATGATACTTTTTAGTAGATCAGTTCTGTTCTAAAAATGATGATTATACTGTGTGTGTGTGTTTCTATTTTATCTAGATCATGATGAATTGTTACTGTTTTGTACTGCAACTCTGCAACATCAGCAGACTCATCAGCTACGGTTAAAGGAAGTTAAGCACTATATTTGTAAAGAGGAAGATGTAGAAATTACAATTTGTTAGAGACAGGGTGAGACATGTGATCTGAGGGTCAGTTGAGCAAGATGGCTCCTGGACAGGAGAACTGAAAACAGACATGACGTTATCTAGAAGTCTGTATTTGGATAGATTAAGAACAGAACTGTAACGGCCACTTAAGGTGTATAAAACCCTGTTATAAGCGCTGGGAGCCTTTTTCTTTGTAACCTCATCCTGCGTGTTGCATTGTGAAACGCTCCTTCTTGTACAAGAAAATAAGTTCTGTTAAATTTTGATACTTCTGCTCCGGTCTCTATTGTTTAATGGTCATTATGAATAATTTTTTTTAACAAGTTCATTGTTGGTTTGGATCCAAACATGAGATTTGTTGAAAAAAAGAAAAATGTAAAAAATTGCCAGACGCATCCTTTAAGAAACCATTTTTGGGGCTGATTTTATTTGTAGAGCCTCTTAAAGAAGAGGAGACAAAGTTATTTGTTTGTAAGAAGTAATGTTCTTGTCTGACAAATGTTTCACTACTGCAAAGGTATTTTTGGTGTTGTCACTACTACTTCTACCACCAGGTCCATTTCCACACCACAGTCAGCTGTACCTTTCTTCCTGATCAAGTTGGATTCTGATTTCCGGGAAACTGATACGACTTTCATCAGCAGGCGACTGCCTCCCTGTCGGATCAGAGAGACGACCTGCCGGTGACCCACCTTCACCACATCAGTACCGTTCACCTGGACAGACACACAGATGATGACAGTGAAGCTTTAACTATTTCAAATGTATCCAATATGTAATGATGCAACATGTTGCAGTTGTTACCTCTATGAGGAAGTCTCCGGTCCGTAGCCCCGCCCTCCAGGCCACGCCCCCCTGGTCGACTGACTCCAGGTACTGCAGAGCAGGAAACGCCGGGGTGGGAGCAAACTCCTCGATGGGTGTCTCAGCTTGAAATAAAAAGAGAAGAGAAGAGAGAGAGAGTTGGAAAACATGCAATCAAACCCTGTTTAAATACTTTTTATGGCCAGCTGGTTTCCTGCAATACTTTCTTGATACTTTCAATACTTTCTTTTTCTTGGAGCTTGTCTTCAAATGTCTTGTTTTGTCTGATCAACAGTCCAAAATCCATGTATCATGTATGACAGAATATCTTCAAGTCTTCACATTTGAGAAGCTGCAACCAGCAAATTTGCTCAAAAAAATGACTAAAATGATTATTCAGTTATCAAAAAAGTTAATTTTCTGTTGACTGACTAATCAATTAACTGTTACAGCTCTAATTTACATTTAGTAATTATAGTATTTTATTTCTATATAGTTGTTTTATTGTTAGTGGCAGAGTCCGCCATTACCGTGCTGGTCTGGTCATACGGTCTTCAAATACATGAGCATCAGCATCACTGGTCACTCTCCTATTATTAAAGGTGTATTCAATTACTGCCAATAAAAACAGAACATTTCCTACTGCTGCTGATTCATATAAAAACATTCAACCTGCTACATATATTCTATTGTACATATCCATCCTAACCCATAATACTTATTATTATTTATTGATATTATGTTGCCATGTGTATACACGTACAAGCATTCATATACACTTCTCTGCATTCACATATTCATACCAATCAGTATTCTGTACATAATGTTTGTGCTTTTTTTTTTTTTTAACTCTATTTAGCACTTCAAGGCTATCTTTACTAGGGGAAATTTCTTTTGCAGCCAGTGTTCACAAAAAGACAACAACAACAACAACAATGACACATCAACACAATGAAGCACAGAGCTAGAGCAGGGAAATGGAAATTCATATAAGTACAAATGTGCAAGGTATGCAGCCAGAGTGCTGTTTGCCATTAAGCATGTCAACAGCACTCAGGATGAAGGAGACATGACTTTTAGTCCTCCAAACAGGTGCCCTGAATTGACGTCCTGAGGGCGATAGCTTAAACTCCCTCTGGATTGGATGGTCCAGGCAGTCCAATATAGCATTAGCCCTCCTATGGACCTGCCTGTTATAAATGACCAAAAGCTTAGTCTGACTCCTCCCTTAAATCTTATTGGTAATTTTAACAAGACTTCCAAGTCTGTTCTTATTGGACAGATTTAGGTTTTCCAAACCAAGCAGTAATGCAAAAGGTTAAAATAGATTCATGAAACTTCTCTAAAAGAGAGTCATCATCTCAGAAGAAACATTAAGAGTTAATTTTTCTCAACAAAAAAAAGTCTTTGCTGGACCTTTTTACACAGTTTGTTATCAAGAACAATAACTGAATACATATACAGCTATCCACTAGGTCAATGTCAACACCTTTTATAAAAGTTGGCAGAGGGCTTGGTGGTGACTTTCTGAAATCAATGTTTTTCATTACTGACACATGTAGATGGAGGAAAGACTCATCACACCAAGCCACAAAGCCCTCCACCACCAGCCCATGATTCTGTTCCTCGCCTTCAAGAAGGCTAAAAATAACAGAATCATCAGCAAACTGTAGGATGTGTCTGTTCTTACAGCTGCTGTAACACTCATCAATGTACAAGACAGCAACCTTGAGGGGAACTGGTGGATGTGTAGAGCTGGTTTGAGAGAGCACCATTAACTCTCACACACTATGACCTATCAGTTAAAAAGTCCATAATCCAACCAATCAGGTTAGGATTGAGTTTAAATGACAGACGAGCCTCTCTGCAAGCAGGAATGGCTGGATGGCATTTGAATGCCAAAGAGAAATCAAATAAGAGTCTGGCATGAGACTTGGGGCCCTCCAAATAATGGTACAGAAAGTTTAACAGTGTAACGACAGCATCCTCCACCAGGCCTGTCCACAACAAGTAACAAATGTAGTCGTTCCTAGACCTGCATTAAAACCTCATTCTCAATAAGCTTCTCAAATGACTTCATAACTACAGAAGTCAAAGCTACTGGACTGAAATCATTTAACGCCTTAGAGGTTACCTTTGGCTACTGGGACAACAATGGGGTGTCTCCAAAGCTTCGAAACCTTCTGCAGGTTAAGAGATTGTGTAAAAATATACTGAAAGATGCTACAGAGCTGGTCTGCAAAGGTGTTGTCAGGTCCTGAGCTCAGGTCTTAGTATGCCTGAAGAGGTTTGCCAGTCTCTTCACATCAATATCAAATGCTGGAGAAGCTGTGGTCTTTCCTCTTATCTCTTTCATCTGTGCAGTAAAATCATGATTATTAAATCATAGATAAAAACCATTTCATTCATCAACCAGGTGTTTATCTGAATTAAAACCAGCCAGAGTGAGCCCCCTGTTGCAAGAATCCTGAGATCCTGTCATAGTTCTCATTCCATTCCAGACTCTTTAAGTTGTTACTGTTGAGCTCTGCCTCAATCTTGAGGTACACTCAGTCCACAATGTCTGTAAGTTATATATATAAGTTATATACAATATCAGAGTCCTCCTGAAACACTGACCAGTCTGTGCACTTGAAAAACCCCTGGAGGGCAAGAGAACTGTCCTCAGTCCAGACCTTGACCTCCCTTATAATAGTCTTCTCCTCAGCACAGATCTATACACAGGCAGAAGGTGCACAGAGTTCTGATTGGAGAAACCCAGTGCAGGTCCCGCCTTAGACTTAATGGAGCCATAACATAGCCCAAGAGTTTTGCTGCAATGTGTTGGGCAGATGACATATTGATAAAAAACTGTTCAAAGATTCCTTGAGATTGCAGTGATGACCCTGTTTGGCACATCAGGAGTGTTGGGTTGCCATTTCTCTGTCACTTTTAAAATGATGTTGGCAGCAGATTCGACATCAGCCTTGGAGTGAATGTAAACAACACTATGAATAATTGGGGGAACTCCCTCGGGAGGTAAAACAGCCTAATCAACACAAACAAACGCTCTATGTCAGGAAATTATAGCCGCTCATATGCAGTAACATTCCTGCACAATCTGCAGTTGATGAACAGGCATACCCCCCCGCCCAGTGATTTCTTCCCTTTCATTCCCGGTTTCCTGATTTGACGTGACTTTCCAAAGTTATTATTGTTCCCAATAAATATTTCCTGGTTTTGATCCAACAAAGAGTGTATGGGATCATCCACATCCTGGCGATTCTAATGTAATCCCAGGAGAAGCTTACACGTTTACTTGATTGTTTGGGAATGCTGGAAACTCCAGGCAAAAACAAAAATTGTCTAATTAAAACAAACTGAAAAACAAACAAATGACACAAGAGACACCTGCTGAAAGGGGACCTGTTATACTCACTTCCAGCTCTGTATTTTTATTTGGGATTCCACTAGAGTAGCTCTACATGATTCACAGTTCAATAAACTCCTTATTTATCTTATACTTGTCTTTTATGTATGACTTAGCTCCTGTCTCTTTAAGGCCCCTCTCCTGATGAGCCCACAAATGAGTTCTGATTGGCCATCTTCAGGAAGCCTGCTGAGGGGGAGCCGTATCAGAGCTGTGTTAAGTTACCGCCGATGCAAACCCACCATTTCCTGCTTTACTGCTTCATATTAAAAGCTTTAAAATGACTAAATAATGGGAGACCGAATTAGCAGAGCTTTGTTAGCGGCGCTAAAAAACAGTCAACACAACAAGTTATGGGGATATTTGGAGCTCTTTGTTCAGTGGCAAGACAAGCAGAAACAGCTACAGTGATGATGATGTTTGATGAAGAGCTGCAGACAACCAGCACACCTGACTTGACACTTTGGCCACATTTAATATGAACATCCAACATTGTAATATCATATATATTATGACTGACAATAAGGAAAAGCATAATAGGTCCCCTTAAAAGTAGTATTAACTGGTTTTATGCCTAACTGGATTTTGTTGTCTCAGTACTTGAGAAAGTTACAATTCTGTTCTTTGATCCTTCATATACCATCATCTGGTTTTTTAGTATTGCTTCATTCGTGTGCCTGATGTTGTCTAACATCAATGGGTATTTTACCTGTTTAAATAAAGCTTAAATTAATAAATAATATTGTACTTTGTGCGATGACAATAAAGTTGAATCCAATCTAATCTAATTAAACCTCACCTGCTGTTAACATGGTAACCACAGGTGTTACAGAGGAGGATTATAACTTTAATAGAACAAACTGAACACTATATACTATAATATCAAAACTGAGGCTGAAAAGGTCAGACTTACTTTTACAGATTAATTATAGATTTTATTTCAAGTGTTTGAAGCTGTCTTTCTCCCATCTGTTCTTTTTATAATAAACTGATTTTAATTGTATATGCTTAACAATTAAAGTATTTTGTTGTCACTGTTATAATCATGTTTATATGAGGGCCAGTCTTCTGTTGCCTTCATGGTTTGACCGGAAACCGGAACTGTGACGTGAATAAACCTCAGCTGGATCTGTAGGTATTATGAAACGATACAGCGAGGAGTTTTAACGCTCGCTGCTTTTCCTCTAAAAACTTCACACTGTTTTAAATATCTTTCGTTTTTCCTTTCTAACACCTCCAAACACCCACCACTCCATCCATCCACCCATCCATCCATCCATCCATCCATCCATCCTGCTGTTTCTACCTTTAGCTCCTCTGAGGACGAAGCCGAATCCCTCGCTCTCTCTCTTCTGCAGCACGGCCGTCTTCTCCTCGATCACATAGTCACTGACACACAACAGACACGTACATTTATTAAACACTTTCAAGTAATATGCAGTTTAAAAATGTAGAGGAAATCCTGGATGCCTTCAGAATTATTAAAAGCCCACTAAACATCCTCAGATCCTCTAATTGGTAATTTCTTGCTGTTCAAAGATCTAATTTAAAGACTAGAGGGGATCAAACTACGTTAACCAAACGTTTAATTCTGTTTCCCCTGGATAGTATCTTCTGTCCTGTCAAGTTGATAACTACAGTTTTTAGTTCTGCTGTGCTGCTCGACATAATGGAGCTCAGGATTTATCAGGAGGACGGCTGCTTTACTCCAAACAGTATGAACCTGGACTGTGTGTGTAACAGCTGACCTATTGGATGTGTAGAAGAACACAGAACATTAATTAACATTTGATCCTGACCGATGCTATCAATCAATGAAGCTAGGCTGCTGTGCCTCGTGCGTAAATGTGCACAGTGAGATCCCTGCATATAACTCTATATTTGTTATATATATACATGTTCAGACGTGGCACCAGAGCAAATCAATAGAATGGGCATTTGATTTTCATGAGGGGGCACAATGCATTGTATGTTTGTTTATCCTGTTATCAAACAAGTTGAACACAACTTCGGACGGACCAGACACGGACCCCCCGGTCCTCCCACTGGTTAAAAAGAACGAGTTTGGTCTTTGCAAACGGAAATGATGTATGTGTTTATTTGCAAATAGAGCGAAGATGATCACATGTGGAGATGCATGTTAATGTCAGGTGTAAACAGCACCTACGAATCTACTTCCTTTAGAGATTAGATTATCAATTTACACGTCAACTTTACAAAACATATAGAAACTTCATTATTCCTTCATATACTTCATATATTCCTAAGGCCACCTCTTTAACATTCATAATCAGTATATAAACATTTAATAAATTGTTTATAATACACTACAATGTAGTTTTATGTTCTTATTATAATATAGCTACTACCAGTAATTATGATGCCCCATTTTGTGCAAAAAAAAGACAAAACATATAATTATTAAGTAAATTCAGTATTTAAATTCAGTTTATTAATTAAAATTAAATTAATGGAATTAAAATATGTTTTATTCATCTAAAAACAATGTTCTAAAATCTTAAAGTGTTTTTTTATCTAGTGTTTTACCTGTTTCCTGTAGTTTGTATTTACTATTTTGTGAAAATTTTATCTTTTTAGCTAATAATTATGATGCCCCATTTGATGTAAAAAAAAAAAAAAAAATCGTTAAAATTCTGTTGATTTAAATTCAATCGATTCATTGAAAAAAAGTTCATTAATAATAAATTAATGAATAAAAATTTTATTTAATTTATTCTTTTCAGCCAATAATTATGATGCCCCATTTGGTAGAAAACAAAGTGTATTGTGTGGATTTGATGTTTTTATCTGAGTGTATTAAGTATTTTATATGTTTACATTGTGATATTCAGTCAATAAGTCAATAAATTAAGTATTAGTTGTAGTATCAGTACATTACGTGTGTAGTATTCAGTGGTAGGTACTTGTAGGAAGTGTAATGTTAGTGTTTTACCTGTAGGAGGTGTAGTTGTCATATGATCCTACAGTATAATGTCTGAACAGTCTCTTGGTGCGGTCCTCCCTCGTCTCTGAAACACACATGGACACACAGTATATACATATAAAATTTACCACATCTTAGTCATAGTCAGTGAAGTATATGTCATATATTAAATATTAAATCCAGTCCTATATATCTACATGGGTATTATGCAAAGACATTATTTGTGTATATGTAATATTTACCCAGTCTTGGGTCGTATTGTCTCATCTGGACTTCTTCGACACATTCGGCAGGAAACCAACCAGTTCTTCCTTTAACACTTCCTTCCCAGAATCCTCCTTCACCGATAGAAAGCACTGTGGATCCACAACACATAGAGTCATTAGCTTAACCACTCTCCTCACTATACAGAGAGCTACAGATATCTGACACATACTGTATATATATTTACCTTTGACCCTCTCTCCTCGGTGCAGCTGAATCTCTCCAGTGCCCTGAGGGACGTGGGATCGGGTGGCGATGAAGGTGCGTCCTGGCACAGCACTATACAGCCTCCTCTTCCTCATCTGGGGGGTGAGGGGAGGGGAGGGGGGGGGGCTGGTCTCCACATGACCTCCACCGCTCGGGCTGCAGACAGACAGGTCACAGATATGGACAGGTAAGAGACAGACAGCTGCTTTAACTTTACAGGCTGTCTTTATGACAGATGTTAGCCAAAACTGTGTTGCTACACTACAGTGTTAACTATACGACACCAGTACCTCTACTACCTACTACCAGATTATGCCAAATATACCAATACTCTCCTCTATACCAATATTCTACACTTGTAGTTACCCTAACCCTAACCTAACCCTAACCCTAACCCTACCCCTAACCCTACCCCTACCCCTAACCCTACCCTAACTCTACCCTAACCCTAACCCTACCCTAACTCTACCCTAACCCTAACCCTACCCTAACTCTACCCTAACCCTAACCCTACCCTAACTCTACCCTAACCCTACCCTAACTCTACCCTAACCCTAACCCTACCCCTAACCCTACCCCTAACCCTACCCTAACTCTACCCTAACCCTAACCCTAACCCTACCCTAACTCTACCCTAACCCTAACCCTACCCTAACTCTACCCTAACCCTAACCCTACCCTAACCCTACCCTAACTCTACCCTAACCCTAACCCTACCCCTAACCCTACCCCTAACCCTACCCTAACTCTACCCTAACCCTAACCCTAACCCTACCCTAACTCTACCCTAACCCTAACCCTACCCTAACTCTACCCTAACCCTAACCCTACCCTAACCCTACCCTAACCCTACCCCTAACCCTACCCTAACTCTACCCTAACCCTACCCTAACTCTACCCTAACCCTAACCCTACCCCTAACCCTACCCCTAACCCTACCCTAACTCTACCCTAACCCTAACCCTAACCCTAACCCTACCATAACCCTACCCTACCCCTAACCCTACCCTAACTCTACCCTAACCCTAACCCTAACCCTACCCTAACCCCTAACCCTACCCTAACCCTAACCCCTAACCCCTATCCTAACCCCAACCCTACCCTAACCCTAACCCTACCCTAACCCTGTACTGTTTAAGATAAACACATGGAAAAACACAATGACACATCCACTTAAGTAGAAAACATTTCAAATTGAGCAAAAACATTTCCTGATTAATGCGACTCTACTTCATGAGTGCACAGAGTTAGGGCCTGGAGTTCATTGAAACTTTGGAAATCAGTCTCTTTGGGAAGTTGCGGAGAATTTGTTGCTAAAAACAAGACAAAGCCAAAGAAAGCAAGAGGAAAATTAGCCTTACTTTCAATCTGAATGTACCATAATACCATGTTATCAATAACAGGGTCAACTACACCGGTACTAATGACAACTACACTGATGCTATTGCTCATTTATAACTATATTTGAAAGACTGGAAACAGCATTTTTGCTTGAAAAATTACTTAATCATGCGATTTTGGGGATTTGCAGTTAAAAAGACTTCTAGACAGCTGTTAAAATAGGTTCAAATTTAGTTGAAAAGTTTACGTCTTTTAGATTATAACCTTTATTTTAATGGTATTCTGTGACTTTATCTTCAACATGTAACAGACAGGATCTTCTAGATATATTAATAATAAATTTCAGTGTCAAAAGTGAGATGGCGGCTTATTTACCTCCTCCTACGACACAGATTACTGAGCTTGTATTTGAGTGACTGTAGTGAGTATGTGTGTTAGTGTCTTCATGTGTGTACCTGAGCCGGCGTGTGTGTCGTCGTAGCGAGTGTGTGTGTGTGTCGTGGTGTGTCTCCAGGCTTTGCAGGGAGGGGCCAGGAGATGAGGCGGGGCTCTCCAGAGCGTTGTCACTGGCCGAGCGAATCAGAGAGCGCGGTGACGACAGACCATTTCCGGCCGGCGCCCTGATCACGGCGCCTCGGCGGCGTTTAGTGTAGCATGGAGTTTCTCTGAAAGGAACTACTTGGGCACATATACACACATATACACACACAAACACACACACACGCTAGAAGTTAATTTCCAAGCCGCTGTAATAATATGTTCACATACATGTACATGTGATTTAAAAGAATTTCCACTTTCAGCCAACTCACCAACGTCAGAGGTTTTGTGGATCTTAATGATTTCTGCAAGATCGAAGTTCCCAGCAATGATCGCCACCTACAGACACACATGAGCTTAGTAAGACATCAGGGTTTGGTATGTTTCCATCAAAGAAATAAAGAGATATAAGCTTGAATCTTATATTTAATGGGTGAAGTTTGGGACTTTTATAGTGTTTTTTTCTGACTGATACTGTGGTTTTGTAGTTTTTTGATACAGTATGTTCATGGTAAATGATAAATGGACTATACTTGTATAGCGCCTTTCTAGTCTTCCAACCACTCAAAGCACTTTTACACTATGAATCACATTCACCCATTCACACACATTCATACGCTGAATGGGTACAGGGGCCACCATGCAAGGTCCCAACCTGCCCATCAGAGGAAACTTACCATTCACACACATTCATACACTGATGGTTCAGCCATCAGGAGCAATTTGGGGTTAAGTATCTTGCCCAAGGACACATCGGCATGTGGACTGGAGGAGCTGGGAATCAAACCACCGATCTTCCGATCAGTGGACGACCCGCTCTACCTCCTGAGCCACAGCCACCCCATTCATGTGTTTACACAGAAGAACGGCTGTAGATTTTGCCCCCCATCACTTACATTGAAACCATATTGGGAAAAGATGCATTCAGGGCAAGAATAAAAAGGAGGAACAATTACAGCAAAAACTCACTTTCAATGTACATTTGGGTATATGAGTATTCTTTTAAAACAGACAAGAAAAATCAACCTATTCTTTAAAGGTGGTCTTGGTTTTTTGATCCAGACTGAAATATCTCAACATCTGCTGGATGGATTATCTTGAAATTTGTTTCAGACATTCATGTTCCCCAGAGGATGATTCCTGCTGACTTTGGTGACCCTCTGACTTTTCATCTAGCGCCATCATCAGGTCAAAATTAGTTTGGTTTATGACTAAAGCCCTGCAAAACTACTGACATTCCCATCAGCATTACTTTGTGTAGGTGTGAGGTGGGTGTTAATGTTGGCTTGTCCGTTTAGGAAAGTTACAGAAATGGCCGTGTACAGCCCCTAAGCTAAGGTGGTGGTGGGTTTAATGGGCATTTCCACTGTCAGCCACCTTTAGCATGTTAGCATTCTGACATCAGCGTTTCACCTAAAGCACCACTGTGGCTAAATACGGCCTCATAGACACTCTGGCTTTGTGGACTTGAAGTTGAAAGTCTTTATTTTTTTTTTACCTGAATTGAAGAATCTTTTGCTTTTAGTCTTTGTATTTTATTTGTTTGCCTATATTAGTGATAGAAATACAGACAACAAATACTGGGAGAGAGAGAGAGAGAGAAAGAGAGGAGGATGACGTGTTTAAAAAGTTCCCATGCTGACTGCGAACTGTGGAAGTTGTGTGTGTCTTTTAAACCTCTTGGCCACCGTACGTCCTGTAGTTTTTTTTTAACTGAAAAGGTTTTGTACTAAACTTTACCTGAAAGGCAGTTTGGTTGTTGTAGTTCTTGATGTCCTTATTGGCTCCTCTGAACAGTAACACTCTGGCACAACTGTCCTGCAAAACCAGCAGCAATTATTTTACTAACCGCAAAATAACCACGTAAATAGAGATATTTAACAAACATACAGTGTGACAATAAAAGGGCTGAAGATATGTGTGTGTGTGTTACCTGGTTGTAAAGAGCACAGAGGTGCAGTGCGGTGTTTCCCGATGCATTCTGGGAACTCATGTCAGCGCCGTAGAACAGCAGGTGCTCCAAGTGCTGCACGTTACCATAGCGACAGGCCTGAACTCACACACACACACACACACACACACACACACACACACACACACACAATCATAATTGTACAGGGCTTGAACTTGTCATCAGTGCAAGTAATTAAACTGATTGTGTGTGTGTGTGTGTGTGTGTGTTTGTGCATGTGTGTGTGTGTCTCACCTGGTGGATTTCCTGCCACCCGTTCTCATCAGTCATCCCTGCAACCATGACAACAAGGATTCTTTCAGCGGTGAAGTGTTTGTCACAAAACACACAAACAATAATTGAATAAATAACAGCAAGCAGTAGTCATGATGTTTGAAGGGCAGCCACACACACACACACACACACACACACACACACACACACACACACACACACACGATGAGACTTAAGATTGACCCTGTGGGCCTCCGTACCTATGGTGGCGTGGTCCTGCAGCAGCAGCTCGCAGCAGTAGGGGGCGCCACCTACCATGGCAGAGTGATAGAGAGGAGTCAGCCCTCTGCTGTCCTTGTAGTCTGGAGACGCTCCGAGGTCCAGCAGAGTCTGAAAGAACCAGAACAGGACAGCAGAGTATTCAGTGTATCTAGTGTTGTCATGGAGTTAACATCACCTGCTGGCCAGTGATTTTAATCCAGTTCCTTCTCTGTATGAGGCTCATTTTTCAGTAATAATTACAGCTGCAATGAGTTTTTCAGTGAACTCGCTGCTCCTCTTGTCATTAAAATCCCGTCCAGAGCGACGTCCTTGTATTTTAAAGTGAGTTTTTTCTGAGCTTGTGCTTCAACTGTCTGTGATACTTGATTTTGTGTTAAAATATGATGCTAACGCCGACATATCGGCCTGTTTGTGAACCAGTATGACCACAGAAAAAAAATAAAACCATCAGGAGAGTAAAAACCCATAAGAACTCATCAAATAAGCTGCTGTAATGTCAGCTAGTTTGAGTCCTGTTTTTAACCAATGTTTTGGTAAATTGGTGCTATTAAAAGTTTTTTAATTAAAAGTTGTTTAATCTGTCTCTATGCAAAATACAAATGTGACAGTTTGTCATAAAAGTGAAACTTTGTGGAAATAATGTTTCATGTTAGTTGTCAGTGAATGCAAAAAATGGGAAATGTTTTCATAGAGGTTATAATTATACTGTAAATTAATCCTGACTTCAAAATGTCCTGTAGAGCTGCAACGATTAGACATTTTTCATTATTGTCTGACTTTTTACAGACTTTACGATTAATCAATAAATAGAGTAAATAATCATCAAAGTATTCGATAATGAAAATAAACGTTAGTTGCAGCCATAATGTCCTTATATCTACTTATGACTGCATTATAGTGTGTTATAAACCCTTTATTTAATGTTTATATACTGCTTATAAATGCTGTTGACTGTGAATGTGTTTGTTCTCACAGTGAGAGCAGCGCTGTTCCTGCAGAGGACGGCTCGATGCAGAGCGGTGATCCCGTCTCTGGTCCTGAAGTCCAGGTGAGCTCCTCCACTGCGAAGAACTTTGATCAGCTCACAGCTTTCCTCCAGCTGGACCGCCAGAGTCAGAGGACACTCTGAGACAAAGAGACAGAGACAGAACGTTTCACAGAGCAGATTCCTGCAAAATAAATACACTTTCTCCTCATGTCTGCTGAGTTGTTTCTGTTTGTGTTTAAGAGTTTATCTTCTACAATTACACAAAAATTTTGCATTTTGCTCTTTTTAAGGCCGTTTCAAATATGATTTTTGACTCAACATACTTAAATTTATCTTTTTCTGGCAAAAACATGCAACAAAAGTTCAATAAGTTCAAAATCTGAAGCTTTCAGGAGCAGGAACATTTTCTAAATCGCTAAACATATTTTTTTGAAAATGTCTAACGTGTGTCTGTCTCTGCTTAATCTGTATGTTTATTCTTGTACACAGGCTTTCAAAAAAGAGATCCAGATCTCAATAAATAAAGGATTAAATAAAAAAAATACATTTAAAAAAAGTCATTTTTATGTGTCTAGTTCCATCACGTTTTATGTATTTTACATTTTAATTCAACTGGTTTTATCTTATTTTATCATCATTTGCGTATTTTACTCTCCATACTTTTATTTGGTGAATTTAATTTAATTACATATTTAAAGCTATTTGTAACACTGTTTTAAAAGGTGCTATATGAATTAAGTCTATTATTATTATTATTATTATTACATATCAAGAGCAGTTTAATTTGTCTCACACACAGTTACAGTATATTCTTTCAAAGATGAATTTACTGAAAATACTGAAAATACAACTGAACAGAGAAAAAATAAATTATAATCTGCAAATTTTTAATTTTGTTTGCTAGTCAAATCTGTTCAGGAGGTGGGATTATGTCGGGGGAATTTCGGAAAAAATCCCGTTAACTATTAGTTTATCTGATTGCTGTATCCGCAAGAGTTCAAGCCGATAGTATAAGATGCTAATAGCTCAGAAAACCACAATGTCTCATTTTGATTTTTATTTCTACAAGCATGTTTAATAAACAAGATTCAACATGTAAATCAGACACTTTGGAGTTGTTGTAAGGTGGATTTTTTTTTTCTCTTTTCATGGAGCTATGCTAGCAGTTTCCCCCTGCTTCCACTCTTTGTGCTAAGCTAGGCTAACCACATCCTGTACCTCTCTCTGGGTCAAACAGAAATTTCACAGAATATGAATCGAGTGTTGTGTGAGCTTTACGTCAGATTGTGTTGTGTGTATTCATGCTCACCCCCGCTGTCGGAGTCATGGAAGTTGGGGTCCAGGCCTTTTTCCAACCATTTGGAAACCTTCTCCACATTCTTCTGATGCACATGTTCCATAAAGCGCTTCAGGTTGGCCTGAAAAAAAAAACCATAAACACATCAAAAAACAAATTAATCTCCTGGGATTTTTCTGGAAAAACAGCCCACAATCTGCCATCGGTACTGCAGCATTCTGAGGTATAGTGTCTTTTATCCTCGACGGTGTAGAATCACAATTTCTTCTGTTTGAAGAGCCGTGTTATAGCCTCTCTGATACTAATACTTCTTCTACTTTTATATAAATGCAACATCACCACAACAGATAGTAATTGGAAGTTCACCCAGGCGGGTTTATCAATGCTGGAATTCCAATTACGCCACCGGTAACCAAGATAGAAGTGTAACAGAATCGTTTTATGTCTTTATACACTCACCAGGCAGTTTATTAGGAACACCTGTGCAATCTAATGCAAATCAATACAAGAGCTGTGACATAAATTCTCAGTGAGTTTATGTGTGTGTGTGTGTGTGTGTGTACCTTGGTGTGTAGCTTGGCCAGTTGTTTGTCGTCCACGTAGCTCTGCGTGTAAACTCTTCTCTTGTAACGAAACTGTAAGAAAAACAGAGGAATGGTTAGTGTTAGTTTGTTATAACACTTGTTTCAACACTTAACTGAAGCTATATGACGCTTACACAGAAAACAGATTAATATAAATGTAGCAACTATCACATGAATGACACAAAAAACCAACAATGAACTGATCTACTAACAAGTATTGTGTGTGATATATCTCATTCCTCTCAGTTGTTGTTCAAAAACTACTGAAAACACGTCAATGAGCCACACCGCTGCACTGGGTGACATGTTCCTTCATCACCATGAACAGACACACTGCAGTTTATTTTGACTCAATCCCACACACGCCGTCCTGCTGCCAGGAATATGTGGATTAATCTGCCGCTGAAAATAGTCCCATAAAATTGCAGAATTTCCTCCTGTTTGTTTGCTAAAAACTACAGTGACAAGCTGTTTTAGGAAATTACTGAGCTTTTTTTAAAAAACAAAACGATATATTTGTGTTTTTAAAGAATTACATTTTCAGTAGGAGGCAGTCAGTGGTGGAAGAAGTATTCTGATCCTGCATTTAAAATCATACTTAAGTAAAAGTACAGTATTTCCAGCTAAATATTCTTAAAGTATTAGAAGTAAAAGTACTGATTTTGCAGAAAATCAGTGACTACTGTGACTGATGAGCCCTTCCAAAGGGTCAGCAGATAAATCTGAGGGGTGGTGAGATGATTAATGGGAGAGGAAAGAAGAAAAAACAAAGTTCTGATACACAAATCTGTTTTCAGTTTTTGGACTTTTTCTCTAATCTTTGATTTTTGCTGAAATATTGGATCATTTGAACATTTATTGAAATGAAAGCATGTGAGAAGTTTAGAGGGAAAAATCACTATTTGGTGGAGCTGTTAACAACTCATAGACATGTGAAATGTGACCCCGACTACACACTGCTTTTTGTAAGACGTCAAAAGCCAAAAAGGTTGGAAACCACTGGTTTCATCTTTAACAATGTGTTGTATTTTAAAAGCTTGTTATATTATCCATTGTGTCAAATCTTCATCTGAAAAGTAACTAAAGCTGTCAAATAAATGTAGTGGAGTAGAAAGTACAATATTTCCCTCTGAAATGTAGAAAGTAGCATCACATGGAAATACTCAAGTAAAGTACAAGTACCTCAAATTGTACTTAAGTACAGTACTTGAGTGAATGTACTTAGTTACTTTCCACCACTGGAACCAACAGACTTAGAGTTAAAAACCACTTACAGAGTAGAGAAGTCAGAAAGTAGGACGGACTAACACACTGTTGGTTTTGGTTTGTTCATGAGGTTTGATGACATAAAGAAAAATACAACAAGAACACCAGCCTGAATATTTAAAGGGGACATCTTCTAGAAAGGGAGATTTCTATTTCCTTTTTGATTATAAAGCAGGTCTATGTGCTCTATAAATACTGTGAAAGTATCAAAACACTCGGAGAAATGCACACAGCCCGTATTACAGAAACTGTGCCTTGAAACGAGCCGTTTGGACCTTTGCAAGGTTGTGATGTCACAACTATATGCTCAGCATTTGCCTTGGAGGGGCGACTCGTCCCTCCAACGGGACCCGCGCCCCTCCTGAAAGAAACAAAATATATTTATTTACCTAATTTATGTGCACTTGTTTCATTTCAGCTCGGTGTGAGAGTCTCTACTGCGTTTTGTTGTCATTTTATGTTCACACTAGTTTCTCTCCTCTGCTCTGCTCTCTGTGTTTCACTGGGGGCGGGGTTAACGCACACACACGGAGTGGAGCAGAGGAGAGACGGTACCAGAGGAAACGCTGAACAGTTGTTGGATGTCAGGAAGCAAATATATCATTGTACAGTTTACCGGTGAGTTTTATCCAGAGCCCTGGTTTTACCTACAATAGCTACCGTAGGTTACAATCTGTAATATGTGGTTGGCCTGGGCGTATGTCACTTAGAAAACAGTCAGCCAATCAGAAGAGAGGGGCATTGAGCAGACACAGAACAGCCTGTTTCAGGCTGAGTGAGACTGAAGGGTGTCATCCAAGCATGTACAGCTGAAACTAGGTGCTTTTTGATCATAAAAACATGCAAATGTTTGTAAGTAGACCAAAAAAATGAATAATATTAAACTGGGGAAGGGGCATAATGTGACCTCTTTAAAACAATACACAGGATATACTGTACCTCCAGGTATGGGATGGGTGTGATGGGAGGGAGAGGATACTCCTTCAGCAGTCGCTCCTCGTCCAGAAACTTTCCGGCTCGGCCGTTGAACGCCGGCTGGAAGAGACCATAGTTCAAAACATCCGACAGAGACTGAGTCAACGTCACCAGAACCCTCTGCTTACTGGTCCAAACTGGTAACTCTGGGTCCAACCGCAAACACTTCTGAGAGAGCCAGAGCCAGAGAAACAGACAGACAGAGAAAGAGACAGACAGAAAGACAGACAGACACAGACAGACACACGGGTTTGTCCTGCTGTTTCATTCATTTACTGTTTTTATCCTCCACTCGTGGTTATACTGTATATATACACCGTATAAGTCTGTGTGTGTTACCGTCTGCTGCAGGTCCGGGATGCCAATGCGGACGACAATGCTGTTTCCAGGAGGTGCGTCCTCCACGTCGTCGTCCCTGGCAACAGCAGAGCCTGTCGGGTTGCCGTTAGTAACCGCCTGTTGCCGCGGGCGATCATGTTTGGTGTCAGCAGCCGGACTCAGAGGCATGTGGCTGAAACACACACACACACACACACACACACACACACACACACACACACACACACACACACACACAGCTTTGATTAATGTCTGTAACAGAGGTGATAGATCACAGTACAAATAATAATTAAATTTTATTTCATCCCACAACGATTCATCAGGTGGGAATTTTAATCACTTGGTTAAAACTGTTTTAATTTGTATTTGATGACTTTTGCAAGTATTGCAGTAAAAGTACATAAGTATTATGAGCTTGATGTAGTTAAAGTATTGCAGTAAAAGTACATAAGTAGTATGAGCTTGATGTAGTTAAAGTATTGCAGTAAAAGTACATAAGTATTATGAGCTTGATGTAGTTAAAGTATTGCAGTAAAAGTACATAAGTATTATGAGCTTGATGTAGTTAAAGTATTGCAGTAAAAGTACATAAGTATTATGAGCTTGATGTAGTTAAAGTATTGCAGTAAAAGTACATAAGTATTATGAGCTTGATGTAGTTAAAGTATTGCAGTAAAAGTACATAAGTATTATGAGTTTGATGTAGTTAAAGTATTGCAGTAAAAGTAGTGGTTTGGTCCCTCTGACTGATATATTATTATATATGACATCATTAGATTATTAATAGTGAAGCATCAGTGTTAGAGCAGCATGTTACTGTTGTAGCTGCTGGAGGTGGAGCTAGTTTACACTACTTCATATACAGTTAGCTAGTTTAGTCCAGTGGTTCCCAACCTAGGGGTCGGGTCCCTCCAAAGGGTCAGCAGATAAATCTGAGGGGTGGTGAGATGATTAATGGGAGAGGAAAGAAGAAAAAACAAAGTTCTGATACACAAATCTGTTGTCAGTTTTTGGACTTTTTCTCTAATCTTTGATTTTTGCTGAAATATTGGATCATTTGAACATTTATTGAAATGAAAGCATGTGAGAAGTTTAGAGGGAAAAATCACTATTTGGTGGAGCTGTTAACAACTCATAGACATGTGAAATGTGACCCCGACTACACACTGCTTTTTGTAAGACGTCAAAAGCCAAAAAGGTTGGAAACCACTGGTTTCATCTTTAACAATGTGTTGTATTTTAAAAGCTTGTTATATTATCCATTGTGTCAAATCTTCATCTGAAAAGTAACTAAAGCTGTTAGCTAGTTAGCTAGTTTAGTCACTGGCATTTTTGGTTCAAACTTGAATTGACATTAAATTTAGTGCAAACATTCATGTTCCCCTCAGGATGATTTGTAATAACTTTAGTGATCCTCTGACTCTCTGTCTAGCGCCACTATCAAGTCAAAATTCTAAGTATTCTAATACTTTGGTTTATGACCAAACAATGATGATGTTTAGTGCTTATTGGCCAAATTTTGCATTGAAAAACGCTGAACTAAGATGGTGAACATACCAACATGGTAAATATTATACCTGCTAAACATCAGCATGTTAACAGAGTCACTGTGAGAATATTAGCAAGGAAACTACAATCATACCAACCACTGCTATTGTTACACTTACTTCACCACAACTGCTAAAGATCACAAATTCATTTTTGGACCTCAATTTTTATCCAACTTACAGTTTGGTTTTAGTATATCAGAGCTGCGTAGCTGTAGACTCTAGTTTTTTTTAATTATTCAGCCATTTCTTGGATATAAACAGTCGCATTAAACTAGATTAACCTTTTTCTAGAGTTAGAATTATGATTAAAGCACATTATTAGCTGGGTAAAACCTTGGACTTTGTGACAGAGAGAGAAGACTGCTGTGGGGACAGAAATATTAGCATGAATCAGACAGCCTCCCACATTTTTCCCACAGCGGACATTTTGCATTTTCAAACACAGGTGTAAAGAATAACAATAGTAATGGCTGCTTTCTATTGAGATGTTTTACTGCGCACCAAAATATTACACAGCCATATTAATGTAATGAGTTACACCTGCGGTTCTGTACTTTCTGATCAACGTTCATGTTCTGACTGGAAACTGGTGCCTGTGTTTCCTCTCATGGATTACACTCTCTGATTGTGGGATGTCAGTTCTAGTTGGTGTTTTTTGCTGAAACTATTTCTGATATCATTCTCACCTGGAGCTGCTGGAAATATCAAGACACACACACACAAAAAAACTGTGAACGTGTCCTTTAATGCAGATCTAGTCAGATTGTCTGCTGACTCTGACACCGATCTGACCTCCACCTTCTCCAAAGCTAATAATGGCCTCGGGATGTTACATCACATCCTGTTTTTCACCCTGAGCAAAATGTGCACACATACACAAAGAAGTGCCAGATTGTGTCAGAGAACAGTTGAATCACCACTTTTTCTGCAAGTTTTGGGACTGTATGAAAATTATTAGGGAGGGGAGGGGTTGTCAGAAAAGGGGAAGTTTGTGTACTTTTTTTCTTTTTGTTGAGAGGAAAACATCATTTAATATCCTGTTGACTTTTATTGTAACATAAATAACAAAAATCCAGCCCTGCAATATCATCTTCCTCTGCAGTATATCATATTTTTCACTCCATATGTCTGAATAAGGATGCTATTTTTTTTTCTCAAAACAATCTAATGTTATTTGTTTATTTTTGTTTATTATTTGTTTATATAGATTTATTGTAAAAAAAAGAAAAAAGGCGAAAAAATCAAAAACAGTAGTGACATTTAGTAGCTTTTGGATAAAAATGTTTGGTAAAGAGGACGCAGGATTTTTTTCTCTACCATAAATTTCATTTAGCTAATTTAATTGGTGGCTATGTTAAAATTAACGTTATGTTAGCATCTTAAAGGGGATAGTTTAACATTTTGGGAGAAACACTGGCTGTGTCTCAAATCACGTACTTCTGTTAGTACACTTTCATGTAGTACACTGTGTACACTATATATTTACTGGCGTAGTGCGTGAATTTCGACAGGGTAGTGTTGTCTCAAATCAAACACAGCCGTTGTGCACTTACCAGAAATTACGATCGCAAATTAGCATCAGCTAGCGTTAGCATTCGCGTTATCGTTCGCGCTATCAAATCATTACAGACTGCTAAATTAACCCAAAAAACATACTGATGGCTTATATCCGACAACAGTATAGTGGTGCTTAGTGCTAAAAAACACATGTATAACTTACATTTGTATAATGCGGCGATGTTCACCGTAGTTACAACGTACTTTGCCGCCATTTCCAGTTTGAAAAGCGTTCCCTCCCCTTCCGCTACGTAGCCAAGATGGAGACCACTGAGGGCGAGAAGTGTCCATAGTTCCACATTCAACTTTTTGACCGTTTTGAGTGCACTGCGTTTTCCTGACTTCTCAGTGTGAACGCACTTATGCACTCAAAATGTTAAGTGTAAGTAACGAAGTGTGTGATTTGAGACACAGCAACTGACTCGCTTTTTGCAGAGTTAGATTAGAAGATGATACCACTCTTATTACTGTTAAATTTGCTCATCTGCATCCCAGCATGCAAAGCGCTCCCGACTATAGGAGATGTTCAGTTGAAACTTGCAGCCTTGTAGTTGGATCGGATCGAGGTCGGATTCCCACCACAAAGGAACCGCTCCAGAACTCATTTGGGACCAAACTGAGACTGGTTTGTCTAAAGGGTGTTGGTATAGTTGTTGTGGTTCACAACCACGTACGGATCTGCTATAATGAATTGCACCAAGAGGAAAAAATCACAGACTGTATACAAATATGGACGACATGTCTCCACTTCCTGCCGTTATGCAAAAGTGAAGCAAAATATCTCCTGTCAGGGAGCGGCCATCTTGCTTGTGTGACATCATTTGCAGCCAGTCTGTGCAGTAGAGTCGGGCGGCGGGACGACGGCCCTCTCAGCGGTATCACCGCCTGACGGAGGTTCGAGAGCGGCTCTCACAGCTGTCAATCATGACGTCACACCCCCTTTTTATATCGTCAAATAACTAATTAAGAACAAACTTATCAGATAAACGAGTACTTGGACAAACATCAGTGTGATAAGAACGACCTAAAATGACAGAAAACATCTTTTGGAAAAAATAATTTAACATGTACTTTGATTTTTTAGTTTGGCTCATGTCCCATCCACTAACATGGAGGGGGCGGGACTTATGACATATACCGCAGCCGGCCACCAGGGGGCGATCGAGATGTTTTGGCTTCACTTTTGGGGAGCTGTCATGACGTCCATCTTCATATTCAGTCTATGAGGAAAATCAATCAGAGTCCCATTCAAACAGACTAAAAAAGTCTGAAAACATCCTTGAATTCAATGCAAATGAGGGAAACCTCAATGATTTTCAAGGCTTATATAAAGGTTTTAGCATCCAATGGGCAAAAAAACTTGCACCAATTTAATACTGAGGTATTAGGGAGGAGGGTGTTGTCATGGGAAATCTAAAGAAGATGTTAATAATAATGAGGAGGGTGTTAAGTCAAACAAAGTTAATCTTTCTCCACAAACCAATAATTTTCCTACAGTCCCTAAACACCTCTGCCACCACTGCAACTACTGCTGATGTTATTTTCTCTTCAATGCAAGACATCATTACGTACATAATTATCATTTGTATTAATCATCATTGCTTCTAATTAACAGTTGATTACCATTCATGCCACTAAAGCGGAGCAGAATTGAAGTCAAAACTTAATGGCTGCTTCCGTTACAGCTGAAGATAAAAAAGAGAGAGAGAGAGTGAGAGAGAGAGGGAGGGAGCGAGGGAGCGGCGACGGAGAGAGGAAGATGAGTTGTGAGTTGTCATAGAAACTGGAATAGCAGGGAATCCTGTGCTAACCTCACTGTGTCACTCTGTGTGTGTGTGTGTGTGTTAAAAAAAGCCCCCTGATCTACATGCTCGCTGTTGCTATGGCAACGCAGTTGAGCAATTTTCGCAGTTCCCGTTTAAAAACTACCAACCTACCTGCTGACTCTCCCTCTCTCCCTCTCTCTCTCTCTGTCCTTCTGTGTCTGTTAACCTCGCTCGCCCCTCGCTGCTCTGCCTGCTAGAGCTGTGAATTGTCCTCCTGATGTCCTGCACTGTATGACTGACACATGTGGGACATTTGAGGTGAATATTATGGGTAAAAAGACATCATCTGGTATTGATTATTCTATTTAACACTCTGTATATGGATCTCTGAAGAGCAGATGGGCTACAGTTTGAGTTCGGGGACAGTTCAGACGTAGAGGGCGTCTAAAATGTTTGCAGAGGGATTTGTCTGCAGAGCTGCACTGACAGGCTGCTCTCTATACCAGCAGGACCTGCTCACAATTAAAGGAACATACCACTGTTTTTATTTTTATTTTTTGCATTTAACTACAAATCTTGTATACTGTATCAAGGTGATTCTTAAAGGATAGGTTCACAATTTTTCAAGTCTGTTAGCTGCCTATATTAACAGTTGAAACAGATGTAGCTCGCTGTAGTAATTCCTCCTGTTCATACTGGTGGTTAAAAGATCTTTTCTTATTGTGTTTTCAATGGAAGTGATGGGAGACAAAATCCACAGTCCTCGTGGAATAATTTGAAAAAAATCAGGTGAAGAATCTGGATTTGTTTTAGTTGTTTAAAGGTGAAATGTTGAATTTGCTCTTCAAAGAGGACATATTCTGCACATTTCCAGATCTATATTTATATTCTGGGGCTCTATTGGAATATCTTTGCATGATATCCAGTTAAAAACTCCTTATTTATCTTATACTGGTCCTTTATGCAGCCCCTCAGTTCAGCCTCTGTCTGAAACAGGTCTCCTGTCTCTTTAAGGCCCCGCCTCCGGATGAGCCCACTCTGTTCTGATTGGTCAGCTTCAGGAAGCTTCCTCCGGCTCCGGAGGCTACGTAAACAAACTTATTAACTTATTAACTTAGTTTTTCAAAAACTAGAATTTGTAAACTTCTCAAATACATCCATACGTGTTTGAGCTCAAATGTGATCAGAAATATGAGAGCAGACAACGTGGAAAAACCTCAGCAACAAAGACTACAGAACGGACGGCTGTTTGTGAGCATGTGTGAACAATCTGATGTCATCATGAGGAGGAAGTCGAGGTAACTTTGCAACCAAAGCCCGACTTTTGACTTACAGGGAGCATTTTTACATACGTACACCTCAAGTTTTGAAACTTTGACCATGTTTAACATCCGACATCAGAACAGGATATAAACAACAGAAAATCATAAAAAGCAGAATATGTCCCCTTTAATGTGAAAATTTAAGATGTTTTGGTGCTGTATCCATCATAACTGTCATATCTGTCATGTAAGCTGAATTTTTTTTAATTCATCATGTGGCCATCCTGGTTATTATAGTGGTCTAATGTCTTGTAAGCCCACATGGCTGGGCACCATTTGGTGTAGGATCCTCAAATAAACAAATTAATCAATCAAACCATGTTTGGTGCAAAAATATATTCAAAAGTTTATCTGAATATCTTCCAAAGTTGAAGTATTTTTAGTATAAAACTCTCTGTTAATGTTTCCTGTACAGTGACACCACACTAATGGCTTCAGCTGAGAGATGCAGTGACCTTGAAAGACACAAACCCACTGGTATTCACTAAATGGGTGGACGGACAGGAACTTTCTGCATTATTTGAGTGAAGTGGAGATTTCTGGCACAACTTGACCAACTTCCAAGAATCATGGAGAAGGAAATGAATCGGAAGACTCCACCTGTAGTTGTTGTTTATATTAACTGTTGCTGGAGTTTTGACCTCGGTGTTATGTTAGTGGCCCATAAAGATTTTTATAATTCATAGCTGAGCGGCCAACTTTGTTAACATACATGTAAGGTATGCCTGGATCCAATTATAAACTGCCCCTTTAAGGAAAGCTTCACATTGTTTCAAGTCTGCCTTAAACCAACAGTCAGGAACCCAAATTACCATTAGAATATGTTTCTCTTGCTGTAATCATTCCTCCTGTTCATACTGACCATTAGAAGATCCCTTCATAATGACCTTACAATTGAAGTGATGGAGGATAAAAGTTTATCTGAAGCTGATATGAAGCTTCAGCGTCCAAATGAGTCAAATCAAGTAGATATCTTTCAACGTTACAGTCTTTTTAGTGCCAAAGTTCCTCTTTTTGTTACTATACTTATAAGCTTCACATCAACTTTTAAATGACTGTGTGGAAACACTGTGGATTTTGGCCTCCATCACTTCCATTGAAAGCACATTTGAAGGATCTTTTAATAGCCAGTATGAACAGGAGGAATGATTACAGCGAGGAAAACCTCTTTCATTGTTCATATGGACACCTGACTGTTGTTTTAAGACCGTTGTTAAAATTGTGAACCTATTTTTTAACAAGCAGTGTATTGAACACATCCTTTGTCCCAGTTCTATCTGTCTAAACTATTTTAAAATCCCAAAATCACTGCAAAAACAGTTGCTTATTTTATAACAGGAATGTATTGGAAGCTTATATTTTTACCATGTTTGTGCCTCTGTACGTTTATCTCAAAAGTCCAGTATCTTAAGTCAAGAGTTTTAAGGAATTTTTCTTTTCGGATCTGTGATCACGTTTGCTCTTGTGCATCAACAGCAGGTGCTTGTTGTGTAATATCATTTTTTATAAATGTCTTTTTTTTATTTCAAGTGAGCTATTAGCTGTCAAATCTCTGATGTCCTTGAAAGCACCAACAGAGAGTTTTCCAAACAGTCTCTGCTCTCTGCTGCATTAACACATGATAATAATTTGACTTTACAATAAAAGTCAATATCCCCAAAACACTTTTTAGTGGCAGCAAGTGGATTTTCACAGCACGCTGAAATGAACTGAACCACCGGCTGTAATCGAGCAGCAGGACACAGAAAAGCGGCTCAATGAAATGAATCACTTCCTTTCGTTTACTAGAGTAAAAAGCTCATAATTGCGGCGATATTTAACATCTCTCTCAGCCTGTGGAGGGATCCTCTGCACGCAGGACGACACGTCGGTCTTTGAAATGTCAGAGGACCAGATTAAAAGAAACTACAAACTCATTCATTTCCTTTTCCATCACCACTTACTTGCTATTCAGGGTCATAGAGTATCCCAGCATGCACTGGGTCACCTCCCCAACAACACATTCATGTTCATACCTGAGACATTTACAAACCCTGTTTCTGTAAATCACAAGGCTCTGGTTTGTTTTTGTCTTATTTCTACTGTGTTTCCTTCATGTTTCATTATCATTATTCTTTATATAATTGATTCATTGTTCAGTTTATAAAATGTAACAGCCAAAAAACACCACTAGTAAATTATTTAAGCTCATGAGTTGATTTACACAACAGGAAAATGCTCTTAAACTCTTGTGGGTTCAAACCTCTAAAAGTATTCAAATCAAACAACCAGAAAAGGAAAAAATCACCATTTGAAGGAACTTTTCACAACTTATTAACATAGACAGACGGTAGACAGTAAGTAAGTCTCCATTCACAGGTTTTAATGCACATTTACAGCATGGCTAAAAGTTTCTTATTCCTTTTTTGTTTAAAATATTAAACTTACTTAATGTCCTCATTCCGCATCGGTGTACTCTACTTTTTTCAGTGGCATGCCGGTGTGTTGTGACTCTGGTTGGACATCCTCTATAAAAGATATCAGTTGTTTGCTTTTCTTCATTTCACAGAAACAAGGCTGTGAGCTTCCTCTCCCTCCCTCTGCAATCAGCTCGGAGATGTCGGGTTTGATTTTTCAGCCTTCAAGTGTTTCTCTCGGCATCAGAAAACACCAGATTCACCAATCAGAAGCTTCCTGAATCACCTTCCTGCCATTTAAAACTCCTAAACGTAACTTTTCCTGCTGTGAGAAGGAAGATGGTTGATCACTGTAAACTCCATAGGTCAACATCCTGAAATAAAATGATTACTGACTCGAGATAAGGTTAGGATGAATCCCTGAAATCCTTCATCCAAGTCTGTTTAATTAGCCAACAAACACTTTTCCAGCCTGGAAGCAAAACAGACTGAAGCTAATCATCATCTGTTCTGAGGTTTTGAACTGAGAAGTGACAAAAGAAAACTCACAGAAACGGCAAAAACTTCAAACTCGTTTTTCAATTTGAGGCTTTTCATGCATCAGTGCCTGGAATAAAAGCTCATTAAATCAGAGCTTTTTCACTGTTGGTTGATGGATTAACCTTCGAAATGAAGGTAAAGACAAAAGGCGAGCCAACTCTCTGACAGCTGTTCAAATATAAAACTGCTGTGAAAGAGCTCGATTACACAGGAGTTCCTGAACGATGATTCAAATCATTTACAGTCGTCCGCAGACTAACTTCAGTGACGACTTCAGACTGTAGAAACTCTTACTGGGATTCAACAAAGTCTGACGGAGAAATGAGAGCAAAGAACAGTTCAGCAGAAGTTCAGGTCCGAAGCAGCCGACAAAGAAAAGTGAACACTGAATATTCAACTCTGTGTCCAAAAAATACTGATGGATAATTATTTCATTTGTAAATTATTTTATTTATTTATGGATTGATTGGTTAATTGATTTGTAAACGTATTCATTTCTGTTTTTTAATTGCACAATTAGTTATTAATTAAAGAAATGCTTGATTAATATTTCCCTTGTGGTCCTCCATACAACAGAGAGCACTTATTATTAACCAACCTGAATTTGGAACATAAAGAAATCTAAATGGCACTTGTACCACACATTGAAACTTATACTCGGTGTTTACCAGACGGGCAGAGGTGAACAAAAAGATGCTACTGAGTTGTATTGTGGGAAATGTAGGATCCTCTGTTTTTGAGGCTTGATTCATACTAGGGACTATAAAAGTCAGGATATCTCCAGGACCATCTTTTTGTGAACCCACAAGTGTGATACTAAATTATTGTGGTACCCTTTCAAGCACAAAAAAGAAAAAAGTACACCTGTTTGGTACTGGGACTGTCTCCTCCACTGCGTCGAGACCATAGAGGGTATATAAAGTCTATAGTCGACACAGTCCCGGATGGCTCCCAAAATGTATTTTGAAGGCAATGTACCCTAACCCTTAATTAAACTTGTTTTTTAATCAACTTAACGAAGAACAGAACATGTTCACAGATGTTTTGTTTTGTTTGTTTTTCCTACAATCACCCTTGTGCGTCTGTGGCCGACTAATAATAAATGGCTCCATAGTGCTACTAGAGGTAAAACATGTTGCACTTTTTGTGATTTTACTGTCATGATGTCAGATATCTATGTTAAAGAGGTGAACGTATGTAGAAATACTGCCTGCAAGTCAAACGTCAGGGCTTCAGTCTGCTCTGAACACTGCGTTGGTGACGTTTTTGCCGACAAGCTCAGAATTTTAAATTTTGGGACCTCAGCTTCGAACCGAATGCACCATAAGTTCAGTTTGTTTTATCCTGTTTTTCCATGTTGTATTTCTGTAATTTTGCTTTCGTAGTCGATGTTGTACACACACATCTTGTCCGTCCTGGGAGAGGGATCCCTCCTCTGTTGCTCTTCCTGAGCTTTCTTCCATTTTTTTCCCAGTTAAGAGTTTTTCCTTATTTGAATCGAGGATCTAAGGACAAAGGATGTTGTGTTGCTGTACAGACTGTAAAGTCCCCTGATATTGGGCTGTCCAAAAAAAAAACAGACTTGACTTGATTGATGATTCAGTGTTATAAAGGTTTGTTCAAACATGTAGTGAACAGCTGTCTTCAACCAAGATCAGCCAAGATAGATGTAATTTCCTCTGCTAAGAAAGTTGCTAAAGTTTTTACTCAAAATCCTAAAAGTAGCACCAAATACACATCGTTCTGACAAATTCTGGCCATTTAAGAGTGATTTTCTTGCTTCAAACACCAAGATACGCCAGCTGTTAGGAAATTAAAAGACACAATTTCTACCCATCTTCCTCTCGTCCATTCCTTCTTTCAGGCCAATCCTTAATTTTTCCATCCATCTTCACCTCTTTTTTTGTTCCTTTCCTCCCCTCATTCCTTCCTTCTTTCTCACTTCCTTTCTTTCAATCTACCCACCACATGGCTTCTACTCATCCTACATTTCAGACTCTTTCTGCCAGTCCTACTTTTCACAGTGAGGAAAAAATACCTCTGCGGTTAGCAATCATACCACATGCATCGGCTCCAGTTATCTTTACACTTGTAAATGTGAATGGGTCCTTCAGGTAATACTCGTGGGAGCAGAAGCAGCTTTTGTGTTGCTCACAGCGGTTGATTTCCTCCAGTCTTCTCTGCAGAGCGGATTGTTACACAACGTCTCCTCGGGTCTGTGCTCAAGTTTCCTTCAGGTCTGATCTGATTCGGGACGTTCAGCGTCCTGTTTGAAGCCAGCATTCGTCCGATTCTGGCTTGAGATCATTGTCTTGTTTAAAGGTGAAATTCTTGTTCGGCTCGAGCAGCGGGAGGCTTCATCCTGAAATAACTCAGAGGTCACCATTCAGATCATTTCCCGTTTTTGTCCTGAGCAGAGCCGCTGTCCTCCTACACAGCCTGCACAGAACTGCAGCTACAATCTTCTGGAAATAAGACTGAAACTCTCAAAATGCTCCAGAAGACGTTCGCCCACATGGCTCTAGTGTTTCATCTCAGAGAACTAGTTTTAGATCTAGATTCAGTTAAAATTAGAGCTGCAACTCGAAGGATTATTGTCATTATCAATTCATCTGACAATTGTTTTTATGATATTAATTGTTTAATTAATTAAAAGCCCATATTTGTAAGTAGAAAAATAATCTTCTCTAATGTGAGGAAATTTTCTCTCTTTTTATATCGTAAATTGAATTTCTTCTCTTATAATAAGACAGAACAAATGTAGACAGAAAACAGTAAAACATTAACGCATGCCAGAAATAAAAATTATGAAAATCTAATCAAGTAAAATTGATTTAAAAATAACAATAAAATAGAGTGAAATAAAAACTAGATAAAAATACACAAGAGGGGAGTTTTATCCGTCAAAGGGTCCAAAACTCACAAATAATCAATTTACAATGATATAAAACTGAGAAAAGTGTTATATTCTCATATTTTGGAAAGCAGGAAATGGCGATTGTGCCACAATTAAACTATTAATCGATTATCGACTCTTCAAATACTATATTTATTTCGTTGGCGATAGTTACATGTGATATGCTTGTTGCCTGCTTAATAACTTGCTAAATTAGCTTGGCTGCTAGCATAACTGTTACGTCCTCATTGTAACAGATATGACAAACGTAAATATGATCTCCAAAAACAACGTCATAAATACTGAAACTGTTGAACATAGTTGGCTAAACTGTAATTCTTGTCACTTGACATGGTTGACAGTTGTAATCTGTTTTCAGTTCGCTTCGGGCTTCGCAATGTGTGTTGTGTATCCAGGCATCCGTAGGTTTAGGAATAAAATCTGGTGTAAGTGGAGGAGAAATTGTCAAAGTATGTGTGTGGAAGCGACTTTGTTTTTGGTGTTACAGGCACAGTGAGCATTTATGCAGGAGAGAGACCCTGAATGATTTGTTCTCTACAATTAAAGAGAAGTTATGCTGACGTCTTGTAATAAAATCCTGAAAGACGTGTGTTAGACCCACAACAAGGACATCAAGAATTCCACAATAGAAATGAGATGGAAAACCACTTCTTAGATACATTTTGATATTTGAAAAATTACATTTTTAACTCTAACTTTTTAAAAAATTTTCTTAATTGTAGGAAAAATGATGAAAAGCTGAAATGTCCTCTTGCATAATTCAGAAAGACTGGATGTTCCTTGATAGTGAGAAGAGCGTCTGTGTTGCCAGATGACAATGATCACAGTCTGACTGTTGTACTCATGAGGTGATCAGAATGAAGAAATTCACGTCCAAAAATGCAAATTGTGTATTTGATGCACAAAAAGTGAGAGTGAGAGAAAAAACGAAACATGAAGGAGTTTAACTTTTTGAGGAGCGTTGACTTTGTTCCCAACTAATAACAACAAGACTATTCTATAAACTAAAATAGGTTGTAGATATTACTGGAGTAATGACAAGATACCATCATTATATAAAATATAATATATATTGTGTGCAAATTATTTCATGTTTCAGCCACTTTTCTACGGATTTTGACAAAAATACAATACCAAGATGTCCCGTAGAAACTGCTACACATCCAAATTTAGATACCGAAATGCAGTTGAAACAAAGGACATATAATTTAAACCACTACACTTTTCCAACAAAAGTAGCCCCATGTTTTAACTTGCTAATCACCAAAACACCAGCTGACAGAGCTGTGCTGTTATCAAATGCTCCAACAATAAACTTTAAACTTTAAAAAGAACAGAAAGCTAAATCCATAAAGCCTGTTTAACCGTTTATGATTCAGACACAAAATTTTATTTGCTACTGTTGGGCTGCGAACGTCCGTGTCTGGATGTTTTATTTTCACTCTTCTACTCATAAAAGGCTACTTCTAGAAAGAGGGGCTATTCTCTTATCTCTTTCCTGACCTCCAAACCTCCAACCTTAATACTGAAATAATGAAATAACATATGCATCAATTCACTACTTGAAGCAGTTAAGCAACTTAAGCTCTCTAGCTCCCCTGACCCCAATTTATGGAAACCTTTCATTTGCAGCATCCACGTTAGATGTCGCTTTTAAAATTTGAGAAAATGCCAGAATTCAGACATTTCTAGATTCATACATTAATAGAGATTTTCCTTCATTTCAACAATTAGCTGACAAATTCAAAGTTATCCAGATCTAACTTCTTCAGATACCTTCGGATAAGAGACTATGTTCGGAAGTTCATACCATCTTATGAGAGTATAACCGACTCCACACTTGGATCCACTGTCAGACTCTCACCAAATACTCCTCGCCTGGTATCCAACCTTTATATGGCTTTGCAGGATGAAACGGTGGACACTTACCGCGTAAGAGAGAAATGGGGAAAAGATCTCAATATCCAGATTGCAAAGGAACAATGGAATTATAGTTTAACACAGATGAATGAATGCTCTATTAATGTCAGGCACTGTCTAATGCAAATTAAAATTGTACATAGATCTGAGATAAATAAATGGTTCCCCTTTGTTTCCTCTCTATGGGACCAGTACCAGTCTAATGAGGCGACTATAGTACACTGTTATATAATGTGTCCTAAGATCCAGAAGTACTGATGCTACATTTTCCATATAATTTCGGAAATTCTTGACTCAAGAATTCAGCCTGAGCCACAAACCATTATTTTTAATACCTCAGAGACTTTGAACAACCTCACACTGGCTCATAGATGACTTATCAACTATTGTTTTATGTCAGCTAAGAAATGCTTGGTGACGGAAAGGTAAAGACATTCCTAATGTGGCTTGATGATCTTGTCAATACTCTTGAGGTGGAGAGGATTAGAAGTGATTAGGTGAATCTATTCAACGCCATCTGCCAAACTCTCATTCAATATTTGGAGAAGACAACAAACAGAGTCTAATGCTATTTACATATTTTTGTTACCACCATAATGCAGGATCCTTTGGTTTTGTTTTGGGTGTCTAGGCTGGGTGGGTTGGGAGGTTTTTTTTTGTTTTTAAGTCTTTTTTTTTCTACAATTCTTAAGAGGAGAATGGTGTCTGTATTAGATTTGTATATTCACTAATTATCTTCATGTTGTATTTGTATCAATAACTTTGGATATTCGTCAATGATTTGTGCATAATGGGCTCCACTCCCATAAAAAATGATTAAACAAAAAAAAACTGATGCACAAAAGCTAATTAGTTAACACTGGGGAAAAATTGGGACATAATAACTACTTGGATACTGTTGGGAAATAATTGTGGTCATGGTTAAAGGGGACATATTATGCTTTTAGTTTTAATTTTCTGTTATTTATATCCAGTTATGATGTCAGGTGTCAGAAACATGGTCAGAGTTTATGAAACTTGAGGTGAACGTATGTAGAAATGATCCCTGCAAGTCAAAAACCAGGGCTTTATGTTTCCATGTGTTGTCCACTCTCATATTTCAGATCTGATTCAGCTCCAACATGTACGGATGGATTTGAGAAGTTGACATTTGGAGTAAAGAACAAGAAAAAGAAGTGAAATCCTGCTACTATAGTTTGTTTACGTAGCCTCCGGAGCTGGAGGAAGCTTCCTGAAGCTGACCAATCAGAACAGAGTGGGCTCATCAGGAGGCGGGGCCTTAAAGAGACAGGAGTTAAAACGGCCTGTTTCAGACAGAGGCTGAACTGAGGGGCTGCATAAAGGACCAGTAGAAGATAAATAAGGAGTTTTTAACTGGAAATCATGCAAAGATATTCCAGTAGAGCCCCAGAATAAAAATGTAAACATGGAAACTACGGTCCCCTTTAAAGGAAAACAATATTGAAGTAAAGAAGCCAATCTGCTGTGACAAATTCACAGGCTTTGTTAGACAAATAATCAAGATGCAATTCCATCTTTGCCTCTAACAGAAAATAGTCGTAACTCTCATGGTCATAAAAGGCCCTTGTCAGGTAAACGTAGGTTGTTTTGGACATTTGAACAAATGACTAATGCTATTGTTTTTCTGGTGAGAGCAAATGATGGACAAGTTTAAGCGAAAATTCAGGGGATCACCAGAGTCATTAAGATTCAGCCTCTGGGACTCCTGAAGATCTGCACCACATTTCACAGCGTCTACTGTTGACGTTGACGGAGTATTTCAGCTGCTGCTGACGTACTTCTTTCACTGTGTGCCCATGAGAACATGATGTAAGAGCTATTTAATCACGTTCCAATGGAGGAAGAAAAGCAGATTCACCTCTTTAAGCCAGCAAAGAGATTCAAGGTTGGTGTTTTGTGGCGAGTATGTCAGCCAGCTGGAAGTCATTTGTACTACTGAAAGACTGAGATATAAAAAGACTTCAAGGACCTTTAATATCCCTGGAACATAGTGAAGGACTAAATGAAGGAGTGAAGGATCCAGCAGAACTATGTCATCATTTAGATGTTTATCAGAACCTTGGATGCTTAAGGGACCATACTGCTGTTTTAGGCCAACTTAAAATCATGTATAGCACTGGAGCTACCAGGTTTAAACTAAACTGGCTGGAAAAAATACTGATACCAAACTAACTGGTTCCTAACTGACTTGTTCTTAAATGTTTAAGCTAAATAATCTGGAGCCAGTTGCAGTCGCTGTTCATATATTCCAATTTACTGAGAGCAGATTTACACGTCACTAAATTAAAAGTGGTTGCACCACACAAGCTAGTTGTTATGTAGAGATGAGTTGTTACTAAATATTTACAGCTACTAATTGCCAAGTGGAACTGCTAGCTGAGTGAACTGACAATGCTAATGTTAGCTTGCTAATATCTGAGCTGTTTAGATTGAAGAGTAAAGAGGTAACTTGGAATATGCTTGACATATCTGACCTGACACTTTACACTTCACACAAAAAACACACCAAACCTCCAATTACAAAACCAATAACATTAGATTAAATGTCCAAATTATGTTAGCTTAGCATAATCTGATATTTGCCTCTCACTGTCAATTGCATGAATACTACTAATTCTAAAACACATATTTATTGAGGTGTGCAAATAGAAATAAAACAAAATCAGACCTACCTTCACATAGAATTGGCATTTAAATTTATTTTATCTTTTGGCACCTAAAACAGTTATTTTTGGAAGTTATGTTACAGCTTGTGACGCTAACAGTGACTTCCTGTTAGCTGGCTGCTCCTTCTTGAATGGTACTTCAGATGTTTCCCAGCTGATTTACACATTACTACAGTGTTCACTAGATAAGACATTTCTTATGTTTTAATGGTGCAACCTGATTTAGTAAATCACTGGTTTGAGACTAGTTAGTCGTTACTAAGAACTTAGGAGGGACTTTATGCACAAACTTAGTGATTCATTTACACATTAAATGACACTAAACTGACTCTAAATTAAGTAGTCCTTAACCAATTGATTAGAAAATAACCAGCTCTAATTTGAACTGGTTCAACTTTAAAAATATGGATTGTGTTGATTGTAAATCAATCACGTTTGTATGTAAAGTTCCTCCTAAAATTCTATTAGCTACTACCCACTACTAGCTAGTTTCAGACTAGTGATTTACTAAATTTTGTTGCACCATTTAAACTTCAGGAATCAGCTTGTAACAATTTGGGTAATGTGTAAATTGGTTGAACTTTTGTCTTTGCACAACATGTAAAATGTCTACATCATGAGAATCAAGCCATTACAATGTACACAAAGGTTATTTTAGAGTAAAATAACCGGGCTAGCTAACATTTATATTTTTAGCAATGTCATCCTAAAAATATAGACACTTAAATTATATTTTAATCTTGCTGCATTTCCAGAAAAAAAAAACAAAAAATTTTTTTTTGGTCTACCACTAAATTTAACTAAACACTCAGGGATGTGCAGTTATCAAATTTTCATGCTACGGTTATCGTAGGTAAAAATATCACGGTAAATGCTATTATCACGATAATCACCAAAATTTCCTTAAATTTTACTATTATATATATATATATATATATATATATATATACACACACTACTTCACGCCATGATAACCTTGGATTTTATTCATTGACAGTGGTCTGTATGTTGCAAATTAAATGCATTAAAAGCAGCTCAGTGTCTCTTAGATTGTACACACTCATATGTACATTAGATTGTACATATTCATATTTTGGAAATTCATTCATTTTTGATTGATTTCTGGAGTGCAAGAACCACTGCTCTGTTGAAACGTCACATTGGTGCAATGAATCAATTATAAGTGGACATTGGAGCCCTGCAGTGTGCAAGCTGTTTATTTCGATATTCGCTCACTTCCAGCCCAGCACCAGCCCTCTTCGGTTCGGATGTGCATACATACTCCTAGCTAGTTTATATAATTTAGCCTGCAATTACATCTATTTGTTGCATTATCCATCACATCTGTTGTACTGATAATATTTTCATATTTTATACATTTGCGTGTATATAATTTAGCCTTTAATTGCATGTGTTTCTTGGCTGTTTTTTGCCTTTGTTTTTGGATTTTTATTTGATTAATGTCAGGTGGCTGCTGTGGCATTTTAAATTCCCTTTGGGGTAAAGTATTTATCTATCTATCGCTCTAGAATATTTTACCACAGTATATAATAGAAACGATATACCAGCACATCTATATGAGTTTTGAAACTAATAAGTTCATAAACTAAAAACTAGGTTTTCTGTTTAGGGCAATAGGTTATAAAATGACTGGTTCCAAACTAACCAGTAGCACCTAAACTAACAATCCAATTGCTTCTTTAATTACTTGTTCAATATTGATTGGCTCTAAATTGACTTGTTCTATAAACAACCCAGTTTAGTTCCAGAGAAGAAACCTCCAAACACTTCCAGTAACACAGATAAGACACACTGCAGTTACACCAACACACTTACCTAACGTCAGCAGTCCCATCAAACTTTTCCAATGGCCTTTACTGATTTCTACTGGTCTCTTCTGGTCTGTCCTGGCCTGGTCTGACTGGTATACTGGTCCAGTACTGGCTCTGGCTATGGTTTCTGCTGTGGTCCAGTCTGAGATTCTTGGGTCTCTGGTTTTTGATTGGTTGGACCTCAGTTGAACAGCTTTCAGGAGAGTTTCTGGTGGATTGTTGTAATCCTGTGGTTGACTGAGTACTTGTAGCAGTAGCAGAATGAGTACTTTCTGCAGTAGATGAAGTTTCCGTAGATGTTGTAGTTCCTCTTGTAGAATGAGCAGAATCTTCAGTAGATGAAGTAGTTTTACATCAAACAGTAAAGTAGTTTCTGTAGTATAACTGTAGTTATTGTGTAGTAATCCTGCAGTAGAGTGAGAGGTCTCAGAGTTTCAGATTGTATTCTGGGAGCTGCCCTGCCCATCCTGTAGAAAGGGAGGAAAAGAGGGAGGAAGAGTGAGAGGAAGATAGGGAGGAGGCGGGTGGGAGGTAAAGGAGAGGGAGGCCAGGATGTGAAGGAGGGAAGGGAAGGGAGGGGAGGGGGAAAAGATAAAGAAAAAAATATCAGAAAAATAGTGGAGGGTATACAGAGATGACAGAGTGTGCTGTCTTGCAGTTTGAATCAGGATTGAGTCAGTTTCATTTTGTGGAGGCCATTTCAGGTTGAATCAGTTACACAACTAACACATGAAGCTGTTGTAGCGGTTAGCATGGCAACAAGGCCAACCGTAAGAGCCATGAAACTTGTCTCAAATGCTGGTAGTATTATGTAAAGTTTTACATATTGATTTATCTTCCTGTTTCTATTCTGAGATGAGTACCTCAATGCAGCAGACCAGGAATTACCATTAGCCTTGATTATCAGCAAGCCTTTATGACTCTTAATTAAAAACGCTACTATTTTAAGCAACAGGAACACCAAGATACAGTATATCTGACTACAACTGAACTGTGTGATTGGCTAAAGGGAAACAACTTTACTGTGCTAGAGGAGTAACTGGCCACAATTGTCAAAATACACTTTTTCAAATTGTTGGCATTTTGTTGTTTAAGTTTTATATTTTTGGTTGTTTCAGTATGGAGGGTAAGTTTTTCAAAATGTTCCAAAGATATTACAACTTGCAGGTTCCCAGTTTGACATGTGTCACACTGGTGCCTTGTCAGACCAGAAAGTGGCAAAGTGTAATTCATCTGCACATTCTTGTGAAATGGGTGGTGCAGGAAATTTACTGACGTGGAGACTACTTTTCTAGTTAAGAAAGTGAGTAACAAGTGAGTAAACACGTAATGTGCGAGCTAGCTGATAATATGCTAATGTTAGCGAGCCATTACAACCTACTAAGATAGGTGTGTATTTGCAAGCCGGGTAGCTCACTTGCTAACCAGACAAAAAGTTAACACATTTTATTTGAGGGACCATCAACCCCTGTTTCATGACTGACTACAAGCTCTTGTTTGTGGAGCTGTTTAAACTTTAGTCAAACATACATATAGGCAAAAAGAACAACGAACAATAAATACGGTACAATCCTGTATATATATAAAAAAACAAATACGGAACTATGCATCCCTGAAAAGACTATTAGCTTAATGATAGTCAGCCAGTAGCTAAGTGAAGCCATTTGATAGCCTGCTAATAGCTAATAACATCACTCTAGTTGGCTGTTAGCCACAAGTAGCATCTCTGTAGACAGCTGTTAACATTCAGTCAGCTATTAGCAGACTGCTGTTGGCTTACTGGTAGCCAGCTGGTAGTTTGCTAATAGTTTGCTGACATCATGCTACTAGCCAACTGGTCTGTGAAATCAGGGTGTTTCCATGGTAACACAGACAGAAGGCCATTCAGAACAAAAAAAAAAAAAAGAAATCCAAAAATCAAAACACTTGACAAAGATTAGAACTACTTCCTGTGACTCACACTTCCTGTTTCCCGTCTGGGTTACCAAGGAAACGGATGTTTGGCAGGAAAAAGCTGAGAAGCTGGACAGCACTGATAACACACACGCACACAATAAAACCACTGTATGACTGTGTGTGTGTGTGTGAGTGTTATTTTTCAGTAGCTGACTTGTATCTTGGATTGAGACCTATCCAGATTGTGTAGAGATCCAATTCAAACAGACCCAACATCAAAATCTAAAATGTGATTTGACTGCTGCTGCTATAGGCCTAGATTGCCAGGGGACTTCCCATGATGCACTGAGCTCTTCTCTCCTCCTTCTCTCCATCTGAACGCATTCATATACCATTAATGCATGTTACTAACTTGGCTTCTTCCCCAGAGTTTTTGTGCTTTCTCATCTCACAGGTCCCTATGGATTATGGTCCTGGACAGCCTGGTTATGGATCATGAGCTTCCGTGGATCGTGGTTGTGGACCCTGTGCTGCTGTAGTCCTGCTTGATGCCCACGCCTGCTATTATTATTAGTCATATTTCTATTATTATTGTTGTTGTTATTGTTATTATCGTTGTTTTTATGCTTCTCTGTGTCTCTCTCCCCCCTCTCCCCCTCCATCCTTCTTTCTCTCTCAACCCAACTGGTCAAGGCAGATGGCCGCCCACCTAGAGTCCGGTTCTGCTCAAGGTTTTACTGTCACTAAGTCCTGCTCATGGGGGAATGTTGGGTCTCTGTAAAATAAGGAGTAGAGTCTAGACCTGCTCTATGTGAAAAGTGAGATAACTTCTGTTGTGATTTGGCGCTATATAAATAAATTTAAATTGAACTGAAAACTGACTTCTAGTGATCAGATTTTACTTTTCCAGAATTATCTGTGGACAGAGGTGGAAAGTAACCAAAGATTTTACAGTTACAAGTGTGCAGTTTTGTGAAAATTAACATTTGATAACATGACCCACTGACCTCTTGCCACAATGAAAGCATAACAACAACGCACTGCTCCCAAGTAATGGGAAGCAGCTTTTTCCAGCCAATTAATGGTGTGATATATGGCTACATGTAAAACTGAAAGAATCCTGGGGCTGCCAAAAGCAGCTGTATGGGCCAAACATGGCCATGACTACCTATGCTCTATGGGCCTAAAAACACAGAAACATGAGGAAGCCAGCGGAAACATGGCAGATATTTGGGTTTTTTTTCTGATTATTTTTTTGCCTTTATTGGACAGTTATTGGTGAAGACGCCAACGGGAAACAAGGGAAGAAAGATATGCGTATGATAAGCAACAAAGGTCCCTTGCTGGATTCAAACCAAGGACATTGCGGATATGCGGCATGTACAGTAACCATTCGGCTACCAGGACGCTCCACATTGCGGATTTTTTTTGACTTCACACACCACTGAGCAACATTCATAGGGATGAATGGGCGCCATCTTTGAACACAGCACCCAGCTTTCCTTAATACATCCATGGTCTGCCCAGACTTAAGTGATCCCTCCCTAGTGTGACACCACTGTTTCAATGCATTTACGGCATGTGAGGGTGGTATTAAGACTGACACGGGAAAATACGAGGCAGTCCTTTAAGTCACATTTTAAATTCAGACTTTCACGGTTAATTAATGATTTTAATCGGTCTTCAGGCGATTATTGCATCATGACTGCATGAGTTATTTTCCAGTACTTCCTAACATGTAGTGAAGTTGAGAAAGCATTGGACTACATTTGCATTCATCATGTATCTGCGGTCACGCTGCACTTAATTCTCACTGAATCTGAATGACCAGATTCTGATACGACCTCCATACGTTTCAGCTGGATGTGAAGCTGTCCAGTTGTGGTCAGATCATCCAAGATGCATTTCATTCCGTTGTTAGATGTGAACGGGATGTGTGTGTGTGTGTGTGTGTGTGTGTGTGTGTGTGTGTGTCCTGGAAATGTAGCTCCCTTGGCCATTACCATGGCAACCAATGGCAGGAGCTGATAACACACACTGTATTCTCTCTCTCTGACACACACACACACTTTATCTTGTCAAGTTTCACACATCACTGGAAACCTAAAAATTGAGGAGAATCTGTCGAGTTTCCTTCTTCTCACATAAAAGCAAGATTAAAAGCCCCGCAAGCATCCAACAGAGGAGGAAACGTTCATCACAGCCAACCACATGTATGCGTTGGACGAAATGAACAATATATTGATGATTTAGTTATTTGTAGAGACTAACTAGAGGAATAATTAAACTCGAAAGCACTCATTTTCTGGAGAACATGAATGATATGGATAAATATTATTGTAACCTTAATTAGATTTAGATATTTATTGAGTACAATTGGACATTTTGGTTTGATGGCAGCGTTTCATGGAAAAATGGCCAAAAATGCAGTGTGTTAAAATAGAGGTGGAAATTTATTCCAATCATTTTTGTCAAAATTCAAAGATACATAGTCACTGACTATGTAATTTGTTCTTTTTTTTCCCCTGAGCTAATTGATCACGTCACCATTCAAAACATTGTTTCTTCGTTTCGGCATGTTGCCTCGTCAAGCTGTGAGGTTCAGTTCATTACAAAATACGGCCTATTGATCTTATTACCAGTTTTTTCATTTGTTCCATTTCCATGTTTTGTCCCTTAAAGGGGAACTATCTCCTTCTCATCTACTATATTGAAGTTCTGCTAGCTTCCTCCATCCCAGCATATTTTTTAAAAATGCAGCAGTGGACTGCACAGGACTCATACGGCTACGTAGTGTGTGACGCGGCAGGTAAGGGGACACAGACTGACCACCGCTCAGTGTAGCATGAACAGAGATGTAGAGCTGGTAGTAAGAGCTAACCAGCCATGAGCAGCTGCTGTCAGACTCTTCGTGTCCGCGCTTGAAAGTCCACTAGAGCTTTGAAAGTCATTAGAAGCACATTCATGGCCTTTTGTAAAAGCTTCTGTATGGTACCTGTGTTGTAGCTGAGCTAGCGGCTCTACTACAAGAGGCTCTTGTAAAGCTCTGAATATAGCACAGTTAGTTATCAGCGGGCCTGTGTGTTGTGTTTACTGCCACAGAAATGGAATAAATCTCCTGTTCACGTACAATGTCGTTATTTAAAGCTTTATAAACAAGTAAAAACTTTAAAATCGATTCTGAAAGATACAGGTAGCTGTTTGTTTTAGTTAAGACTCTGGCTGCAGCATTCTGAACTAGCTGTAGTTTTCTTTTAGACCTTTTAGGTAAACCAGTAAAAAGAGAATTACAATAGTCTAAACGGCTAGTAATAAAAGCATTCCAGCATCTCTCCGTTAAAAAAGCTCTGACTTTGGCAATATTTCTGAGATGAAAAAGGTGTTGATGACCTTGTTAAAATGAGACTAAAATCAAACCCATGTTTGTGATTTGTGTTTTAATCTGTTTGCTAAGACCACCAAGCATTGATTGCCGTTTTTAATCTTACTGTTTTGGGTCCTATTAAAAGAATTTCAGTGCATGCAGTGAATTGGGTTCATTTGGCGATACAGAGATGTACAATTGTGTATCATCAGCATAAAAATGGTAATTGACATGGTGATGGTTAATGATGTTTCCAAGTGGAAGCATATATAATGAAAACAAGGGACCCCCTTCCCGCGGAGGGACGAGGACCTCGAGGGGACCCTCTCAACGTGCTCTCCTCTCCCTCTGGTCTCATTGTAGGCTCATCCATGGTCCAGCACGTCTACTGTCCTAACACAGAAACCTTCTCCTATCCTGACTCAGCTCGGTACTCCACATTAATTCAGTGCTTCATGAACTGCTGCGGGATAATCCTTCTGCGTCCTCAGTGGTCACCTATGTTGGATCTAATGATGTTAAGCTTCCAACAATCTGAAAAGTTGAAGGATGACTTTAAAGCTGTGATTGACACTGTCCTGGAGTCTGGAAAACAGTGTGTTATTTCCGGACCCCTGCCTTCTCCTGGATTTGGAGATGTGAAATTCAGCCGGATGTGCCAGCTGCATATCTGGCTAAAAGGATTGTGCCATGCAATGGGAATTCCTTTTGTGGATAACTTCCCTGTTTTCTGGAAACGACCCAATCTCTTTGCACGGGATGGACTTCATCTCAACAGAGAAGGTAAACAACTATCAGCCCACAATATAGAACTCACACCGAGGTCCTGTAAACCGCCGAAAGATCAAAGACATCTACGACGTGTAGGAACTGGTCGTAGTTCAGTCATTTCGCAACGTCAATCCATAGGAATACCTGCCTGTTCCTACTACATTTCAACAGCTGTGACATATTCTCCATTCCTGTCATAGTTAGCTGTCGCAATAACACAAAGAAATACCAGGGTGCTCTGAACAACAGCTCGGTCTCGCGCATTAACTTCACATCAGTTCCTCATTATGGTGGAAACACATGCAACTTAGTGAAAACTGAAAAACAGTCAGTCCCGGTGAGGCTCAAACACGAGCCAATAATGTTAGCACTTCTGATAGATTAGATCCCTCTCTAGCAAATGTTTTATATTAATTTCTGAACATGGTCTTAGCTTTTCCTTTTTAACTGAAGCCTGGCGTAGTCTTCTCCTAATTTCATCTCCAGTAGACAAAATAAGAGGGGATGGGATCACCACAATTTTTTTAAAATCAAGATTTACCTGCACTCGGTGTTCTTTTGGCAATTTTGTAATATTATCAAAGCACACCAGCCTGTACTCACTGTGACTGTCTATCAGCCCCCAAAAACATGACATCTGAGCGCTAGGATTTTGTGTCCATTGTTCTTACCAGTCATGATAAAATAATTTTACATGATGATTTTAATGTTCATGTCGATTATTGAACGATTACATTGATATGAGGGCTTTGGATTTCCTGGATCTCGTTGCTTGTCTCAGTCTTGTTCAGCATGTACAGAGTGCCACCCACATTCATGGAAATACACTGGAATTAGTTATTAATAGGGGTATTGATGTTGACATTTCATCCATTGCTAAAATCCCTGTTTCTGATCATTTTTGTGTCTTTTTTAACATCACTCTATCTACATCAAATGAATGTTGTGAAGCGTAACATTAACAATTTTGACAGATTTTCAAATCTGATGAATACCTTTCCTCTATCCATCACTGGCTTAGCTGATGACCTTGTTACTGATTTTAATGATAAATTCAGATTTTCATTGGATACAGTTGCTCCTGCACAAATTTTAAAAAAAAAGGCAATTAATTTGCAAATCACCATGAAAAACTGCAATTGTTGAAAAGCTGAGAGACGATGGAGGGAAAGCAAACTACAGATCAAGTTATAATCTACAGTAATGCAGTCAGGAAAGAGAGACAAGCCCATTTCTCAAAGATCATATCAGGAAACCAAAATAATCCCCAAAGAGCTTTTTTACCACAACTGACAGTCTTCCAAATCCATCACCTGCTCTCAGTCTTCAGAACAACTCATCAACTGTTAAATGCAAAGAATTTGCTTCATATTTTTAATGAATAATTTCTGTCTGCCGTCTCTTATCAGACTTGCTGACGCTACCAGCAGCTCTGTGTGAGAGGCACAAACTGAAGCTACAGTTAGCCGCTGATCTGATAGTTATACTCGGTGTGGCAGCTGATATATGAAATATACCTCGGACTCTTCCCTATTAAATCACTAACTCAATGTTCAAATCCAAGCAGACAGAATCAAGCTAATTTTAAGCAGAAAAAGTAGGTTTTTTTTTATCTATATTGTTGGAAAAATCACTTGTAATTAACATCATATGCAAACATAGACTTATGTGATTGTGTGAAGAGTAAATTAAATGATTCAGTGTGTTGTTTCTCTTTAAAACAAGCATTTCTTCCTGCAGTTTCAGAGTAAAAACATCCACCTCCTTCATAAAATCCAGGACTCTGACCAGATCTCTGAGCTAACCAATTTCCTTCTTGGGATAATGAATGTTTTCCATCTATTAATTAAGCGATTTGTGCAGTTTTGGGCACAAAAACAACTTCCCATGTTGATCTTCTCCTAAGCTCTCAGTCATTCTGGTTTGCTTTCTGCTCCCTGGTCCTGATTGGTTCAAACAGCCACGACCACATTCTGAGGAGGTCATGTGACAGAAACTGGGTTAATGTATGAACTGGGTGAGCAACTTTCACAGGAATTAATGGACGCCATTTTGGAGTCCAATATTCAGTTCTTAAAATAACGTCCAGATTCATGCAGGTAGATCTGCAACGATTAGTTGATTAGTTGCCAACTATTTATAGTATTATAATCAATTAATCAATTTCTCTGATTCTCAGATGTGGTTTCTTTAGTCCTCTATGACAGTAAACTGAATATCTTCGGGTTGTGGACTGTTGGTCGGGACAAAACAAGACATTTGAGGATGTCATCTTGGGGTTTGGGGAACAGTAATCGACATTTTTCACCATTTTCTGACATTTTATAAGATGAAACAACTAATCGATTAATCAAGGAAATAATTGACAGATTAATCGACCAGTTATGAGTCATGTGGCTCTCAGGATAGTTTTTATTTTCAAGTTCCTGTTGCTAGACGGCGTTCATCATCTTAGCTTTGAATTGAGGGAAAAATGGTATTTGCAGGTTTTCATGTTTGTACGACTTTGCAGTGAATTGTAACATAAGTGCAGTATCATGGTAGAAAACAGGCTGCACCATGGGAAATGTAGTCTTTAAGGTGCATTTGTTAAAAAACTGTATATGTAAAAAGCAGATTTAGCCTCCTCGCTCTCGCTATCACAGCGATGCAGTTTAACCTCTGACCACTGACATATTGAGGTAAAGTCACTCAGCTGTCACAGCGCTGGGTTGAACACGTTTCCATGACAACCCGAGTGATGTTAAAGAGTCCCGGTGCTACAGAAGAAGCAAATCCACTTCCTGTTTGAAGTGTTTTGGGCAGATCATCTCTTTAGATAGACGGTCTGAGACTACGGCCTACACACTCGCTGCTGCGCTTACATAACACACACAGTGGACGGTACAGTGATGCTGGAGGAAACAGAAACAGGAAATAAAGACGACCCAGAGAGAGGGAAAGAGATGAGAGAGATGGAAAATAAAGGAAAGAAGAGAAGTGCGGAGGAGGGAAGGAAATGAAAAGTGGGGAAAAGGAAGAGAGGAGGTGATAAAAGGTGAGAATAAATGAGTGGAAAGAAAAAAAGAGGAAGGACGAGGACAGATGGATGGAGAAAAATTACGTTGGGGGAGAGAAGGAAAGGACAGATATGGAGAGGATGAAGGAAGGATAAAAGTAATGAATGGAAAGATAGAGAGAAAGGAGACAGGAGGGAAAATAAAAGGGAGAGAGAGGAGGAGACAAGGAAAAGCAAATGAGGAGAGGATTGAAGGGTATGAGAGGAGGAAAGGAAATGAAAGGAACAGAGCAGATGAAGGAAAGAACAGAGGAAATGAATTGAAAGATAGAGAAGAAAAGGAAAGGTGGTGAGGAGAGGAAATGAAGAGAGAGAGGTAGAAGAAATGAATGAGAAAAAAGATGAGAATGAGGAAAAGGAAAGGAAGCAAATGAGGAAAAGTTGGAAGGAAATGAAGAGATGACAGAAGGAAAGAAAAGGAAAAGACGAGATGGAGGAAAGGATAGAAGAGAAAGAGGAAAAGAAAAGGAAATAATGAGAAGGAAGGGAGAATAGAGAGGAGTCGAGGAAAGACAGCAAACAAGGAAAGGAAGGATGGAAATGAAGAAAGGTGAGAAGGAAAGGAAAGGAAGCTAACGAGGGAGGGAAATGAAAAGAGAGAAGAGGAAAGGAGGAGAGGGAAGGAAATGAAGTGATGAGAGGAGACAAGGAAAGGAAGCAAACGAGGAAAGGGGGGGAACGAAATGAAGACAGGAAAGGAAGGAAAGATAGAAAAGGGGTCTAGGAGAGGAGGAAAGGAACAGAAACGATGAAGGAAAGAATGAAAGACAAACAAGAGAAGAAGGGAAGAATGAGAAGCGAAGGAGAGAGGGAGTGAAATGAAGAGATCGGAGAAGGAAAGGAAAGGAGGCAAATGAGGAAAGGAGGCAAGGAGATGACGAGAGGAGAGACGGCAAGGAAAGGAAAGAAGGCGAACAAGAAAAAGAGGAAAGGAAATTATTGAATAAATGAACGAGAGAGAAGATGGGAGGAATGAGAAGGAGAGAGGAGGCGAGGAAAGGAAGCAAACAAGGACAGGAGAGAAGGAAATGAAGAGAGGTAAGAAGGGAGGATAGTAAAAGAGGGAAGGAAAGGATAGAGGAAAATGACAAGAGAGAAGAGGGGATGAATGAGGAAGCAAGGAAAGGAAGCAAATGAGGAAAGGAGGGAAGGAAATGAGGAGTGAAGAGAAGGAAAGGAATAGACGAGATGAAGGAAAGGAGGTGAGAAATGATGAAGAGCAACGGATGAGGAGGGAATGAGGGATGAGAGGGAGGAAAAGGTAAAAAATAAAGGTAAAGTGCAAAGAAAATGTAGTCACGACTTTTAAAGTTACAGACGGGCAGCGAGTGACACACACACACACCGAAACAACATTACACACATGCAGGTTTACATTCCCTTCAACACACACACACACACACACACACACACACACACACACACAGAGCTGCAAAGAGACTCACCCAGATCACCGACTCGTTCTCCATGATGATTAACTGAAAAGAAAAGAAACGACTGATGGAGAGAGAGGAGAAGAGGAAGAAGGGAGGAGGAGGAGGAGGAGGAGGAGGAGGGAGGTAGAGAGAGGATGGAAGATGGAAAAGGAGAAGAAGAAGAAGAAGAAGAGGAAGAAGAAGAAGAAGAGGAATCTGGAGACGAAAAGAGAGAAAGAGAGAGAGAGAGAGAGAGAGATGAAGAGGGAGGGAGGAGAGGCAGGATGAGTGGAAGGCTGGTCGGTTCAGCCCACACACTGCTCGCATGACACACACTGTGCATGAGTGTGTGTGTGTGTGTGTGTGTGTGCACATGTGTGTGCGCACGTTGTCTCCCACTCCAATGCGTGGGTTAGAAAACACACCTCTCTCACTCACTCTCTCTCTCTCTCGCATCGGAGAGAGAGAGAGAGAGAGAGAGAGAGGGTAAGCAGCGTGGGTGTGGAGGAGCGGCCCCGTCGCCATGGCAACGATGCAATAGCAAAAAATAAATAAATAAAAGAAGAAAGGGGGGCGGGGGGCGGGGGGGTTCAGATTCAGCATCCTCCAATCATCATCATCATCATCATCATCATCATCATCGGCCAATAATAAAGAGCAAGGTGCATGCTGGGAAAAGAAAACAAACAAAAAAACCCACAAACAAAAACAGCCTTAAAATTCAATGACATTTCTTAAGTGGAATCGACCAATTGGAGCAAGAAGAAGTGGTCACATGACCTGCAGGAAGTGGTGGAATGTCACTATTTACTCAAATACTATTTAAAGAGGACGTATGCTGAATATGTCCAGCCTCTATATTCATATTCTGGGGCTCTACTGGAATATCTTTACATGATTTCCAGTTAAAAACTCTTTATTTATCTTCTACTGGTCCTTTATGCAGCCCCTCAGTTCAGCCTCTGTCTGAAACAGGTCTCCTGTCTCTTTAAGGCCCCGCCTCCTGATGAGCCCGCTCTGTTCTGATTGGTCAGCTTCAGGAAGCTTCCTCCAAGGCTAAGTAAACAAACTATAGTGGCAGGATTTCACTTCTTCTTCTTCTCCTTCTTTACCCCAAATGTCAACTTCTCAAATCCATCCGTACCTGTTGGAGCTGAATCAGGTTGAAACCCTGACTTTTGACTTGCAGGCAGCATTTCTACATACGTTCACCTCTTTGACCATGTTTAACATCCAACATCATAACAGGATATAAATGACCTGATCTTTAGGTACAATTTACGTATTTTGTAATTTTTTCCACTTTAAGCTACTTGACACTTTCACTTCACGACATCTATTTGACAGCTGTAGTTTTATAGCTTTTTAGGGCTGCAACTAACAATTATTTTTATTATAGATAAATCTGCCTGATTGTTTTGTCTGTAAAACATTTTGTTCGACAAACAGTCCACAACCCAGGTGTACCTGTCAAATTTCAGATGTCTACAGCCAGGTTTCCATCCAAATTTAGCACAAATTTTAACCAAATTTCCTGATAATTTGCAAAAGAAAATTTGTATTATTGCTAAATCTCCAGCTGGTGCCATTAAAGCATTGCAGAGAGAATGTAAAGGATGGAAAACAATGTGGAAAACATGATGGAAATATGACACAAACACATTTTGCTGCAAAAAAAAAAAAGTACTTTTAACGTTTCAAGTACATTAAGCTGATAATACTGGTGTAAGTAAAGGAGATGAAGAGGGTGTTTTCCACATATGAAGCTCTCGCTGTCAGTCAGTCAGAGACGTCGGAGGCAGGAAGCAGCAGAAGTGTGACTGACTGTGTTTACACTGACTGCAGTAATCAGACTGTTGACCTCAGTTTGAAGCTGTCACTGTCATCAGCTGTACAGACGAATCTGAGCTGGAGGCGGAAGTAGACGAGCCTTCATCACTTAAAAACCTGCTTATAACACTGTGATGTTTTATAAAGGATTTCACTGTTTAAGCTAAGAAATCCGTCCAGAAGATCCAGTTATATGTTGAACGTCATCAAATGCCATTAAAGTATAGGTTTTAATCTATAAAACTGTTCAATAATATATAGTCCAGCTACAACACAAGCTTCTGCTCCATGATGAAATCTGTTTTACTCGCAAACTTCCATTAAACTCTCGACCACGGACCGAGCGATGTGCCTACTCACATGGCAGAATTAACCCCCTATTGATCCCCACTACTATAGCAGTACTGTAGAGCTGAAATGATCGGTTGATTCATTGGCACAATTTTAATAATCGATCAAGCTTTTTGTCATTGTTAACACAAAAATGCGAACAATTCTCTGGTAGCAGCTTCCCACATATGAACGTTCGCTAGTTTTCCTGTTTTTCATGATATTAAACTCGACATCTTTGTGTTTTTTTTGACTGTTGCTCAGACAAAACAAGTCATCTGAATATGTTCACTTGGTCTTTTAGGGTTTTTCAGATATTTTATACACTGAACAATCAATGGATTATTATATATTATTATATATTATTATATATTTCTGTGTGCAGTTTGATAAAAACACAACTTTTACAACAAATTAACTAAAAACCATTAAAGTCTTGAAACAGACTCAAGACCAGGACCAGGAGTTGGAGGATGGAGGACCTGTCAGAGCTCAGACTAAACTTCACTGCTGCTAATTATAACTAATTTGTGATTAATCAGATTATATAGACCTAAATGATGTGGAGTAAACCTGAGGCTTTTGGGGTCTGGGCTGAAATTCCACTTTGCAACTATTCTGATGATCAAATAATCTTTTTTGGCCAAAAATGCTAAAAAAAAAAAATCTACTGGTTGCAGTTTCTCGACTGTCAGGATTTGGAGCTTTTCTTTCATACAAGACAGTAAATGGATTATCTTTGGATTTCTGACTGTTGATCAGACAAAATGAGACATTTGAAGATGTCACCATGAAATTATAACGAAGCATTTTTCACTATTTTCTGACATTTTAGAGACAAATTGGTTTTGTGAGACATTTTGTGTCCAACAGTTAAACTTTGAGAATTGAAAATATTTGTAAATTCATAGATTTTGGATTTTTTTTTTGTGCCATTTTGTGGGAAACCCCCCCCCCCCCCCCCATATCAGACACTATGATTCAACATGCTTATCTTTTATGTTTTCAAACATGTCTTGAAGGGGAACTGAAGGCAAAGATCAGGTTGTTTATTTATTGAAAACACACTGATGCAAACATCCTGTAGTCAGCGGCGCTGCTGTGGTTTCCTGTGGCAGAGTGACGGCGCCCTCTGCTGGACTGACATCAGTTTGGTTTTTGAGCTAAAACTACTGACAACTGCAAGAAAACCTTCACCAGCTGATCTGTAACCAGATGAAACATCAATATTTTAAACCCCAGTCAGTGTTTCCATCCACAACCTGAAGCCAACATGTTTGTTTTAATAGGATTGATCAGAAAAACGATCAGACGTCTGACAGACAGACGCAGCAGGAGATTAAAACCTTTTTCCAAATTTCAATTTTTTTTTGTCACTTTGGAGGTTTTTCCAGCGCTGTTGGATAATAGTTTCCCGCTGAGCTGCAGATTTGTATTTTGGGGATTTACATTTTAATTTCAGGCTGAACACCCCTGCTGATGACTGACTGGTTGCCATAGTAACCACCCACCTGCAGGAGAGTAAAACCCTGTTTGAACATGTGTATCTGAGGTGCGTTCAGGTGTTTAACTCGTCCCCAGGAACGAGCTCTCTAACCTGGGTTCATTTCAGCTGCTGCTCCCTTCATCTCTCTAGAACAAACTATCATACTGTGTTAAAAAGGCTGCAAACCTCTAAATATTCAAACAGTCTCTCAAAACTTACCTCTTCATCATCAACATCCAACCCACACTCTTTCTATCTTTTTAATATATTTTACTTTTATGTTTCTATTCTGTTGGAAATGTCAGTTAACGGAGTGTCGACACTGATTCATTGATGTTTAGCATTTTGATGTTGTGGAAGCAGAGCTAACGTTAACAGTTTAAGTGTTGTTTTTTTTTTGGTAACACCTTATTTTACAGCTCCTTTAATTTTACACTAGTAATTTGCAGGTATTTAACGGTTCATTTTCAGGACATTTTACAGAGAGGTTGGTGCAGTTTGGTACAAATTATACGAAAATATATATGTGTTAAGTTAGTTTAGCTGGTTAAGTGCTGATTTGTTATATTTGAGTTCATACGTAGTTGCAAAAATTCTTATTAAATTAGACTCTTAACTCTTTAACTGACAGAAAATACTCAGTTTTCAGTTTTGTGTGTCAAACTACATGTAGCAGCTACTTTTAGGAAATTGTATACGTATATATAAAAACCTATAAATATACTAATATGTAGTTTGACATACAAAACTACAAAAGTATTTTCTGTCAGTGTGAACTACTGAACCAACTTAACACTTTCTTCTCTTTTTCCTTATAATTTGCACCGTCCTCTCTGTAAAATATCCTCAGAATAAACCGTTAAGTACTTACAAATTACTCAGAAAATTTCCAGGACGTTAATATAAAATTAAGGGAGCTATAAAATAAAGCGTTACCCGTATTTTATAAACTGATCATGTTTTATGTTTAAAATATTGATCTGAAAAGTAACTATAGCTGTGAAATTAATAGTATTTGGAATATTGAACATATACTCCTAAGAAATGTAGAGAAGTACAAGTACTTCAAAATTCTACTGAAGTACAGTACTTGAGTAAATGGACTTTGTTGAATTTCAGGCTGAACAACTGTAATCTTTGGGAAACTGCAGTCATAAAGCCTAAAAGAAAGTTGGTTTAATAGTGATAATTGTGAGTATTATTAATTAAATAATGGCTGATGTCATTTACCAGATATTAACTTTAACTTGAAATAATCTCAAATGTATCAGATTTACTCTGATGAATCCATCGAGGACACTGAGGTTGTATTTTACTGTATTTTTTTTCTTGGAAAAAACAACAAAATCAACACATGTTGGATATTTTATTGGCTTATTCAACTATTTTTTTTTAATGTGACTACTTTGAGGCCAAAAAAGTATAATAAAGTATTTCCCCTCCAGAATATCATCCCTGTTGGTGTGAAGAGGGCTTGGAAAAAGCTTCTATCTAGAGAAATAAAATTGTTTTAGTTATTATTAGTATTTTTTTTTCAGCATTTCTTAAAATCCTCCAACTTGCAACCTGAAATCTGTTGTTTGCATACAAGCAGAGCTACAGTTGTTGAGGTAAACAAATAATTATGAACAGATTGCTTCAGACGAATCTTTTCAAACCAACTTTACGTTGTGAGCAGCCGGCAGACTGTCGGCTGTTTGGATCCATTCAAAAAAAACACAAACCGGCTCTTAGTCCAAATTCATTTATTTAGAAAAAAAATTATGACATTTACAAAATGTCCTCCTTCTGCTTTAAAGGGATAGTTCATATTTTTTGACGTGGGGGTTATATGAGCTACTTATCCAAGATCAGTGTATGCAAAAAGGTAACGGCTGTCTGACATTAAGGTAAAGCAGTGAAAATATTCTACATATAGTGTATACTTGAATTGATATTGATTTTTTTTTTTTTAGGTGGCTAAAGTATGTTTTGCTGCTGTCTCCGTCCACAGAGATACTCCTGCCTGCTTCTCTAAACTGGGAGCCACAGACCCAAATCTAACTGACTAGATAACCACTTCAAAACATCTGAACTATCCCTTTAAGCTCCAATATCAGTTCATGACAGTCCGAAACTGAAAAAAAAAACTTTCACTACATCACATGAATTGTGTCCTAGAAACTATATAATCTAAGCTGTGTCTCAAATCACGTACTTCTGTTAGTACACTTTCATGTAGTACACTGTGTACACTATATATTTACTGGCGTAGCACGCAAATTTCTATAGGGTAGTGTCGTCTCAAATCAAACACAGCCGTTGTGCACTTACCAGAAATTATGATTGCAAATTAGCATTAGCTAGCGTTAGCATACACGTTATCGTTCGCACTATCAAATCATTACAGACTGCTAAATTAACCCAAAAAACACATTTGTATAATGTAGCGATGTTCACCGTAGTTACAACGTACCTGGCTGCTATTTCCAGTTTGAAAAGTGGTCCCTTCCCTTCCGCTACGTAGCCAAGATGGCGACCATTGAGGGCGAGAAGTGTCCATAGTTTCACACTCAACTTTTTGACTGTTTTGAGTGCACTGCGTTTTCCTGACTTCTCAGTGTGAACACACTTATGCACTCAAAATGTTAAGTGTAAGTATAGAAGTATGCGATTTGAGTAATCTGATTACTGTGTATTACTACAGTCTAGTCTGGTTACAGTGTATTCTGATTACTGTGTTAGTTTATTCTACTGACTAATTACAGATTACTGTACAGCGGTGGTCAGCAGTTGGTTCAGCTGGTCTCAGTGTTTTCAGGATTCTTCACTGGGGGGCCGTTAATCAGCTCAGTGGAAACGCAGGTTTATTATGTTTTGTTCATTTCTTTTAATTCATCTAAGAATAAAAGTGATTCATAACACTGAGGGAAGAACTCACTAAAGGTGCGGTTACATCGGGTTTCCGTTGCACTGAAACAGGAAACATGTGCTTGACTTTGTCCATATTCCAATATTCATACAACGGAAATCCACCTTTACAGCTTATTTTAACCCTCGTTTGTCTAAAAATGACTCATATGTGATTATATGTTCTGCACTTCTTTATTTATTGGTCATCCACACACACACGATTAAAACACAGCATCAACACAGCGTTTCTGTCGGGCGCCGCCTGTTTGTGATGTGTTTTGGTCCAACAGGCTAATTTTGTGGAATTAAAACAGTGTCAGAATTCACACATTGAAATATAATTTCTGGCTGGTTTATTAGACTTAATTTCAGCAGCATCACTGTTCAAACGGTGTTCAGGATTGGACGGAACAAGCTTATAATCACTGGGATTTATTCTGTTATCCACAGCTCTGTAGATCTGTGATAAGCTTTGATGTAAACTGTGAAAATTAAAAACTTCTCGCTTTCATCGGGGGGATAAATATTTGTGCTGGGAGGGGGGGAGGGGGGGGATTTAGGCCCAAAGCTGCTATTTACCCACCACTGCTGTACAAAATACTGTGTCCTGGTCCCCTCTGTTCTGTCTCCAGGTGTGTGTTTGTTTTATGTCTCTTTGTGTCCCTTCAGTAACAGATCCATGTACGCTCCGGTCACCAGACTCTCCTTCGACACACCCAGCTGCTCCATCAGATGTTCGGCCACCTGAAAAACAAACAAAACAAAAGATCTATTTGAAACATGAAAATTTACTTTCAGGTACTTTTGTTTGATATGAACAGAATATTAGAGAAACACTATTTTCTAACATCTATACTATTAAAACAAGAAGAAGTGTTTCTCTCGTAAAAGTGAAATGAAACCAACAATTATTTTCATTATCAATTAATCTGTGGATTCTTCTCTTTATTAGTCGATTAGTTATTTGGTCTATAAAATGACAGACCAGACCTTGGTTTACTGTCACAGACAGACTAAAGAAACCAGAAAATATTCACATTTGAAAAGCCGGAAACAGAGAATTTTAGTATTTTTTTTACTTTAAACCTGCATATAAATGAACGTTTGTTACATTTGATCGCCAGCAGATAAATCTCTCTGTGTTTCACAGTATACAGGGTTTTTAAATCTCAGGTTCCTGCGCTGACTGTTTGGCTGTTAACTCCAAATGTTATCGGACCGAACTGATCAAATTCTGATGGTGGTTTGCAGGGGTTGTGTCTATCGTTTCATATCTTGCTCTATCGTTTATTTCTTTTGACGGCAATATTTTTCGTCGTTTGGAGTCTGTCCATCTTTTGCGCGGGTTACATTGATAAATTAACTCTTCTTGGCTTTTTACTTGCGAACCTTTTATTGCACTTCCAGTAACACGATGAGTTTAGTTGTCTCTCCTCTGCTGCGCTGCTCTGCGCTGCACACACGGAGGTCTCAGCCCCGCCCGCGCTGAGAGAGAGCAGAGAAGCAGCGAGACGACGACTATAGATGACAGCAAAACACAGTAGAGACCGTCTTTATTTGTGTTATTTACCAAATGTATGTGTACTCGTTTCATTTCAGCTCAGTGTGTGAGAGTCTCTGCTGTGTTTTGCTGTTGTTTATGGTGGTAAATTGTGCTACATCAGGATCGGTATCAGGATATGAAATGAGCTATATCGCTGCACGCCTGTGTCGATCAGTCCCAGCCGAGTGCCTCCTTTACTCTCACTGCCAGAAGGAGACAAAAGTCCTGCACAGCTTTAAAACAGTGACTCAAAACGATTCATATATTATCAAAAGTTACTGATGTATTTTGTGTGGACGGACTAATCGTTACAGCACTAACACCGTTAAAGCAGGACGTAAATCCCACATTAGTGTATCTTGTCTCTCAGTCAAACACTCACACTCTCTCCTGCCACTGATCATTTTGTCTGTTTGCACTCCTCTTCATCAGTGACACCAGTAATTCTTGGCTGATTGACAGATGATTCATTCCTCGCTGTGTTTCTGCACTTTAGGAATTTATTTCCTTCACAGCAGAAAAAAACACGAACCTTCGGAGACTCAGTTTTCTCCAGAGTGTCTTAAACCAGCAGTCAGGTGTCTGTAATCATTCCTCCTCTTCATACTGGATATTAAAAGATCCTTCAAATGTGCTTTCAGGGTGAGTGATGGAGGCCAAAATCCACAGTTAAAAGTCTGTGTGAAGCTTCTATTCAGCTTTAGCAGTCTGAGTTAGTCATATCAAGTGGATATCTGACACATTTACAGTCTTTTTAGCATCAAATTCCCTCTTTGTGTTTCCTCGGACAGTGTTTCCCTGTTGAGCTGCAGGTGGAAGTATAGTAACAAAAAGAGGAACTTTGGCACTAAAAAGACTGTAACGTTGAAAGATATCTACTTGATTTGACTCATTTGGACGCTGAAGCTTCATATTAGCTTCAGATAAACTTTGAAAGACATTTTTTGCCGAAGCATCTGAGCAGCAGTCTGTGTGTGGAAGCAAAACTACCAACAAACATCAGGCTGTTTTACTCTACGACGACAGCAGATGTGAGGACTCAGCAGCTGGTTTACCACAGACGTGACGCAGCGGAAGCTTCGAACCAGCTGGTCTGACGCCACCGCCGTACAGGAAAACATACAGACGATACTCAGCTGTGAGACGACCTCTAAACACGGACGGACGGACATCGTTGGCCTTATATAAGCTCATCACAGTCACGGTAAATAGCGTCTCCGACACATTACATTAACGAGTTGTGTTCCAATTAATTCAAAATTGATTCAAGAGACAACATTACGTTTTAAAATGTAATTTCCAATAATATATTCAGACTAATATGGCGGCAACATTCACTCGTTCATCAGCATCTACTCGCTGCCGGAGGATAAAAAAGTTACGACCCACCTGCTGTCCTTCCTCGACGGTCTGCTCCGGACGCATCACCACCTAAACATGAAGTCATTCAGTCAGTGAGTTGATGTTTACACAACCCTGGATGTGTTTTTCTGTTTAGTTTCTTCATCACATCACGTTTACTCCTCAACTCTTCTTCTGTCTTTTCAGGATGATTCAAGTTTCTCTCTTCCTGCTCGTCTCTGACTGAAACAGCTTTAACATGTCTTTTATATAGAACGGTGTCAAACTGATTCTTGATCTGATGAATAAAAAGCAAAATTAAGGCTTTTCTGTGGATTAATTATTAGAGTGTTTTCATTTGAGCAGGTTTTTCTTTCATTATGTATAAAACATTATTGAATTAATTCACAACAATATAAAAGAAAGAAAAGCTTCATATTTAATAAGCTGGAAGCAGAGAATGTTTGGGATTATTGATTCATTTCCTGCTGATCGATTAATAAAATGATTGTTTCATATGTGTGTGTGTGTGTGTGTGTGTGTGTGTGTGTGTCTGACCTCCAGCTCCATGTAGTGTCCCAGTCCCTCCACCGCGTCCAGGTGAACTCTGGTTTGACCAATCAGAAACAGCCGCCGCTCCTTCCGCACCTCACCTTTCACCCCGAGAGCGTCTGACAGCACAACCTGCACACACACACACACACACACACACACACACACATGCACACGCACACACACACACACAGACAGGATGTAAAGATTCATTCATACAGCACTTCTCAAAACAAAAGTTATAAAGTGCTTCACATTAAATGCATCATACAAGCATGAAACACACACACACAAACAAACAAACAAACAAACAAACACACACACACACACACACACACACACACACACACACACACAGAAACACACACACACACACACGTTGATGATGATGTTTACCTGGAGGCTCGGAGGGTCGCTGGTCGGACTGATGGAGTATCGGGACAGTTTGGGTCCGTCAGTGTCCGGACGCTCGTAGAAGATCAGCTGACCCGACCCGTTCTGAACAAACAAACAAACAAACAAACAAACAAACAAACAAACCAGTGAGTCAGTTTGTACTTGTGTACGAGGTGTGGACTGATTTTTAAATTTCTGTTATTACTTTATTTTGTTTTTATTGTTTTTTCTTTTTTATCTTACATGACTTTTATTTTTCCATTTTTTCTTCAACTTTCTTTTAAATATTTAAATATTTTATTGTTATTTTATTTATAACAATAATAATGTTTATTTGTATATATTGTTTATAATATATAATTTTCTCTATTTTTTTCTTTACTTTTTTTTTTCCTAATTTAATTTGTTAATTTTCACAATTATTTCTCGTGTTTTTGTATTTTGTTTCTAACGTTTACATTGATCACTATTGATTGTCTGACGTACACAAACTGTTGTTTTAACATATTTAAGCTTTTAGCTCATGAGTGAATGAAATGTATTGATCTGATCAGTGTTAATAAAAGATAATTGATCATATGTTCTTACAGGCTGGCGTGCACACACACACACACACACACACACACACACACACACACACACACACACACACTGTGTACCATGAGGTCTCGTAGCTTCAGGCGTCCTTGGCTGCAGTTGAAGAACGTGTCGTGCTGCCTGATGATCGTGCCCTCTGATTGGCTGAGCTTGGCCGCCTTCTCGGCGAACCGCGTCGGGTCGCTCACTTTAGCTTTGATCTCCACGTTGGACGGCATGGCGCTACTGAGCATGTGCAGAACAGAGCAGAGAGAACATTAAGTCATCCACCTGTGTGTGTCTTTACTTCATTCATAAATCAAACTGGGACCATTAACAGTCCTGATGGTTACCTGATGATTTTGTCGTGAGTTTTTTTTTTTATAATTTTCTCCCAAATTCTATCAATCAATCAGTGCAGAAAAAGTTAAATAAATAGATTAAGAAAAATATAAAGCTTTATATATATATATAAAATGATCACAATTATTGATAATCGATTCATCATTTTCAGTGACTTTTTAAGGAAAAATGTCCAAATTCTCTGATTCCAGCTTCTTAAATGTGAATATTTTCTGGTTTCTTTAGTCTCTATGACAGTAAACTGAATATCTTTGAGTTGAAGACGTTTCATTGACCAAATGACTAATCAATTAACAGATAAAATAATCAACAGATTAATCGATACTGAAGATAATCAGCTGCAGCTCTATGTAATATATAAATTAACTTATTATGCAAGTTAAGAGGACCGTTAAATTCACACATAAGTCAATTAAACCCATTTGAAGGATGTTTTAATATCCAGTGTGAACAGGAGGAATGATTACAGCGAGGAAAACCTCTTTTACTGTTCATAAGGACACCTGCCTGCTGTTTATAGACACACTTGAAAAACTGTGAACTCGTCCTTTAACTTAATCCGAGCACATTTCACCAAACTCGACGGATTCGTGTGGTTCCCAAACCCACATTTTTAATGATTAACGTAATTAAAGTGTCTTTGAATTGGAACATATAACAAACACGTGTCCTACCGTGTAACCTGAGCCTCATTAAAACACGTTTATAGCCTCAATCAGTCGATAAAAGCGACTATAATGGGAGTTATTTTAAGCATTATTATGCTAACGTTAGCCTGCTAGCCGGCGGTTAACTCCCGCAGACAGTTAACGGCTCAAACTGAAAACCAACCAAGTGAAAAATAAATTATTATTTTACTTGTTTTCGGGGTTTCTCTCTGCTTTCTCTCTGCGTGTGTCGGTGATTAATTTTACCGCGAAACTCTTCCTCCGGGGCGGAGCAGCAGCAGTGGCGGCGGTCTGAGAACAGCCGGAGACACCCAGAGGAAGCGGAGAGCAGAGAGAAAACTGACCGCGGAGCAGCGCTGAGAGGCGGAAGGAAACATCTCTAACGGAGGGTCCTGCGGAGACGATCAGCAGATGATCACTCTGCGCGACTTCCCGGAGAGCTTTGAAAAGCACAAAAAAAAAACCGATATGAAGACGTCTCACTCTGCATCTTTTCAGCTAACGGCAGCCATCATGGCTGACATTTAAAGGAAAACTCCACCTAAAATCTATGGTTTTGAAAAGTAAATGTGGAGTTTGACCTTTTTTTTTTTTTTTTTTACAGGGGACAAGCAGGTCACAACACTTAAAATTCAGTTAAAACTTAATGTTTATTTCTTTATTAGGGCCTGAGCCCAAAGGGCGAAGACACTATTGTTTTTCATGTGTTTGTTTCTTTCTTATTTATTATATTATTTCTTAAAATTTGCTCACAGCAGTCTGCGAAAAATGATCCTAAAATACAACTTACTGCAGAAATGAGAGTAAACAAAAAAACAAACAAACTGAAAACATCAATATCTTGTACAATTCAATATCTCTTTTCACTTATATATGTTTACTATATTTTATTTTTTTAAAGGTATACTATGCAAGATGTGTTGGTGTTTGTAAACACAGCATTCAAAGTTGGCCCCTCCTCCACGGCTCGACCAGAGCAAGCTGAGAGCAGAGCGAGAGAGAGCAGCGGTGGTCAAGTGAGCTAGAGAGTGAATGAAGAGGGCGTATATTTGTATATTTATATCACCTGTCTTTTGGGGAAGTTCTTACTTTGTATAGATACTTGTGTTTTTTTCTTATCTTGTATTTTTTGATTGTTATGCACCACAGCACCAAATTCCTTGTACTGTATGTGCAAACCTACGTGGCAATAAACCTGTTTCCGATTCTGAAAAAAGGGGAAAAAATAGGTTAAAAAAAAGAAAAAGTAATACGGGGGAAAACAACAAATAACAAAGCAAACAAACAAGTAAAAAGTGAGCAAGAAGAGTAGATTGATTCATTTTTCATTTTCATTTTTAAAAAAATGAAACAGAAAAATTAACCTTATTGTGAACAAAACAGTTACATTTGAAATGGTTAACCAGGGTCACAGCAAAATAATAGCATTATATATTAATACAATAATAAACTTCATACCTTTTAAAACAGCTGTCTTACAAAGTGAAAATGAAATTAAATATACAAGGTACACACAATATACATAATATCCATATGTACAGACACATACACAATGGGTGGTGTCAATAAAGTGGCACCCAATAAAATATAATTATCACTGTAAAACTAAACTAAAACTAGTTTTTACTTTTATTTTTATTGATCAAAAAGACACACAAGCAACAGACCCAAACCAAAACACTGCAGTGAAAGGGAGTACTTCATTTTTCTAGTTTCCACTCTTTTAATGTACAAATTGAAAAAAAAGTTCAAAGTTTGAAAACTACAGAAGTCCTCAAACATAACATTTTTTAAAAAATCTTATGCTCAAAAGACAATAACTTATGTGAACAAGATAGATCTAAAAAAAACTTGTGCAAACAAAATAATATATTGTGCATCTTGTGCAAACAAGATAAAAAAAAATCTGGAGGGGGGGGGGGGGGGGACTTTTGGGACTCCGTAACTAATCCCCCTGCCAACACCTCTAAAGCTCACTAACTAGTTTTAAAATTCATACACAAAGAGTCGCATGATATCGATTAATACTGATCTTCTTGTTCCACTTTCAGCCAAAAAAAAAGTGCATTTTCCTAAAATGTAAAACTGCTCCTCTGGTGTCCCAAGCTGCAGTTCCTCAAATGGCCACTAGATGCTGCGTCAACAAATGTGACTCTATTGAAGTGAACAGAAAAACCTAAATGTCTACTTGACTCTACTAATTGAGGAGCTTTATAAACGTCTTTCTATGCTATGTTTTTAAACAATCATGTTCTTTAATTTGTGAATTTTGCAACAAAAATGAAATGATTCAGGTTGCATATTTAATAACCGCCTCTTTCTGATTGGTTGGTCATTACTTTCACTTGCTGGTACGACATCATGTTGTCGCTGACAGCGTTTCTGTTTATACATGTTTACCTCCACTGCTGACTATGCCACACACACACACACACACACACACACACACACACAGCTGAAACATGACTACATTTAGCTCGCCATCAATATAGCTCTGGACCTGTGGGTGTGTGTGCTGCCTGGCATTACTGGGCAACTGGACAGCATCATGGTGAGAGACACGGAGCGAGCAAGCATCAGAGAGAGAGAGAGAGAGAGAGAGAGAGAGAGAGAGAGATGGAGGGGGAGCAGTGGTCGGTTGGCATTTGGCAAAAACAAATCAGGAAAGAAGAAGCCTGTTGAAAAGCACCGCTGAGGGAACACAAAGACATCTGTGAGTTTTCTGTGAGTAAAATACCTCGAGAATAACATTTTATCCAGACTATAACAGGAAAAGCAGGGTAATCAGAGACAGCTGGACTATTAATTAACTCAGAGTCTGTCCCTTTGGATTCATCTGTCTGTCTCTCAGGTCGGACTGTCTCAGGATGACCGTCACTTATTCTAGTAAAGTGGCCAACGCCACTTTCTTCGGTTTCCACCGGCTGCTGCTGCGCTGGAAAGGAAGCATCTACAAGCTGTTGTACCGAGAATTCACCGTGTTCGCTCTGCTCTACACCGTGCTCAGTGTCATATACAGGTCACGCACACAAAAACACACACAAACACACAGTGACTGTATGTGTAGCACACAATAGGGAAGTAGAAGCACATGAAAGCACCTGAAGGGTTCATATTTATACCTTTTAAAAGTGACACTTTACAACCAAACAACACTAGAGAACGCTCCACTTTTTGTAAAGAAAGTTTAAGTGTGCTTGCTTAGACTGAAAGTTGAATGTGTAAACACTGTATAAAATTCAAAATGTCATAAAATGTTAAAGCTGGAGTGCAGGACTTTTGTCTCCCCCTTCTGGCAGTGAGAGTAAAGGGTTTGACAGTCCACCGGCTCACCAGGATTTGTCCCAGTACGCCCGATGACCAGTACTGGCTGTAACCTACTGTTGCTGCTGTAAAATGGTGGATAAATTGTTTTGAGTGTTACACAACCCCTGTGAAATGGCTCGTTTCACTATCAGAATTTGATACATCTGGTCTAATAACATTTGGAAAGTCTAGAAGAGCCGCACGATTAACGGCCAGCGCGGTAATGTCACGCCAGACATGAGATTTAAAAACTCTGTGACATACAGAGAGATTTATCTGCCGCAGATTGGCTTAATCAGCATTGTGTGAACTCATTTGGCTTGAATGTAACGGACGTTCATTTATACGTTAAAGTTCAGCACCGCAGGTTTAGTTATTGAAAGCAGTTGAACTGACAGTTGAAAAATAAGTGATGAAAGCAGCCGAAATGCTGAACATTGCATTTAAGTTGCGCAATTACAAACAAAGTCGATACAAAGACACGAATTTGAGTGCGAATACGTGTCCACATGAGTTGAAAATGTTTCAACTTGAGCAAACATTTGCACGCATCACGGCACTGTATGAATGTGCCTCAAAAACGTGTAAAGACGAGAAGGAAAAGGACAGAGACTGAAGGGAAATAACAGAAAGAATCCTAGTTTCTTGTGATTTCTGAGTATTTTGGTGGTCACAAACTGTCCAAAAGTCAAATACACACAAATGACACAATTGGAATTGTGTTCTGTCTGAACATAACATTAAAGACTAAAACTGGTGAAATGTCAGTTACAGAATAAGAAATGAAAGCAGTTGAACTGTCAGAGTAGAGTAACACCGTGTCTACACTGAAAGCATTTTCAGTCGTCCATCTCACGCAAATCTGACAGAACAAATAATAATTTAATCGGTACAGCTGTCTTACCAGGTTGTGTAACGGTGTAGACCCACTGAAAGTGGCCGGATGCGACCGTAATTCACCTCCATTCATTTTCTATGGCACATGAGCGAATCGCTTCACGAGACATTGTAGGATTCCAGGCAACACAGGACTGACCAACGGCACAAGACAAGAGAGAGGTTTTAAACTTTATGCAAATTAAGGTGGTAGAAGTGATGCGATGAAACTGATTAAGTGGCTTAGTGATGGACCAGGAAGATCTTAGAGACTACAAGTACAAAGACAAACAAAATGACAAAGGTACAACACATATATAACCTGTGTTGAATCCGCCAAAACTCAAATTTTACCAGGAAAACACACAGTGGCCCTTCCTTGTTGAGAATTTGACTCAAATATATCTGCATCCTTATCAGCCGGTGTTGACACGCCCATAGTGACGATGACGATGTTACACGATTTTTTCGCTTCCAGTGGGTTTTCACTCTAACAGCTTGTGTTTCATTTATACACATCAACGTGTCTGGAAGGCTTCAAGTCTGTTTACATGCGTAACTACGGTGATTGTGTTTTTTGGCTGCCAAAACGATGGGGGAAATGTCAGTTAAAGAGTAAGATATGAAAGCAGTTTAAGTACCAAGAGACACCCATCTTAAGGCCTTAATATAAAAATGGTCATGAGTATTAACGTTAGAAATTAACTGAATGTACTGACGTTTGGGGTTTTTCCAATTCACTTCAATACAGTCAGAGTTTCCTTAGAGCACCATCTAGTGGCAATTAGATGAACTGCAGTTCAGCACTGGCCTCAGCACGTCTGAGGTGGTTTACTGATGATTCAAAAGGCCTCTAATTGACTGCAGAAAAACTAACATTGAAGACTTTTTCAGTTGGTTCGTGATGAGTTTTTGGTTTTGACATTCATGTCCTCTGTTCTCCAGGCTCGTCCTCACCGACCCTCAGAAGAGACTGTTCGAGAAACTTTCCATGTACTGTGACAAATATGCTGAACAGATCCCTGTCACCTTCGTACTGGGTACGTCTGTTTACTGACTGAAGCTGTACTCTCACAGGACCAGTGTTGGGGCCGGGTTACGCTAGAACAGAACTAGTTTGTAGAGGTGATTGATATAATTTTTGACCTGTGACAGGCTGTCAACTGTGATGCTCAAGTGTTGGGAAGTGTCGCACTTGACTCAAGTTTTTTTTGGCGGTAACCGAAATGGACATTAAAAAAAAAGACCAGCACAGGAGCAGGAGCAAGAGCAGGTAAGTCAATGCTGCTTCATTTCTGTGAAAGACAGAGGATGGACTTCAAAAACGTGAGTCAGATACAGCCTCTCTCTCTCTTTGTGTCTGTCTGTATCTTTGTCTCTTTGCTCACGTGCTGGTTAAATGTTCCGCCGTCACTCGATGTGTGTAACAGTTAACGTTATTAATGCTGTGTTGTTGCTGATGGTTTGTAGCTCTTATTTTGCGCTGTTTCTGGACGCTGAAACAGTTGTGTTGTTGCCAAGCAGCAACCTCTGGGGTTGAAAAATTAAGCCAATGTGGAGGTGCCAAAAATGAGTCAATCCCCATAGACCGCCATGTTAAAGTGCCCAACTTTACAGCAGAAATAAACGTCTTTACAGCCTGGTACAAAAAACGGTTTTGGTCTCTATAGCTATAGCTAGTTTCCATGTTCAATTAAGGACATGGCCTCTTTGAGTGACAGGTTGCTAGACGCTAGGTGGCTTGTTTCATCAACCAGGCTTTATTCAGCCCACCTCAGCTCCACATCTTTGCCCATTTTGGATTAGCCGGGAGTTAGGCGGAGTCAGGCACTGCCAAGATGGCGGCCCACTCTGAGCTTCAAAACCACTCTCTAGAAACCAACGGGTGACATCACGGTGACTACATCCATATTTTTACAGCCTATGGCTGTTGCACGCCAGGGCTTTGATAGGTTGTTTGCTGGTTGTTAAATCACCTGGATGTATTCCAGAAAGTGGGTTTAGTGAAAACTCTGAGTTTTTTAACCCTGAGATGAGGGAAACTCTGGGTTTTTACATGATGTTCCTCAGTCTTTGCATTGATTCTACAGTCTCTGGAACTCTTCTGGAGGGATGAACACCATTCCTCAAAAAGATATTCCCTCATATGGTGTTTTGATCATGGTGCTGTCTAACACGTCAGACTAACAATCAGTGTTTCATCATAGGATAAAGGTGATCACTCAGAACAACTTTGTGTTGATTTGCACTGACCCTTCCCTCAAAGGGGACAAGTGGACCCAAACCATGCCAGCAAAATGCCCCCCACAGCATAACGGAGCCACTGGCAGGTTTTCTTCAACAAACCCTGAGTTTCTTTCTGTCTCCTCCTCTTGCAGAGTTTCATGTACTCATTCGTTCAGTCCGTATCAAAGCACTTTAATAAGCAGGGGTTTACTGTCCGTCAGAATCTAAATCCTGGTTGGTTATTAGTGTTACTCAGGACTTTCTAAAGTTTTTATGCACAGTTATTTCTTTGAACTGTTACACAGTGTGAATTCAGCCACAGCTCAGAGTAAAACCTCTGCATGTTCTTATGTTATAACACTGTTTGCACACAGGACAGCTATCAGTTTGTTAGAGCAACTCCTGCACTGAAATCGTTATTGCATATAGTGTGTAATCTCAGTTTAAATGTAAAAATTCGGTATGAAGCTTTAGACATGTAGAATTATCTCTATCACTCATGATGTGATCGGTTGCATTGATGGAACATCATTCCTATAATATTGGAGATTATATGTTAATATTTCTGAGTCAGCAGGATCGAACAGCACCACTGAATGCTGTTGAGCCAAGATACAAATAGACGTCTGAACATTTAAAATCTACTGTATTTTCACCTCGTCGCCTCAACTCAGAGTTCAAGTTAGACTCAGAGTTTGGTGAACCTGCTTTCTGGATTGGACCCTGTTGCTGCTGCTTGTCTGTTATGTGTGATTGTTTGGGGCCTGTGCAGAAGGTCTGCTGGTTGGTCCTGAAAATGTCTTCATTAACGACTTGTTTTCAAGCTATGTTGTATAAATTTTAGTAACTAACTATAGTATTTTAAGCCTTGAAGGATAGTTTTTGCACATCAGTCATATACATGAGTGTGTGTAAGTCATGTATCTGTAACATGCATTGACACCTTTTTATGTGAACATAAGTTTTTAGATGTTGAATGTAGAGTTTAAACCTGTATTGGAGCTTTGTTGGTCTGAGTTAGCTACTGTTTCCCTTCCAACGACCCACTCTGCCAAATTATGTATGTGTGTCTGTAAACGTATCAGATCTTTCAGAGACAGATTTAAACACACAGTGAGATGTTGTTCTTGCTATGGGATGAAACTTCAGCTCTGCAGGAAGCAGAAAAATAACATTAATTTACATTCTAAGCTCAGTTAAATACAGTATCCACACTGTCTGGGGACATTTCTATTACTTTTGTGATACATGTCTTCAGATTTAAACCAGTGTTGAACCTACAGTAAGCAGTTGGTTCTGTGCGTACTGTAATGTGCAAATATCGCCAGAGTTTATTTCACTAAAATCCTGCAGCTACATTTCTGTGACTCCTCTCTGATTTTCATTGAATTCTGTTAAAGTCTGGAAGCAAATGGAAATGACACATTGAAGCTCAGTGGATGTTTCTTATTGTTTTAAACCTTGAAGATGTGCTGATACATGTAAATCGTACTAATGTGCTTTTTGTATAAATTTTGCTTTTTAATGGGAGAAGTGATTTTGATATTGAACCTGCTGGTGAATGTAATGATAGTTTATAAGTGAAGCTAAACTTGGTTTATGTACGTAATGTTTATGTATGTAATTTATGTACGTGGCACGCTGTCAGTTTGTTTTTGCCATGTAGTGGCATTGTGCAAATAGCTTATAGATGTAGACTAAAAAAAAACATGAAACAAATCTGATGTGATGTAGTTGCAGTCACCACAACTCCAGGTTTGACACTGCTTTCATGCAACAGTTGTGCTATAATGTTTTTGGGAAATAGCTGCAGCATTAAATGAAGAAATAATGTTGCAGCTCACCTTCACCACCTTATTTCTTGAGACTATCATATGTTACAATGAATAATAGGCAATTCACTTCTTTAATTGCTCTTAAGTTATTTTAGATTATTCTAAATAATTTTTAGCAATTGATTCCTTTCTTTTTTACAAATTTGCGTCTAATATAGTGTAAAATGTTTTTTAGTTTTTGTGACGTATGATATGATGTTGATTGTCATGCAAGATGAACTTAAGCAGTTATTTAGAACAGCGCAACTATGTTTTAGTTAAATTTGTTTGACATGTCCTCATATAAAATATTAACAGACACCTGTCAGCAAATGGTTTTATGTTTCATATACATAGTAAAGACCTTAACTAATTTACTGACCACATCCTGAAGATTATATCTGGATACAACTGAAATGTTATAATAAGGCTCCTGAAAGATAATGTCATCGTTATCCATCTCATTATCGTTCCAGATTTCACTCTTTCAATGACCTCCTGTTTACAGCTTACAGACCTGTCAGATTCACATGGGATCAAAGAACACAGTTGATGTCTGTTGTTATTAATACTGCAATCACATGAGGAACCTGGCTAATATTGGTCTTCTGAGAACAGGGCTCAACACTAATCCACACTGACTGACTGACAAATGAATGTTTAAATGTACTATAACTTGGACCGCAGGCTACCAAAAACTACAAAATATTTATTTATTTAATAATAATAAAAAATTAAGTTGATGATGCTTTATTAGTACACAGTAATTTTGTGGAAATTTTCTGAGAGATTTGTCGGTATTTAACAGTTAATTTTAAGGACATTTTACAGACAGGGTGGTGCAACTTAGTACAAAATATTTTTTAAAAATGGAAAAAGTTGTAAGTTGGCTTAGCAGTACCAACTCATTATATTTGGATTCAAATTCAGTTCTTAATACGCAAAATATCATAATAAATTTGATTCTTAACGATTCTTTAACAGACAGAAAAACAAAACTTTTCAGTGAGTAGTTTTATGTTGTTTTTTTCAACAAAAAAAAACAACTACTAAATCAACGTAACACTTTTTCAATTTTTTCTTATAATTTGAACCAAATTGCACCACCCTTTCTGTAAAATGTCCTCAAAAACTGTAAACTGTAATTGTAAAATACCTGAAAATTATGCAGAAAATGTCCAGGAAATTTGTATAAAATTACAGGACCTGTAAATAAAGCGTTACCATTAAAATCAAATCAAAGTACTGAATCGATATGAGATAAAAATCTGACCAAAAACCCAAGCTGTGACCCTGCTTCCCGAGAGAGCTGCAGAGACAGATGGAGAGTTCAGTTGCCTCATTAGCAGGCTGCTAATGGAAACAGATCATTAAAGAGCAGAGAAAGGCTAAAAGCAGGATGAGTGTTGAGTAGCTCTCCAGCCTGATTCACACTCAGTCAGGGAACACACAGTATGTGTATATTCCCAGGGTGCTACACATTCCCTCAATATACTTTCAACTGAAAACATCCTCATGCTCAGTCCACAGTTCAGTGTTTCTTCAACATAAAAACAAGAATAATGTCCATAAAAATACATAAATATCCATAAAAATACATATTGTACGTCAAGTAATAATATCTAAATAATAATAATATCTTTATTGGATGAGCTGCTTCCAAATATAATCATTTGTTATGGATAAGTATAAGGACACACTGGTTATGCTAACAAAAACTATGCTAAATGTACAGGTCTTTCAAATTAAACAGATACGTGTTTTGACCATGTGACCAGATCAACACATAGGAGTGTTACACTGTTACACATCAATGTTAAACATAATGATGTTTTATGTTGTGACAACGCTGTGGTTGAGGTCTGGTTAGATTTAGGGAAAGATCACGGTTTGGATTAAAATGATCACTTTGTTAAGGTTAGAGAAACGTGACCTTTGTTAAAGTTACTACTTCCTTAAAGTTGGGTCGCCTTTGTTGTCATGGCAACAATAATAACCACAAGGTTAAGGTTAGGGGATGATCATTGTTACGCTTTTTAAAAAACTGTCCCAACTTGCAGCTGGAAACAGGAGATGAACAGCGGTCTCCTGTGACAAAGTCCACTGTTGCGCTAATGCCTCCATCCACCCCTCCTCCTCTGAATGAGGAAATCTATATACGTCATCTGAACTGCACCACTGCTCCTGGTCACAATATCTATGGCCGCTAGATGGCATCTGTCACTCAAAATGTAACAATGTCGTTTTTGGGTGACTGTCATTACGACCTATTGTGTTGTTTCTCTTAGGAGGACATGCTAACAATGTGCTAAACATGCGGTTACCATGCTAAAGACACGTTTAACACGCTGAACACATGCTACACATGCACTACACTTGTGCTAAACCCATGCTAAAAATATCAGATACATGCTAAAAACAGGCCATAATTAGCTGTTATTGGGTTATCGCAGATATTGTATCAGCTACAGTTGTGTACTTGTGTCTTTAGCGCTATTAAGCAAATGTCAGCATGCTAACAGGCTAACACCCTGGTAAACATATACCTGCTAAACAATAGCATGTTAGTATTGTAATAACATTTGGCTCAAAGTGTCGCTATATCAGTATTGATGTTGGTAGATAGTATGCAAAAAGAAATTACAGAGCTGTAAACTGCTGCAATAAAAAGCAGCATTTTCATGTGTTTGATTAAAAATGTTATTGTTTATGTGCTTTTGCTGTTATTTAGAAGTTATGTAAAATAGGACAAGTTACATTTACTGTTCAAAAATGAAACTCTATCTTTACTTTAGAGGTAAGATACTAGATTGGATTGAGTTGAGTTGAGATGTTCAACTATAAGATATCTTTACTCAAACATGTTGCCACTAAATGTTGCTTATGTGTTTGTGTCAAACAAAAATATTAGAATATATAATATTAAAATTGTTGTTGGATCATTATTATTTTTATTAAAGGGTAACTTAAAGGACCAGTGTGTAGGATTAAGGGGCATCTAGTGGTGAGATTGCAGATTGCAACACACTGAATACCCCTCCGCTCCCCTTCCAAGCGTGTAGGAGAACCTATGGTGGCCATGAAAGTCGCGAAAATGCAAAAAGCCCTTTCTAGAGCCAGTGTTTGGTTTGTCCATTCTGGGCTACTGTAGAAACATGGCCGTGCAACAAGGTAGGCTCCATGGAAGAGGACCCACTCCCTATGTAAATATAAAGGGCTCATTCTAAGCTAATAAAAACACAACAATTCTTATTTTCAGGTGATTATACACTAATTAAAACATACATATGAATATTAGATTCCATTTCTGCCAAGTCTGCTCCACTAGATGCCACTAAATTCTACACACTGCACCGCAGTGCTGCAAAGTGATGTTTCACTGCCCTTCATGGTCTTTTGTCACTTGAGGAAAGTAGAAGTTAAATCACTGGAGGTCAGATTTTTGGTTAAATTACTCTCTAAGTATTATTATTCCATTTATTGGGGTCCCCCAGTGGCTTCCCTCTCTTTCCCTCATTTCCTGTCATCTTTTTACTATTGTTGTCTACTGAAGTTATAAAAATGCTCTCCCAAAAATAATAGTAAAAATGTATTATTCCATTAGTATTACACATAATGGTAAATGGACATTGAATACACCTTAAAGAAACATCATATATGCACACACAGCAAATATTAACATAGGGGGAAGCTGCTGAGAGAGTTTTATTTATATGAACTAAAGTGAAATTATCATTGTCTCTGTGTTTGTTTTTTAGGTTTTTATGTGACTCTGGTGGTGAATCGATGGTGGAATCAGTTTGTTAACCTGCCCTGGACTGACAGACTCATGTTCCTCATCTCCAGGTAGCCTATATTTACACAAACAGACAGAGTCAGTGGATACACAATGCACACTATGCCATGTTGTTTATGTCTTTATGTTTTTTCTGCTTCCTCCAGCTGTGTTCAGGGTAAAGATGAATATGGTCGCCTGCTGCGTCGGACCCTTGTACGTTATGTCAACCTGACGTCGCTCCTCATTTTCCGCTCCGTCAGCACTGCGGTCTGTAAACGCTTCCCGACTGTGGACCACGTGGTTGAAGCAGGTGAGAGTCTGAGTGTCTCAGTGTGAGAACAGCTTTGTTTTGAGATTTAAACAGGTAAAAATGAGTTTACAAAGATGATTGAAGGGTGAAACAACCTCTCCTCTTATGAGGACCTCGTCCCTCCCTCCAACCATTCCAACTGTCTGAAATACTGCCAGGGAAACCAGGTTTTGATAAAATGCAATAAATTCTGCTGTCCAAGTACAGTACCATAGTTTACAGTACATATATATTTACAGTATATATTTATGTATGGTGTGTATGTATGTGTAACTGAACTGTCCATGCTGTGTCAGTGTGTCTGAAATGATAGAAGTCAGACGGGGTTCAGCTCCTTCCCGGCTGTTCTTCTTCCTTCCTGTAACCGTCTGATGTGACCCCAGGGATTGGCTCGTTATCAACCAATTACAGCAGGACTCAGAGAGCTGATGGTGATGACCCTTGTGTCCAATCCCTCATGCTTTGTTAGGTTAAAGCCCTCAGACTACAATATAATTCACATTTTTGTCTGGTGGGTTGGTTGGTCTGTCGGTCTGACTAACACTCAAGTCCAAGAAATATTTCAACAACTACGAGCCAGATTTTCATTAAACTTGCTGTTAATAATCATACACTTTGGTGAACCGCTGACCTTTCCTTTAATGCCAGATCCAGGTCATAATTTCCCCTTGTGCACCAGAATATCAAATTGATGGCAAATTTCCATTTTCATCTATTAGAATTAGTCTCTCAAAGCCAGATGTGGGACTACATTAAAATTAATTTATATTCATAAAGAAAAAACGCATCTTGAGACAACTAGTTAAAACTATAGATGTGAAATCCATCAATGACAATCTTTGACTCCTTAGATTCTGGTCAAGGATTGGTGCAATTTTTAGTTTAAATCACAGCTTCAAATTCCTTAATGAGATGTTGGATTGATTTAGAAATGTTCAGTAATGTTTTTATCACAAATAAATATGAATATTATGTGACATTTCAAGCAGAAATCCATTCGAAATGTGTATAATTGAGCACTGGGGATATCAAACGGACCTTGAGTTGTCTGACACAGTAATACTTAACTCATGAGGCAATGTTGTTTTTTACATTACAGCTTTTGAAATTAAATCAAAACTACTCTAGTCAATCACAAACTTTAAATACATTATTTAGCTTTTGCTAAAAAATACAAGGCATAAATGTTATTAACAAGGGTCTTCAGCCATGCTTGCAGCTCTGTGAGGCTGTGTATTGGATGCTAACGTTACCTTACTAACATGCTGATGTTTAGCAGGTGTAATGTTCACCATGTTAACTCAAAACCACATGCCAACCTCATGGAGGCACTAGAGGAAAAGTCAGAGGCTCACAAAGTCTGTAGGATTTATCCTCTGGGGAACATGAATGTCTGTATCAAATCTCATGGCAATCCATCCAATAGTTTTTTAGATATTTCATCTGAACCAAAGTGGTGGACCAACCGCCATGATGCTAACATGGCTAAAAATAGGTTCATATAAACTACAAAAACTGCTTCTAAACTACAACTCTCAAGCATTCAGGAGGGATAACAGGGTATACATGCCGCTGGTTTTGAATAATCTGTCTGTCTGTTTGCCTCTTTTTAGGTTTTATGACTCCGGAGGAGAGGAAGGTGTTTGAGAACATCCGCTCTCCTCATCTGAAGTACTGGATTCCTGTTGTCTGGTTCTCCAACCTGGCGTCTAAAGCTCGGCAGGAAGGACGCATCCAAGACAGCATCGACCTGCAGAACATTCTCAATGTGACACATAGGATTACACTAGATGTTTTATCTCCTGTCAAAATCAATTATAGATAGAGGGTGGGAAACAATTCACAAGTTAAAAAGATGCTCAACAAAACAAACAAAAAACATGTTTTTATGGTGTTTTAAATGCTAACTAGCTAGTAAATGTATTTAATGGGAGAAAAACTGTAGCAAACACAAAAAACTAATGTTCCATTTGCATATGTATATATTCTTATATTTCTTCTTTTTTATGTTACAATAATCATACCTTTATGTTATTTATATTTACTCAGTATGAAGATATGTAGGTACAACAATGAGCACAATGACTGAGAACAGATTACTATGAATAGAGTGCTGTTCAACTTTTCCAAGTAAAGCGTTAAAAGGAGGGTTTTCATTTCACTTCATTTTTTTAATTTTTTATTTTATTTTATTTAATAAAAAAATAATAACAATTCTCAACAGCAGTCTTTTGGTGAGATGTTCTGAAACCAGTCTAGTGACAGGTTAGGATTTGCAGACAATAGACGACAAAAGTGACAAAATAAGCATTCTCAAGACAGGAAACAGCAAAGCATTTATGCAAAAATACAGCAACAATATCCACTGCTCTGTTTAAATAACCATGCAGAGCAACCCATGGCAACAAAATACTGATTAATTTCATTTTTGCCCTAAGGTCACCCCAACTTGAATTTAGGGCACCCAAAAGGCAATTTGGGGGGCACTTAGGTGGCAGACTAGAAGTGGACTTTGGCCTCAACTGCCCCTCTGGTGTTACATTAGCACAAAAATGAAGCAGGACATTTTCCCATTTGGGCAAAAGCCTTCAAAACCACTTGAGCGCCTGAACCCCTATTAGTCTGTGACCACACAAACCAGACATGTAGGTAATGTGACACTCAGCTTTCTCCCTAAAGGCTGAGCAAGAGTCCTCTTCCAATCAGCCAGTTAAGATTGGAGAAATTTGGGCTTGGGCAGCTGGTGCAAAACTGGAAAACATATTAAATCTGTGTCTGTGTTTCTGCAGGAGATGAATCTGTTCAGGACTTGGTGTGCAACTCTTTTCGGCTACGACTGGGTGGGCATCCCGCTGGTCTACACACAGGTCTGTCTTATATCTGTCACAATACCATCTTTAAAACGGATGTAGCTCATCGAATCACATCAGTCATCACATCAATCATATTCCCTCGTTACTTTAACCAAATCAGTGCTCTAAATCTCCCAGAGAGAGAGAGAGAGAGAGAGAGAGATGTAAAGTACAATCTTTATCTCTGTCTCTCTCTTTGCAGGTCGTCACTTTAGCCGTCTACACGTTCTTCATCGCTTGTCTGATTGGTCGACAGTTCCTTGACCCCACTCAGGGTTACCAGGGTCACGACCTCGACCTCTACGTCCCGGTCTTTACACTGCTGCAGTTCTTCTTCTACTCTGGCTGGCTGAAGGTGCAGTAGACCTTTATTTTAAGGATAAGGCTGGTGATATTCTTTATTTTTTATTAGTTTCAACAAATCCCATGAAAAGACCAACATACAATACTTTTTGACTTCCCTACTCTGTCTGTGGCTCTGAGCTCCAAGCTGATTGGTTTCTTGAAGATATAAATCTTTAAAAACAGCTCACAAATATCTAGTTTCATTTTTAAAAAGGCTCAGTAATTTACTTAAACAGCTGGCCACTGCAGTTTTTATCAAATGTTACTCAAACAGGTGGAAATAGAGCATTTGTTAGGGACTATTTTCAGCAGTGAATGCATACCAATGTGGTGCTCTAGAGAGTATTTCTGGTCACTCAGTGCAACAATGTGGCTCACTGATGTGTTTTTAATCTTTTTATTTTTGGACAACAATAGAGCTCTGAGATGCACATATAATACTTGTTAGATCAGTTCATTGTTGGTGTTGGGTTTTTCATGGGATATGATAACAATAAGAAAAATATAGAATATCACCAGCCTTATGTAGCACATGCATTGGTGGTGTTTAATGTTTTAGTCCATAGACTTAAAGGGGCCCTGTGGAGTTTTCTAACAAAACTAACAAAATTAATTAAAAATTGTTTAAACTGAGTGTTACTCACCAAAATGAATTGTGAGTATTCTCTAGTCTAACTCAAGTATTGAATAATAATAATAAACTTTATTTCTAAACCACAATTCATGTGTTGAATGCATTTCTTTCCTTACATTTGCAAAGTTGATTTTTAATGTATTTTAAATCCTAAACTCTTCACATCCATGTTTACTAGCCTTGCAGTCTTCTTCTTCTCTGCCTTTGTTGGAACATCACTGCTTTTCTTGGTGCATTAAAGCCTCCTGTAGATCAGTGGAATAGTGTGAAACCACTGGCAGGAGTGTGTTGTGTGTGTTGTCGTGGACCTACTCATAAACAACCATTCCATAGGTTTGCTAAAGGTCAAAAACTACAAGGAAGCTTTAAGTTGTGTCAAATTTCAAATCATTTTAATTTTCTATCCAAAGTAACAGTAATAATAATAACAGTTTTTGGCCGCCATTAGATTGAGGTGTTGCATTTAAGGACACTAAGATTAAAACTGTTGAAGTTAATGTTTAACAAAAACTGTCTGTGTTGACAGGTTCCATCTTGGGATTCCTTGTAAGCAAAGGAAGCTAGTCATACAAGCAAAGTGATTTTTGCTCTCCTGTATTCAGATAGGTGCGTAGGAGAATATAGTCCAATTTGTTATATATACCTGATGAAGTTTGCTTGACTGAAATGTAGCTATTCAATACATTCACCATAATTGTTGAGTGTTGTTACAAGAAGCAAAAGAAGCCAACAAAAAAAATCAGTATATCACACATCTGAAAGTCTATCCTATCCTGTTTTCTGCCTGACTGAGACATAAAGAGGACTAAGGTTGATCTGCTGTTCATCTCTTGACCTTTTCTGTTATATTAATAACACACCATATAAAGTTATTAATAACTTACTGAGTGGATATGCCAAAACACTTTATGAGCTTCAAAAGAGCCTAACATGTAGTGGGACTAAAGGTTTAAGGTTTTTCCTGGGCGTGGTGCCAGGAAAAATGGCCTGGGGTTGTTAAATTAAAAATGGTACGTCCTCTGAGAAGCATGAATGTGCTCTGTAGATTTTATTGAAATGGGACCCATAGGTCTTAAGACTGACTTTCATCAAGCGAAACAAGAATCCAAACTCAAATATGGGAAAATCCAAGGAACATTTTCAGAGGAATGTTTGACATTACATCTTTACATTGTGTGTCTGGATGTGATTTATGTGTTTTTGCTTAGGTAGCGGAGCAGCTGATTAACCCGTTCGGAGAGGACGATGATGACTTTGAAGCTAACTGGATCATTGACAGGAATCTTCAGGTCAGCAGCCAATAACATTGACTAATTTTAAACGTCTTATCTGTCTCTGACTGTGTGTTCAGACTACCTGGCGACAAAGCAGCAGGCTAAAAGTCATTTTCAATGGAAGTCAGTGACATGAAGCTACAAACTGACACCTGACACTCACAAATCAAAGTTGAGCTGGCCTCAATTTTTTTCAGTGCTCCAATGACACGGTGAAGCGTCAACCAATCATATGTTTTTGTTTCACCATTTTCACCCCCCTTCTCTCTCCCCAATTCCAAATTCCTGTTCCAATCTGTCTAAAAAATGGAAGAAAAATTGATTCTTGCCATTTGCCAGTTCCCTGTGCTATTTAACCCTACCCTTTTCATTTACCGTGACATTAACAAAAAAAAAATGCAGCTTGGCAGAGGGTGGCAGCTATTGTGGGAGTACCAGGTATGTAACGTACATTTTTAAAAGCATAATGGCAAGGTGTGGTAGTGTGTTATTTAATTATACTAAATCATGTTTATTAGCTGTTAAAGGTAATTGTAAATTAATATGGTACACAAGCCCATGAAAAGAAAAATTAAAACTGTTAAGTTAACTGCTCACACCAAAAGCTACCGCAGCTTCCACGTTAAAGTTATGATGGATACGTCACTTGCTGTTAATTGGCAAATGGAAATTCAGTCAGATTATCAGTCTACATGATAGTCTTTTATGTTTATATTTTGATCACCAGTGTCTGGTTTTAGCTACTTTGCTATTGGAAACAATAATACAAGTCCCTGAGTGTTATGAGGACCTCTCGTTGAACCTTCATTGAAAACAGACACCACACCGGACACTTTCCATTCCAATCCCTTCCTGTTTACCTGTCCCTCCAGGTGTCTCTTCTGGCTGTGGATGAGATGCATATGAATCTGCCTCATATGACCAAAGACATGTATTGGAACGACAGTGAGGCGCGTCCGCCATACACGCTGGCTGCTGCCGACTACTGCATCCCTTCTTTCCTTGGCTCCACCAGTGACATGGGGTCAGCACATACACTTCTATACTTCACACATTACACAATGGCTAATTTCACCTGAGCATGCTGAATGGTTTGGTTCTTATGGTAGTTATTACAGTAAGCATGGAGCTAGTTAGTATTTTTACTTCTGTTTTGTTTTGGGGTAAACTTTTACAGCAGCATAATTGGTTAGAACAGTTGCATTAAAACTGTATTTAACTTGTTGTGTAATGTGTCTCTGGGTGTAAAGCACCCTATAAATAAAATGTATAATAATTGTTATTATTATTGAAATGAGAATCTCCTAGAGGGTGCACTTTATCATTATTATGAGGATTTAACTGTTGTTTCCGCCGGAGTATAATTTAAAATTTTCTAATAGAGCACTTTGGATCTGCATTAACCATCCTACTCACTTTTCTCCGCCTCCAGACTCTCCGACATCCTCCAGATTGATGAAGCTGACGTTACTGACAATCGCCCACGGCAACAGGACTCTGTTCTGACTCGGCGCCAAGAATCAGTAATTTTTTATTACAAGATGTTATGTTTTCAGTCTTCTATGGTTGTTTGTTCATGAACAGGATAGCTTCAAATCTGCTCAACTGATTTTACTGGAATTTGATGGAAAGTTAAGCAACGGGCCAAACAGCAGCTAGTTAGTTTTGGTGCAGATGGTGCCAACCAGTGGCCATTTATAAAACATGTTACATCTTGGGTAGCAACTCCTGAACTGTGAGGCCTAAAAGTGAAATAGTTTTTTCAACTAAACAAATATTTTCTCCAACAAAATTAATTAAGTGGTACATAAAATATTACCATGAATCCCCCAAAGAAGTGTTTTTATATGCCTTACTGTAATTTTTCTATTAACCAAATTTGTGACCAAATTTAGATGGTTTACACAAAAAGATAAAATTCATGGCCTTCAGAGTGATTGACACTAGTTGTCTTTTGACGCACGTTAGGATCCAGATGCATGTTAAACATTTCTAGACATTATAGTTATAGTTGAAATAACAAAATTTAGAGAATTTTGTGGCTTTGATACAATACATGTACAAATTGTCCGAATTTTGTCATTTTCTTAAGAATTGTTTCCCTCACATGACCGTAATTTCTTTCAGTTATGTCCCTGATTTTTTTCTGCAACCATATTTTTTAATGTTTGCAGGTTTTAGGTCGAGTCCGCCGGCTGTTGAGTGTTCAGGAGCCTCCTGAACTCCAACCTCCTCGACCCATCTTCAAACGACACAGCAGCGATGCAACAGGCAGCTTCTTCCCAGACTTCAGGTATGTAATTTCTACATTTAAAGTACTATGAGTAGCATTTTCAGTGATTTTGGTTAACTGGTATATTACCAGGCGACATTACTAGGTGACTGAATGTGTGTAATGGTTGATACATCTCACTTCAACAGTTAAATCATCAGACATTAATTCCAAAGATAGGGATGTCCTTTAAGTTTACCCTTTCTGACGCCCATTTCATTGTTTGTCAGACAATCCAGGATCAATCCGGGTCGAGAGGACATGGCTCCACCCTCCTTCTTGGTCATGCCCCCACCTGTCGTGGACTCCCTGTCCACTCTGAGGGAAGTCAGCAGCAACCCACCCTCCCCTGAAACCTCACCGTCTGCTGTTTTCCCCCAGCTGGTTGTCAGTCCACCTTTGTTCAGTGATGTCTGTCACAATGTGGATTCTTCTGGCGATGGTGTAGCAGCAAAACATCATAATGGGCTGGATCTGTCCCCGACTGAGGAGACACCAGGCTTGGACACCCCAAGGTGATTCATTGGTTTGTCATGACTTAAACTGACCACTCTTTTTTGTTTTATTTCCTAGCAGACTGACATTCCTTTCCTAGCATCCCCCCCTTGTTTTACTCATTTTGTTTTTACCTGGCCTGAAGATAACTTTATCAGCACCATATAATGACATTATGGCACTGTTATCATGATATGTTTGACCTCTCATTTCTTTTTTAAATTTTGCACTTTTGTCCACCCATTCCTTTGATTTCCCTGCCTGTTCTGAGCTGTCCTTTGTATTCCCAGATCTGGCTCTTTAGTTTGTAGTTCCCCAACTCAGCTGGGACCCAAGGAATTTCGATGGACAACAGTCAATGTCCAGAACCGCCCACCAACCCGACCACGGGGACGCCAGTTCTCCCTCCAGTTCTCCAGGCAGTCGTCGAATGCCTCAGTTCGCAGCCTGCCGAGCCCCAACGCTTTGGGGAAGCGTAGACGAGGCATGGCTCGATTCCAGTCCCGGCGCTCGCCCGGTCCACAAACTGACACTCTGCAACTCCCTGACCCCAACTATGACCAGGAATTTCAGGGTACGGCAGGGACTGAAGATAGTGAGAAAGAAGAAACCAACAGTACTGATGAGACCACAAATTCCAACACCCAATTGCAGAGCTTGGAAAAAAAATCAGAACAGCCACACAGTAACATAACACTGCCCAATCAGACAGGGGTAAATCAAACAGAGGCCAATCTCCAAGCTGGTAACCACCTTACCCAACAAGAGAAGCCACCACTTTAACTGAAGAGAAAAGCTCCAAGCTACTTAATTTTGTTGTTCTTAGCCAATAAATGCTTGGAAAGCTAGATATGGCAACCAGGGATGTTTTAAAGCCTTGAGTTTGGGTTTACTACTGCACTAAAATGGTAAACAAAAGAATACAAAAACATAGAAAGTATCCCCAGAATGAACTTTCATGATCAAAAAAATCCTAATTTGGGCAAAGGAGGTAAGAAGAGCAAGGAACAATCACCACAGCTGCGTGTGCTAGGCTGAGACACTTGCCATTCAAGACAACTGTAAGCATACCCCTCCTTACGCCTTAATATTTTCTTTATGGAAGAAGAACAACGCACATAAGAAGAAGTGAAATAAGCTACTGATAGCTGAACTTGTGGAAAAAATGTGTTGACTTTGCATTTCTGGAGAAAAGCTGTGGGTTTTTTTCCACTCAACTCTGTAGAGTCAACATTTTATTGGATACCATCTAGTGGCCATCAGAGGAACTGTAGCACTCAACTATGATGACTTTTTATTGGTGCTCAAGATTACTGACTAGACTTTATGAACATTTTTTGTCTTCATGTGATGACTGTCGTATTTTTATGTTTTGTAAACGTAACTGACGTAATGAATATAGTGTCTGTTGCTGCTGAATCACCAAAAACTGCACTTTTTGAAATAAAAAACACTGACTGACTCGACAATGGGACATTAAAAAATGTCGCCATGGCCCTTGATGATATAACTGAAGGTTGGTGCATAATTGGATGCTCTTGATGGACCACTGACTGCAGGATTCTCAAAACATTTACACAAATTAGGCCACAGAATCAAGGTATATCGCTGAAGGCTAGTTGCTAACAAATGCTATTTGTGTTGGTGCCTTTGCAAGAATTACAAAATGCTGGTGAAGTCTTTTAATTGATGTATTGATCATACAGCTGTCAGATATGGATGGGTTAGTGTTTGGTTGGGTGCCTTGCAGGTGCAAAGCCAATGCGGTCCTGTCCTCTGTCGAAGATGCTGTAATACTCTGTCAGAAATACATCTCCCAGAATCCATAGAGGGCCCTCAGGGGAAACTATGTCCACAGCCTGGAAACCACTGAAACACAACTCTCTGTCACCAAGCATCTCCTGAAAATAGAGAGAAAGGGACACATAGAGAAATGGCTTTTGAATGTTTTTTATACTGTATATTTATGTTAAAGTTCAAATTCATTTGTCATTTCAACCATGAAAATACAACTCAATGAAATATTGTTATTAAGACAAAGGTATAAAACACACAAAACATAAGACAAAACATAAAAACATCTAAAGTGAATGGATCCAGAATGCAATGTCAAAGAATGTTCATTTAAAAGTCTGAGAGCCAGTTGGAAAGACCACCCAGAGAAGACAGAAGACAGACAGAAAGACAAATAAACTTTCCTCACCTTCCTAACATAGTGCTCAGCAGTCAGTGTGTACTCTGTTCCTCCCAGGACAAAAGTCACATGAGGCAAACTGGACAACCTGACACAGTCGATAATAAACTAAAACACACACACAAAGGTAAAAGTCAAATCAGGTTACATGTTATGAAATTCCACCAACAGCAGTTTCTAATTGTGTCCATTTGTGTTTAGACTGTAGTCCAGACATTTCCAGTGTCCTCAGATAAACTAGGAGATGTGAGATTTAACCTCTCCAATGTTTGTGGGTGAGGCTCCAATCAGCTGCTGGAGGGTGAGGATGTCATTAGTCGGTCCAGCAATGAGGGAGGTTCCTGTATCGACAATTGCCTGGCAACTGTTAGGACAGAATGAACTCACACCCTGAACCGCCACACTGAAACACACACACATAATTTTTTTGTTATGTTTTCTGAGTGATGTGCGAGTGCCTGTTTTTCAATTTTAATCTCAGTAATAAATAATGTTGATCCTAACCCCCAAATGTTTCAAAAATCCTCCCAAATTAGGACATTTTGCTATTTCCCTCTATGTATTCTTGCTTGCACTGCCTCCAACCAGTTGCTGTATGTACCACCAAAATCAAGAAAAAATTACATTTTGAAAATTAGCATTGAATAAATATTAGTTTAGAGTCCGGGCTTGGACTCCGGGTAAAGATTAAACTTACTTAATTAATCAGATTCACAAAATATAAAAATGTGTGAAACCTGTCCATCTTTATCTGCCAGTATCCCTTGGCAGTCACAGGGAGCCAGTTGATTGGTCCACTGAGCAACGCCTCATCTGTTCCGCCTAGCAACAGTTCTCCCTCTGGGTTGCCACTTGTTGTTCTCCTGCAGGAAAAAGAATGAAATGATTGGTGATCTAATTCCAGTTTAACACAATTTATTCTGTTTTTATTCTTCTAAAACATTTTCATATTCCATCACTGAGGTTTTTGAAGTCCCTCAGTGTCCACTGAAACCTCCTGCAACTCTCTGACTCCCTTGAAATCCCTGGATGCCATGCAGCTTTCAGATTTCCCTGACACCCTCTAGACCAAATATCTCAAACCACGTGCAAGGAGTCTGCAGATTATCAAACCTTCCATGAAAAACTTCCTTCTGAGAAGCTGAGGGACCATGTGTCACGTCCTACCGGGACTTTTATGTTTTGGACTCTTTGTGTATTCTGTTTTCTTGAGTTTTCAGTGTTGCTATTTTGTTGCCTGGTTTTGTTTTTTTCTGTTTCTCTTGTGTGTTCTTGTGTTTATGTGCACCTCCTCTCACCTGTCCTGCATCACCCTGTCTGTTGCCTCTTGTCTGTTTACTTTAGTTCCTGTTTTATTTTGAAATATTTTCTTCTTTTGTCTGGTCACCTTTACCTCCTGTGTTTGATTATCTCATGTATCTCACCTTTGTCTCGTTTCCCTCACCTGTGTTTAGTTTGCAATCACTCCCCGTGTATTTATTGTCCAGTTTTCAGTTCAGTCTTGGTCGAGTCGACTGCTTTCATATTGTTTTTGTTCTACGTTTATTCCATGTTCATTCCATGTTCCTGGTTAGTGTTCCTGTGTCTGTGTCTCCTGCGTTTCTGGTATGTTCCTGTGACTTCTGCATTAAATATTTCTGCATCAGATCTTGCTTGCCTGCCATCTCTGCATTTGGGTCCACCTGCTCCACTCACCCATCTTCATGACACCATGTGGGACTCTTGGACCTTAAGATTCTGCTTTGGAGCATGCCTTAAATCCTAGACTACATTCCTGGATCCCTGGTATCCCATCCCTTGCCATGGATCTAAGAATCCTAGGACCTAGGACCTTGGTGTCTTGGATTCCTCCCTGTAGCCACCTCAAAACCCTCACACCTCTGCCCTGAAACCCCACTGCAACCTGATCTCCCTTGAAACCTGTGGGCCTCTCAGAAACCATCTGGTTCACCCTGGACAATCTTGAAACATAGAGGAACCATTGTACTCCCTTTGAATCCCCAGGATCCATCTGGAATCATCCGACTAAAACAGATGTACTCTCCTGGAGCATCTAGACACAACTGGAACCAGACGGACTCCAAAGAGACTGAAGAATAAACCTTTGTAACCTTCTGGATCCTCTTGAAACTCTTGCACTTGTCTTGAAATAAAATCTCAGAAATCTCCTGGATAACTTGAAATTGTCTGGAACTCCCACTGGGAATTCCTGTTGGGAATACTCTTGAAAACCCAGAAACCCTATAGATCCCATAATTTCCTTGATGACCTACAGAAAGACCTTGGACTCCAGTTTGGAAACCACTAGCAAATGTGACTTCAAGGTTGCTTGTTCAAAATGATGAAACTTGGACAGGTTGAAGCAACAGTCTCCACTGGTCTCCCTGGAGAAATAAAATAGCTCAACAGTGAATCTGTCAGATAAGATCACACCTGCTAAGATAGAAAGAGAAGACAGGCTCCTCCACCGTCTTCTGTGCCATCATGTTGTCGAAAACAGGGTTTCCCAGGATCTCTGCCAGGGACGGGTAACCCATCCCCAGTACACCATCGAATCTGGCCGAGACAAATGCAGCACCAGGCTCGTAGACCGACTCCCCGAACTCCTGATTCTGGGTGATCAGACCCCCAACCTGGAACAGAAGACAACTGAATATTCATGTCAGACCTCTGTTCATCTCCCTCCACTGGTGGAAGAGATGGTGGAATGAGCTACCCAGCTCCATATGGTCTACTGTCTCCCTTTGTGCATTCAAGAAATGCCTGAAAACTCATTGTTCATGTGTTCAAATGTGTGACACTTCTTGTAGAATTAACTGACCAGTTCTTGCATCTATTGGAAATCATGATGATTTGAACTGAAACATTATTGCCAGTTTTTAGGTATCCCCCCAAAACTGTTTATAGATATATGGACAACCTGAGGTGCAGCTTCAAGGGTGAGATTTTTGATTAGTGCTTAGAGCTTATGTCTCTGTTTTCATGCTACCCCTCATATCCAAGGGCTGTGGCTGCATTGTGTGCCAAGCCAGTGTGTCTACCAGACACGTGAGTGGACTCGCAACTCATTTCTCTGCTGCACCATCTTTACAGTCTGGGTGTGTTTTTTCCAGAGTAGCTCACATGAGAGCCTGAAATTCTCTTGTCAATATACATCAATGCCTATATTTGATAGTTGATATGAAATGAATACATAACGACACATTGCATTTTGTTACTGACATTTCATAAAGGACATAGAGGAAAAAAAAATCTTGTTTGATTTGTGACTTGTGCCAACACTTGAGTACTTTAACCTTTTTAGCTCTTTGTTCTTGTTGTCTATGGGATTTCTCATACACTGGTCTACTTTCAGTTATTTCTTGAGAATTATATGTAATAAAAACTTCTATCTAGCTCTCTTTCTCATTGCACTTGTACCTGGTCAGCTACTTGAGAATTTGTACCACAGATCTTTCAGAGTTACTGTCCTTGCTTGTAAGTCGGTTTGGATAAAAGCATCTGCCAAATGATAAAATGTAAATGTAAAATGAATACAACAGAACAGTGTACTATACATCCTTCAGCAATCACATGGGTCAAAACAAATCTTCAACTGGGGAGCTCCAAAGTCATAAATGTTACAATTCTACACAGGTTGTGGCTTTAATGTAATTTAATTTTTGAATGTTTTCAAATAAAACTGTTTCTTTTTATGTTCTGTAAAATATATCTTTTTTTCTTTACTTTTCCTTCCACATCGGTGACCAAAACATCGATTCCAAGGTCATTCCTTAGAATTGATTTTTTCCTCTTTGATGTCAATTGTTGAATTAACACTTCCTGCACCTCCTAAAAGAAAGCTTTGAGATTAAAGATGGTTATAATTTTGAGTAAAGGTACAGTGGTTTAGTGTAGGATTTAATAAGACAGATGTGTCTCAGGTGAGTGTACTTTTTTTTGGCATTTTCATCTTTATTGGATAGTTAATAGTAAAGCCAGACAGGAACTGGAACCCGAAATATTGCAGATGTATGGTATGGATGGATGCTTTGCACATGTTTGATATATACTGTACAGTTTTATGTAGAACAGAATAGAATAGAAAATAATGGACCTTTAGTGTGTCTCTGGCCATGACTCCCATCAGGTGTCCTGATCCGTAGTGAATCCCAAACATCCGACCGTCATGACGGAACGAAGTCGACTCAAATGCCCTGAAACGCCTGTGCAATGCTGTGAAACACACACACACACACACACACACACACACACACACAGACACACACAGAGGCCTTGAACTTCTTATCACAGTGAGGGACACACTAAACCAGAGTCATGCTGTCCTGACCCACAAACACAACTCTTATAAAATACAAATACCCTCAAACACAGGCGAGTTTTGTTGTGTTATACTGAGGTTGACAGTTCATTCTTGACCTTTGGAAATAGCTGATGACAAAACAATTTCACCTCAAGGTCCATTTAGTTGCTGTTCTGAAGCTTTTCATCTTATCAAATGATCTTCACCAGCAGACAGAGTTTGCTCAGTTGTCACAATGTCAAAATCTTTGACATTTGTCATGTTCCCAATGTCAAGAATGAATTTTCAAGTTCAACTTGTAAGCCAATATGGATTGTAAGTCTTGTAAGTCTCAAAAAAGCTCCAGAACAGCTGCTCAATGAGGTAAAATAGTTTTGGCAACTAGTGTTTTATGGTCTTGTGTGTTGTGTATTGTCATAGTACCACAGGACTGGCTGACGCAGTAGGACGACGGCACCCAGAGGTCGGCTGAACCGGTGTCAAAAATCACAGAGAAGTTCTGCTCTGGGGTCCCCAAACTGATTTCACCGTAGTACTGAGCCTTACAACACACACACACACTATAGTTGTGGTTTTACTTTTTAAAACACAAGACACATAAAATGGTTGCTGGTTTAATGCCTGACTTAATACTGCTGAGGAAACCCTCGAGCAAGGTACATATCCCTCCTCGATTGAACAAATCCATCTTTAGAAAAGTTTGGCAGTTTATATTTTAAAGCTGCTGTGTGGAAGAATTAAAAATGTCTTCCTTTGGCACCATCTGGTGGTAGTAGCAAGAATGATACTGTGGCTGGAACCAAAGCTTGTTTAAATGTTTAATAAGAACTCGTCATAATAATTTGACGGATGCTATGATCTCATAAAAAATCTCCACATAGAAGGCACAAGACCCCCACAGAAGTATTTAAAGCACTGCAGCAAGTTCAAAAAATCGATCTGTGGATGTTTTAAAATATACTTTGATCAAAAACAAATATGCATGTCTGCAGGGTCGGGGGTCTGCAGATCCTAAAGAAAGAGGAGCTGTTGGAGGGAATTTTTAGCTCTTCATTTTTCCCTACCAGCTGTGGGATTTAAACCAGCAACCTCTGAACCTGACAGTCAGTGTTATTGCTCTTACGTCCATGAAGTTGTAGATCTTCTCGCTGGAGCGTCCGAGTCGCAGTGATGGTGTTCCAGGAGGAAAACACTGAGTGTAGCGCCGGTTAAACATGTCAGGACGGTGATCCTTCAGGAACTCCCCCAGCAATCCGTCGGCTCGTAGCTGGGTACGAATCGAAGGCACCCGCCTCAGAGGAACCCTGCATGGTGGGGCAACATTTATCCACATTTGTCCCAGTGGTTGACGTTTTATCACCTTAATGAGAATAATTCCTAGATAGAAATGGACACTTTACATTTTCTAGTGTAAAACAAACCAGTTTTTACAATGTTATGACTCTTCCTAAAATGATGGTTCCAATGCAAAAACTTCATTTGTTTATTTATTTTTGTGCAGCTCGTACAGTTTTGCATATTAAAAATATATTTTTGGAAAAAATACCATTGCATATTATTATTATTGTTAAATAAAATGACCTAAAATCATGATATAGTGTGTTTGTGAATATTTTACCTCATAAACAAACAGTATGAAACCTAAAGAATAAACTCTCTCTGCTCTCTGAAAGCTTCACTGATGGTTGATCACTCATTTATTAATGACTGATGAGGCACTTATGAATGCAAAATAGACTTGTGGTTCAAAAAAGAGGTTTTATTACCTTGTTGACAATCATTTCTGGAAAAAAAAAACCTGGAATATTAAAACACTTTCTGGTAAAAAGAAACCTTGGTTCAAGCTTGAAGTGTTTTGGGACCGTGAGATGAATTTGAACAGAAACGAACAGAAAAGAATAAAAGTTAACTATAAAAAAATAAATAAATGAATACAAATTTAATCTAAAAATCGGGGAATGAGGTCAGACATCTGAGAAAAGTCTTTAAACTCAATTTCAGGTTTCAACCAAATAAATTGCTGTAAAAACTATAGTATAAAACCTGGCTGCAGGCTCATCCAGCCAAACAAACACACGCACTAATCGAATCTACAAAGAGAGTTAAACTCAGTTAAGGTGTATTTTTCCTACCTGACCACCGCCGAGCTCGTCCATGTCCACAACAACAGAACCACCAACAGCAGCTTCATCGTGTCTTGTCTCTGAATCCGTCCGTCAGTCTGAGTCAGACAGCTGGTTGGCAGACGTCGAGGAGTTTATCAGGGTTCATGTCTACTCTGATTGGAAGTCTTTAGTGAAAATGTGAGAAAATCCACCCCAAAAACTCACCCGCATACATCTAGCATTTCAAAGTTGCTGCATCAATACATCTGATTTGAATAAAAGATCACAAACTGTAAGCATCTAAAGGTTTCCTGAGCGTTGTATTCAGACCTCCTTTGTAGTTTTCCTGTCTTCTTGGTTAGTTTTCATTTTAACTAAAAAATCTGATTTAGTCAAAACTCAAATAACATTTCATCACCCGTCTTTGCAGTCAAAAATAATGTCAACATGCTTTTTTTTAAATGTATTGTTAATAATGTAATTTTATATTATTGGGTAAATATCTGAAATGCTCCTTTTTTTCTCAGCCAGGTGGAGGTTGGTGTGTCAGTGTTTGATTGACAGCAGCTGGGTGGGGGGTTTATATTAAATTTATATTTACAATAGTCGTTCTACCTCTTGCAAATGACCCTTTGAATTTCCTGACTTTTGGAAACTCTTTGTACTTATTCATTGAAACTTGCTCTATACATGTAACTATCGTTAGTATGTTTAAAAAAAGACAACTTTAGTCAGTTCCTTTCTGTATATGATGTTTAATAAAAACTCAACCTTCCTGAATGCTGAGTGGTTTTTGTGTGGATGGTTTGGTTGAGTAATTCCTGTGTTGACACTCTGAGACCTCAGTCGTTCTGACCTGATGAGGCAGAAAGTTTTCACTAAATCACAATGAACACTCACTGAAAAAGTCCCCTAACTTTCCTCATCAGATTGTTGGTTCTCTATATTCCTTGTAAGGATGACTGATATCTCCAGCACAAAAATACTACACTATTATCCAAAAACTGCTACATAGCTACCATTATTAGCATTTTAATATAAATACAATTCAAGTTTAATACAATCAGTTCATTGAAAAAAAAACAAAAAAACAGCTATGTTGTCTAAAGTTAGTTTTAAAACAGTTTGTACTAGCAGCTAGAAATATTTAACGTGATTTAAAGTTAATGGTTGGTTTGGTTAGCTCCAGAGCTAGCAATGCAGCTAACAGGAATGAGTGAGTGCTACACGTAGCCTTAGCCACATATTTTGGTTCTTCTTAAACAAATTAAGAATTTGAACACAAGTTAGTAAAAACTAATGAAACTACGACAACAGACACACAAATACACCAAACACTACGACTGATCAGGATTGGTTCATTTATTTCAGTAAACAAAACAAACAACGTCCAAACGTTTCTGTTCTAAGCGTGTTGGCGCCAACTGGCTAACGTTAGCATAACCAGCCTCCAGCAAGTGCTGTGACCTCAGCTAATGTTAGCATCACAAACTCGTACTGAGCTACATTTCATCAATAGTTTCACAGTAAGTTACTGTTAGCTTCTGTCTTGCTAGCATTAGCAGAGCCACTGAAGTTAGCTGATGGTTAGCTAGCGTTAGCCAGCTAGCCTGTGCAGTGCTTCCACAGTGATTTTAACAGAGAAAAGAAAACAAAACAGCGGAGCGTCTCTTTAATTTCAACTACACAGAGGTGATAAATAACAAAACTGATCCCTCCCCCTTCATCCTCCTCTTCCTCTAGCAGGGGTGATGGTCAGGAACTCTCTTCCTGCAAAACACAAACAAAACAACTCTCAGTAAAACAGGCCGACGTGTAGAGACCCTGTTAGTCAGAGGTGTAAAAGGACGGGTTCACAATTTTTTCCTTAGTGAGGAAAACCTCTTTCACTGTTTATATGGACACGTGACTGCTGGTTTAAGACACACATGAAAAACTGCTAACTCGTCCTTTAATTAAACAGTAACATGTTGTGACGGTCTGACCTGGGTGCAGCTTTGATGATGTTGTCGACTCTCAGAATCATCTCAGCGGCCTCGGAGGCGCTCAGCAGCACCTGACGCTTCACCTGGAACGACTCTGTGATCCCGAGCTCCGTCATGTTGCCCACTGAGCCCTCGGACATGTCTGCAGGCAAACACACACACACACACACACGAATGTTAACTCAAAAACACAATACAGACACATATATGAACCCAGTGAAGTTAAAGAAATGGCTCCAGAATTAATTATTTCTTCTTTTTCTGTGAAGCACTTTGAAACTTTGTTAAGACAGTTCTATATAAATAAAGTTCATTATATTATGTTATTCATTAATTATCATGTGTAGAGTTCACTCACTCAGTCCGAAGGTGGTCTTGTTGTCCTGGTGTGCGGCTCTCAGTTGAGCCACCAGGTCGGCGCTGTCGTAGCCGGCGTTGTCAGCGATGATGGTCGGCAGCTGGAGGAGAAAAAAAAGTACAGATTGAGGATCTCTGATCAATTACAGTCTGTCAGATTTTTACAGTTTTATTGATCCTCTACAGCTAAAGTTAATCATCTATTCAAAACTAAATGGTCAAGTCATATTTTTGAGAGATGTGACTCATCGTTTTCCAGTACAAAACCCATTAAAACACCACAAAAACCAACTAAACCCACTTAAGCATCTTCAGTTTCCTGGAAGGTCAAAAATTGATCCAAAATGTGATGTTTTGTTCTGGAAAACGTTCAGCGGGGATGGATTTACAGTTATATGCTCCTAAAACCAGACAGACGTGTTCGTACCATCCTCAGAGCCTTGGCGAATGACTCCATGGCAACCGCCTCCTTCCCTGGCGTCCTATTGGCCAGATCACTCACCACCTTGGCCATCAGCATCTCAGAGCAGCCTGACGGAGAGACAGCAGGTCAGCATGAGTGTATGTTACGTGTATGGAGGGTGATTAGTGCCACCGTCTTGCTCGACCATTACAGAGGCAGAAGTTAAGTGTGTTAAAGTTCAAGTTTGATTGGTTATCTCACGTCAGACATTTTATTTATCTCAGCTGTCAGTAAAGTTGAATATTAATATTATTAATTATTAATAAGACGTTGTGCTGAGGATGAATTTAGTGCCACCGTATAAATCACACGTTACAACAAGTCACATGACATGTTGCAGTCATGCTTCTCTGTGGCACTATTTACACTGCATACATGCATCTGTTAGCAACATTCTTTGTTTTTGATTGATATGATCGATTCATTTATTGACTTAGGACCATGAATGACAGGGTATGGAGGACAAACACAACGTAATAAAATCATAACAACTGTAATAACAATAGAGCTGCAATGAAAAGTCAATTAATTGTTGACTGACAGAAAATTAATCATCAACTATGTTGATAAGTGAATAATCGTTTCAATCACTTTTTTAAGCAAAAATGCCGAGAATAAGCTGGTTTCAGTTTCTCAGATGTGACAGTTTGATGCCTTTCTTTGTCATAGATGATAGTAAATTGAATATCTTTGGATTCTGGACAAGATGTCAACTTGGACTCTAGGAAATTATAACAGTAATTTTCCCCTATTTTCTGACATTTCATAGATCAAACAATTAATCGAAAAAGCCCTTTATACCTTTAAACGACCTTGGGAATCCTGGTTTCATAATGAAATAATCTGTTTTTTTGTTTTCTTTTGGTGAAAAACGCCCATCACAATGTCCCAGAACACCAGCTGACATAATTTAATGGTTTATTTTGTCCAAAACTCAAAGATATTCAATTTACCATCACAGAAAACTGAAGCTGAAACCAATGAATTTTGCATTTTGGCATAAAAAAGACAAATGATCAAATGTGATGATTAATTTCGCCGACTAATTGTTTCGGCTCTGCAGCACTCATCACCCCCTATATGCAGTGTGTGTGTGTGTGTGTGTGTGTGTGTGTGTGTGTGTGTGTGTGTGTGTGTGTGTGTGTGTGCGTGCGTGTGCGCGTACCTCCTCCGTAGACGGTGCGCGGCTCCTTCACAGTCTGAGCTAACACACACAGAGCGTCGTGCAGCGAGCGCTCCGCCTCGTCCAGAATCTGCTGAGTCGCTCCTCGCAGGATGATGGTGCACGCCTCACCTGAAGGGAGGAGAGGACGAGGGGGTCAGAGGTCAAGTCTCACGGACACGCAGACATACATATCGTTTGTGTGTGTGTGTACGTACCCATGGCGACTCCAGAGAAGTGGAGGAGCGTGTCCTCTCCGATCATCACCTCCTCGATCAGCTTGCAGTGACCGAGCTTCACCATCTCAGGATGGTCGAAGGTGGAGGTGATCTCCCCGCCTAAACACACACACACACGGTTAATCAATCAACTGATCAGCTGATCGGCTGTAACCTGTGTGTCTGAATCTGAGGTTCAGTACTAGAAACAGAAACCTGTTTTATATTACCTGAAACAGTTCAGTTGATATTTATAATAAATTAATTTCACTGATTGTTTGAACCTTTAAGTGACTCGACGTGTTACATGACGGCTTTTTATTATAAAACCTGTTTGAAATCAATACTAATAATGATAATTAATTTACACCTTTCAAAACAACAACACAAAAAAATACAAAGTGTTTTACATGATTCAACCAGGATTAAAACATTTCAGATAAATAAACCGTCCTGCAGTGAGAAATCAGACAATTACATTAAAAAAACAACAATATTATAATATTTATATAAAAACTACAATAATAAAACAGACAAGATATGTTGGAAATAAAACTGTGAAAGCATTAATAAAGTCTGAAAGCCTTTTAAAACTGACAAAAAACAAACAAACAAGACAAGTAAACGTCCCTACAAAATATAAATATACAGTTACAAATAACCGTTCATAATAAAAACAGTTAAAAAAGTAATTAAATATTGTTCAAGACGCTCAAAAGACAAAAAATAAACAAATTTAATGACACATTTCACTGTGATTGTATCTTATATGATAACATGACAAATAAACTTGACACTGACAGGACGTGTGTGTGTGTGTGTGTGTGTGTGTGTGTGTGTGTGTTCGTACCAGTGACCAGAGCGAGGCGCTCAACGCCGGCGAAGTCAGCGTGTTCGATGGCCATGACGCCAGCCTGAGCGAACAGCTGCTCCGGGTAGTTATAGATCAACTGTCTGCGAGGAGAGAAAGAAGAAGAGATGAAGGAGTTTCTTCACACGCGGCGCCTCCTGCTGGACACCAACCCGCTGATCTGTACCTGCGTGCGTGTGCGTGTGTGTGTGTGTGTGTGCGTGTGTGCGTGCGTGTTTACGTACCTGTTGATGAAGCAGTTGATTCCGTGTTTCAGGATTCGTTCGACCTTCTCCTTCATCTTCTCTTTCTCTGCGAGTTCGATCTCTGCAACCTTCGCCGTCGAGTCGACACGAACCCTGGAGCCGAAGATCTGAGACGCACAGAACGAACGTTCAGGAAACAAAAAATCAATTTCTAAACTCAGCTGTGCCCAAATAATTCCTCACGTTCACTGATGTGAAAAACGCTGCGACAACGAGAAACACAACGGCGTAAAGAGACGATCGTTATCGATCAGCCGACACTGATCCTTTAAACCAGCTGATACTGATCATTAGGATCAGTTGAGACTCTCTAGAGGTGCAACAATTAATCGATTTATCAATAAATTGATTGACAGAAAATGAATCTCAAACTATTATGATAATTATTAATCATTTTGAGTCAATTTTTAGGAAATAATACTAAAATGATCTGGTTCTATTTTCTTAAATGTGAATATTTTCTGGTTTCTTCTTCTATGACTGTAAACTGAACATCTTCATTTTATGTAAAAGTACTTTGTAACTTGTTTTGCTTTATGAATAAAAAGGTATTATTATTATTATTATTATTATTATTATTATTATTATTATTATTATTATTATGGACTGACAGTCGGGACAAAACAAGACATTTTAGTTTGAATGTTGGGGCTTTGAGAAATGTTCAAACCTTTTATAGATCAAACAAGTAATTGATTAATAGTGAAAATAATCAACAGATTAATAGATAATTAAAATATTTGTTTATTTGCAGCCTTAATATACTGAAGCAAGCGAGTGTTAAGTTCTAAACCTGGAACTTTGAGTCCTTGTTGTGCATCCTGTTGGTGTTTCCATCATATCTGAGGAACCATGAAGAATTTAAAAAATGGCCGACATGCTTGAAACGCAGAATTCACACATGAAGAAGAAACAGCGCTGATCCGTCCTGCTGTTATTAGTCGGATGTGATGAAGGAATGAAGAGGAGAAACGCAGAGAGAACAGAGTGTTTGATGATTATTTGTTTCTGTTTTAGAACGTAACCATGGGCTTCTCTCTACCGCCGCTCCCTCTCCTCGCTCGACCACCGCTGTCTCAGCTCTCTCTTTCCGGCTCCGACGCCATTTTGCTCCGTCCTCTGCACGGCGCCCTATTCCACCGGGAGCGCGTCAGAAGCGGAGCGTCTTCACCGCGAGGAAGCCATCCGCCGTTTAAAGTCAGTTGCACTCCTGCTACAGTAATTACAGCAGCCTAGTCAAAGCTGACAGTGTCTTAAGGCTACCGTAATTACTGCAGTAGCAGGGCAACTAAACTGTCCAATTTCATTAACTTGCTCAGCTTTCATTGATTTGGTCATTTTCCTTGATCTTTGTGCTTCTGCTGTGCTTAATGAGGTGACGTAGTTAATGGTTTCTTTGTCTGTTTTAATTGTGTTTATTGTTGATATACGACCAGGAGTCTGCACGGGGTGTTTTATTTTGAAAATTGACCGGATGCTCAATGCTGTTTCTGTGTCTGACTTCCTGCCCAGCTCCATCTGCTCTGTGCTGCTTGACGCGGCTTCCATAAAAAAAAAATAGACGAGGCGTCTATCTTTAGCGCAGCGGAGCGGAGAGCCGCTTCTGAAACGCGCTGCGGTGCGCCCGGTGGAATTTAGGGGTCAGGAAGCCGACAACGAAGCCCAACTTTACTTTTAAACGAAGAGAAATGTCCTCCCCTCGTTCGAGTACTTCCTTGTTTTGTGAATGAAGCGATGCACAAGTTTAAGCAGCCTTGCTGTGTGTGTGTTTGACCAATCAGCGACGGTCATCCCTGTAAACCCCGCCCCCAAAGCTCCTGCGGTAAAAACGCGACTATAGAACCACAACGGCCTCATTTAAGTGAGTTTTAAGGCTTTTTAGAGGATTAGTACTGCTACAGTGTGTGTGTGTGTGTGTGTGTGCGTGTGCGTACCTTGATCTTGTCGGTGTCCATGCCGGTGTTGGCGATCAGGATGTTGGCGTTCTCCATCCTCTTTGGCTGGTTCACTCCGATCTTCTTGTCCAACAGGAAACCTGGAACGAAGCACACAGCCGAGTCACGCGTGACATCACAGCAGAATGTAATGAGGAAACCAGATGATGTCACACGGCCTCACCTTCGTCCAGGTAGGAGTCGGTGAGGCTTCCTCCCAGCTTCTTGATGATGTGGATGGCCTCCAGGTTGCCGGAGCCCTTCAGCCTCATGACGGCGTCCACGGCCAGCTGGGCGAAGTGATCTTTGTGGTGAGTCAGCAGCTTGGAGGACAGCGTGGTGCGGGAGATGTTCAACAGGTCCTCCTTGAAACGAGCCGGGTCGTTGCTACGGAGACCGGGAGGACGACGAGGCAGAGATAGAGGAGGAGGAGGAGGAGGAGGGAGACGCACAAATAACGAATAAATTAACTGATGATGTCAAATTAACAATTTCAGCTGCCGGGTTCACTAATTTCATGCGACTTTTATGATTTTGAAGGAACTTGAGCTGCAGAATCTGACAGACTGAATCTGTTTTGAGGCGTTTAACTGAAAAACTGATGATTTTCCTACTAAAAACTAAACACAACAGACGGTTTTGTTGGTTAAAAAACAAACTCACACACACTTCATTCCAGGATAAATAAATGTGTGTTTCCTGAATCAGTGTGTTGAGTTTAGTTTTGTTTTAATTGCTGATAGTTAAGCGTTAGTAAGAATCACCTGATATACCAGGGAGAAAATTTAAAAAATAAAATATAAAACAGAGGAATGGGGAATAAATAAAAGAAAATCTATATGATTCACAATATAATAAAGTTGTACATTTTCACTTTGTTTCCTGAAACATGTTCATTTCAGTCGATATGTAATTTTTCTGATTTCATACACTTTAAAGGACGATTTCACAGTTTTTCAAGTGTCTTAAACCAACAGTCAGGAGTCTAAATGAACATTAAAGCTGTTTTTCTTGCTGTAATCATTCCTCCTGTTCATACTGACCATCAGAAGTTTATCTGAAGCTAATATGAAGCTTCAGCGTCCAAATGAGTCAAATCAAGTAGATATCTTTCAACGTTACAGTCTTTTTAGTGCCAAAGTCTTTTTGTTACTATACTTCCACCTGCAGCTCAACAGGGAAACACTGTCCGAGGAAACACAAAGAGGGAATTTGATGCTAAAAAGACTGTAAATGTGTCAGATATCCACTTGATATGACTAACTCAGACTGCTGAAGCTGAATAGAAGCTTCACACAGACTTTTAAATGACTGTGTGGACACACTGTGGATTTTATCCTCCATCACTTCCATTGAAAGCACATTTGAAGGATCTTTTAATATCCAGTATGAACAGGAGGAATGATTACAGACACCTGACTGCTGGTTTATAGACACACTAGAAACACAGTGAACTCGTCCTTTAACCTGTGTTTCTGTTCTCATGTGGAAGGTTTATTCTCATTAAAGCAGCAGACTTGAATGTCTGCAGTCTTCAGGGATCTGTGAGTGTTTATATACACTAACTGCCTAATTTACATTATAATCCAATCCAACAACTCTGCCATAAATTCTGCATTTATGAAACTTTTACATTTTCAGTTTTTATTGACATTGTCAGAAAGGTGATGATTCTACTTTATGTTTATTATTGAGGTCTTAGTGGGTGCTGCTGGTGAACTGGAGCGTTATATTGAAAAGTGTTCCTAATATTTTGCAACTCTCATCTATATAAACAAAGTAGAATTATCACCTTTCTGACAGTATCAACAAAACCTGAACCTTTATTCTCTTTGTAACAGCAGCGTTTATAGCAGAGCTGTCGTATTGTTTGTGTTCAGTGTGATAAATAATGATTCATATCAGCTGAAGTCACCTGTGATCCACAGCGGCCTCCCTCAGAGCGTCTCTGGCGACCTGCGTGGCCTTCCTCCAGCCAGAGATGATGGTCTGTGGGTGAATCTTCTTGGCGATCAGAAGCTCCGCCTCCTGTGATGTCAACAGTGGGGGGTTAAAGGTCAGCGGAATAAACTACTGTCTCATATTAAGTTTAATAAAGACATTTAAATGATGGTTTATGGAAATTAAAAAGTATAATCCCATAATCTTAGTTCATTTGTTTGTAATCTTATAAATATGTATTTTAGGATTTGGACTCGTGGCGTCGACCATGATGGAAACAAGTCTTTGAGTTTAACGTGTTCTTGATATTTTGTGGGTATCTTTGACCTGAGCTCCGTTTTGTTGTGTCTAATAAACTAAATCATTATATTTTCATATACAGGAAACAGTCAGACAGGTTTTTACCCGCAGCAGCTCGGCGGCCAGAACAGTAACGGACGTTGTTCCGTCTCCGACTTCATCGTCCTGAACCTTCGACATGTCTGGAAACACACAAACACCAAACACCTCACATTTATCATCAATAGAAGAAAATTCATTAATTACTTTGACTCATGTGGTTGTTGGACGGAGGAAAAAAGATCAATACTTTTATAGCATCATATTTCACTTTACTGTTAACGCTGATGAGACGGCAACACGACAGCAGACACATGAAACACAAGCTGATCAATTGCATCTATTAATTAATAATTCAGCCTGTAAAATGTCAGAGTCTGTGGTGACGTCTTCAAACGTCTCGTTTGGCCCAAAACAAACCGTCTAAAACCCAAAAATGTCAACATTAAACTGTCACTTTAACTTTAAAAATGATCAAAATTGTTGCTGATTTAGTTTTTCAGTCACTGAACAAATGATTAGAGTTACGTTTAGATGATTAATTGACTCGTCTGTCGATCAATCATCTGCAAAAATGACAAAGATCTGTTGGTTGCAGCTTCACTCACCAACCAGAACTTTGGCGGCAGGGTTGTCGACTCCGATGGCTTTCAGGATGGTCGCGCCGTCGTTGGTCACCGTCACCGAGCCGCCCTTCCCTCCGCCGAGCAAGATCTTATCCTGGAAGCAAAGACGAGGAGAAATATGATGATTATATAGATTATAGTTGCTTTATACTATCACTAATATTGTCAAGTCAAGACAAGAGCTGAAACTAAAGCGAACACACGTCCAAATCACGAGAAACAAGCAGAAAATAACTGAAAACAGAAAATGACTTTTTATGAAAATATTTGAGTTTAACATTTTTTTCATTTTGTTTTCTTGGTTAAATTTAAGACAAACCAGAATTTTTTTTTAAAAAATCCACAAACAAAACTGGAATCGGTAAAATAAAAAACGTTACCATCCCCTTTGGTCCCAGAGTGCTCTTCACCAGATCTCCGATGGCGATGGCGCCAATGAAGGACGACTGCAGAGAAAACACACACAAACCAAACAGTTTATAGGTGGAATTTTATAAAAAATAGAAGTTTTCTAATATAAAAGGAGTGAATATCAGAATAAAAACTCAAGATGTACAAACACACCAGTCGTGCAGTCTCAGCTTTCTCTTCATCAGCTCCATGTTTGAAGATGTTGACGGGGGCCATCGATAAGGACGCCTACAGAGAGACGTCAATTAATCACCACATCAATCAATCTATATCATCACATACATTGCAATTACAGACAGGGGCTGCAGGGCTGTTAAAACTAAGACTAATACGTTTTAGCTTAGTTGACCTAATGAACTGGAAAATCAAAGTAAGGCTGCAACTAACGGTCATTTTCTAGATTATTCGATTTATTGTTTGCTCCATAAAATGTCATAAAATTGTGAAAAATGTCGATCACTGTTTCCCAAAGCCCAAGATGACGTCCTCAGATGTCTTGTTTAGTCCACAACCCAAAGACATTCAATTTATAGTCATAGAGGACTAAAGAAACCAGGAAATATTCACATTTGAGAAGCTGAAATCAGAGAAATTGGACATTTTCTTCTTAAAAAATTACTATTATTATCAAAATAGTTGGCAATTAATTGAATTGTTGCAGCTATAATTGGCACTTTCCATTCTTTTTTGATGTTTCATGAAGTACCAGTCATTTTGGGGTTGTGTATGCGACTGGAGCTAAATTAAGGCGTGTACGGAACTATTTATTCCGAGCACCCTTGAAAGCAGCAGCCTCTCATCCTAGAAACCGCTAGAAGCTTTCAGACAAAGTGTTCAGAAAATTAAAAAAAAAAAAAAGAAACTGCCGATAACTTAGCGAACAGTTAACCTTTAAAGGCAGAACAAGCTTTGTTATTTATCTCTGACATGTTGTGTTTATTATTCTTCTCAATATTTAATAAATAATGTGTAATAATCGCTCATTAGTTTCTCTGACAACCACAAAGCCCGAATGACAAGCTAACCTAGCATGCTAATGAGTCAGCTATAAGGGACAAGCAGGAATAAATGCAGCCTAAACTCACATCTTAAACGTATCACTTAATGTAACTGTAGCTGCTGCAAAGCCGACAGCTCACCGGAGCTTTTATTATGTTTTACAACAGCAGCACTGAAGCGGTTAGCTTAGCCGCTAGCGCAGTCATAACGCCCATGTGCTTACGCTCGCCGGGTAGCATCTCCAGCTAACAGCGAGCTAAACGGGCGCTACAGACAACACAAACAGCGTGTTAACTGTTAAACAGAGTCTATGTGAGCTTATCCTCGTGTAAATGAGAAGCTACGTTGGGATTTTAGCTGCTCACATCGGTTTAAAAGAGAACAAATAAATGTAAAAGCTCACCATGATGTCTGTGATTCAGGACGTGCACAGAAGAAGGGCTGGACAGGAGAGTGACGCAGTTACGTAAAAACGTAACGCTGCGTTCAATGCGGTTCATGGAAAATACAGTGCTGCATCACAGTGATGTGCTAGTTAAAAAAATAAAAAGGATGCATGCCTTCTGGGGACACTCTGTCTTCTATGTAACACTTATTAATCTACCATCATTTCATAAAATACATTCTAGCCTTAAGGTTCTTTTGATGAACTGGCCTAGCACCGTTTAAAACCACAGTGTCCAAACTGGAGACACCAGTTAAATTTACTTTTAATCACCAGTCTCTCTGTTTCCATGGGCTCAACAATATTTAAAATAATCCAAAATGTTCCTGTAGAAATGTTGGATTAAATCATTGTGAATCAAAATTATATAAAATTGTGTTTGTTTGATTGTTTTCATATTTTAAAGAATATAGGAGGAAAACATAATGCATGGTGGAGACAACCAAATTTATTTTTCCAGAAAAAAATCAATATCAAAATTATTTTAAGCCCCGCCCCTTCATGGCCTCTTCTTTAAGCCCCGCCTCCTGCTTCTGTGATTGGCTGCCTGGACGGGCATGCAGTAGATGTGCATGGGGAACTTCCTGAAGTAGCTGCTGACCCAGGGTCTGTGGAGACGAGGACAGAAAAGTGTCCCTGAAAACATGTGATGCTCTTCAAGCTTATCAAATTTAGAATTCAAACTGTCACAAGAGTAAAGTGAGTGAACGTACAGCTGAATTACACTTTGAGGTCAGAGTTAGAAGGATAACTTCAGCACTTTTAATCAGTTCAATTTTGGATTTCAGATCATAGGAATTAAATACCGGGGTGCGTCTTAGCTCCTCCCGGTGAAGATATGAGAGAGAGATGTGATTTGGACCAGCTGTCACAATGCGTGTCATGATAGCTTATATTCAGCAAGGATTCAGGCATTAATGGATTTATTTTAATGGCATTATTGACTGATTTTGTGTTAATGTTGAGGTTAATAAAGGCTTATAAATGGAGCTCAAGGACAGTATTTTCTTTTTTTTTATATAACTTTGAGCCCGTGGTTCTCATTTTCCAAAACAATTCAACAACAATTAGCACTGATATATAGTTGTTTCTGTGATATGCAGTATACGTTTTATCAAAGGAAGTTATTACATATGACTCTTCATTCATCCTTTGTTTGCAATTTTTCCAAATTCCTACAATTTTACAACAATAAGAGCACATAAAACATCACAAATTGTATCGCAATTTTTGAGAAAAGCTGCTGCAGAATCAAATGTTTTTGGCCGCAATAATCACAGAAAACTCCTGGAGGGCCTGGTTGTGTGTTTCTATGTATGTGTGTGTGTGTGTGTGTGTGTTTGTGTACTTGGTGACTCGCTGGTTCAGGCTCAGGTAACACAGATTTTGCCACAGCAGTTTTTTCTCCTGCTGGCGGAGGAATTCTGCCTCTTGCTGTCGCTCCATGTCCAGACGCAGCGACTCCCGAAGCTCCGCCTCGATACGACCCAGCTGGACCACACACACAAAAACACACACATGCACACAGTAGCTAGTTAGTGTATATGTATGTATATATGTATATATATATGTGTGTGTGTGTGTGTGTGTGTGTAACACTACTGCATATTTTATTTATTTTGTACTCATTACTTCATCTAGATAACATATGTATATAAAGTATATCTATAGCTACATCTACCAGAACCATTATTTCTGCACATATTTTGCACCACTTCTATTTTTAAAACCCACAAGTCAGGTCATGTTACCTAAGTATTGTAATGTGTATAATATTAATAATGTATATACATTGAGTTCCATTTGCTTGGATTTTTATTTTGTTGTGTTATTACTCCTAGTTCTTATGTTTCCTTGTTTCCTGCACAGCTGTAACCTGCGAGTTTCCCCTCTGGGAATCAATAGTCTTATCTTATCTTAACACGGCACTGGAAGGTTTTGCATCTTCATGACATTAAAAATATTAACAAAAAAGCACATTTCTCCCTTTTCAGAAACTCCAGCCATGCTAGCAGCTCTGTGAGGATGTATTTTGACACGTCAACACGCAACAATGTTAGTTTACATTTTCTAATTAGCAGTAAACACAAAATACAGCTGAGCTAAGTTTGAAAGTACTAAATTTCATCAGCTAGTTCTCAGTATAACTATAAGAAACATTTAAGTACTGTAATATTAAGGCTAACTAGCAACACTCAAGAAAAATGCTGTTTCTTTATTTCTACATGAATTAACCGGTGAGGTTGCTAACTTTAGACTCTAAGTTTTATCCTGAAGTCTGTTCACCAACATTTGCATGCTAGGTATGTAGCCATTATTGTTTTCATGCTAACGTTACTTTTTTATCTTTTATGCTAAAATAACTTCTTAGCTTTAATGCTAACATCACTTTTTTGCCTTCTGTGCAAACATTACTTTTTATCTTTAATTGTAATGTTACTTTTTTATTGCATTTTACTTTTTTATATATTTAACATTACTTTTTAATGCTTTATGCTAACGTTCCTTTTTTTGTCTTGTATGCTAACGTTACTATTTATCTTTTATGCTAACGTTATTGGTTTATACTCATGCTAATGTTACTTTTTGTGCTTTTGTGCTAATGGTTGATGTTTTTGGACACTCACAGTTAATTTCTCACTACGTGTAGTGTAACTTTGTGTCGTCTGTGTTAGCGTTATCACTGCTACTAGCTGCAGTTCTGCTTCTTACTGGAATATGTGTCATATGTTAGCTAGCCAGGGCTGAGAGACATATATCTAAGCTTATGTGTGGTAAAAAAAAAAAAAAAAGAGAATGCAAGGATGAGTGTTGCATAAAAAATCCCCTCTAAACAGTAATTTTAATGTTTTCATGTGTTTAAATACTGAAAAAGTATATAAGCTATCAGGACATTGTGGCGACATATTTTCTGCCCCACTGCTGTGCTGCGTCCGTGGTTGTTCGTAAACAGAAAATACGTCCATATCTATCTATTCTCTCCAGCCTCTAGAGGGTGTAGTTTCACCTCAGAGCTCCTGTAAAATAAGCGCTCCTGTTGGGTGGTTTATAATCATGTTACCTCTTCCAGCAGACTCCTGTTGTCCTCCAGCCTCCTCTGCTCCTCGTACAGAGCCAGAGATGCCGGATCAGACAGACGCCTCACCATCGCCCGTCTCTCCGCCTCGTTCACACCTGCTCTACGTGCTGCACCTGTCTGCTGCTGCTGCTGCTGGACGATCGGAGGGAGGATAGAAGCACTGAAAGAGAGAGAAAGAGTTCATATTTCACCTCAGCATGTCGTAAGCTTGTCGAGTAGCCACACACACACACACACACACACACACACGCTGTCCTCGATGTCGACCAGTTTCCATTCAGATTTGTTTACAGTCTGGTCTGATGATGGTAACGTATCCCTGCGCCATGGTCGCGCTTCGATGGAGAGTATCTCACACACACACACACACACACACACACACACACACACACAGTTATCAGATTGATCAGTTTCCAGTTCCTCAGCAGATAGATACATCCATATTTTATTATTTTACTTTAACATTTTATTTTATTTATTTACACTTGAATGTTGGGCGTTAGACCTACCAAGATACTTGGCTGGCAAACATCAGTGTGTATTTTCGTGTATTATCATGTGACCTTAAGGAGGAACTCCACATTAGTTATTTTCATTATTGATTAATATACCAATCGTTGTCTCAATTTATTGATTAATCCATGTCAGAAAGTTGTGAAAAACGCCTGTTACAAGTTCCCAGAGTTCAAGGTGACGTCTTCAAATACCAACAATCCAAAAACCTAAAACATTCAGTTTTCTATCATAGAAGTCAAAGAAAAAACAGAAAATATTCACATTTAAGAAGCTGAAACCACTGAATTTTTTTGCCATTTGGTTTCGTCCATAACTTTAAAATTCGCCAACATTATCCTCTAAAGTCAGTTTTCTGACTCTTCAGCAGTAAAATCCGCTAAACTTTATTTACAATTTCCTTTAACAAAGTTATGTTCGTCAAAGGCTGCTAAAAACAGAAATAATGAAGATTTTAGATTGTTTAAAAAATAATTACTGTCCTCATCCGAACGCGTGGAGAAACGATGTACGTACTTTTGAATAAGACTGTTTTATATTAACAAATGTCAACGGGATTTTGAGATTTTCCTGCTTCTGGAACAGAACTCGGAAGTTCAGGTTTCCCTTAAAGCTCTCTGTCGTGAACACAGTGAAGACGTCACATGACATGACGACTCCCTTTCAACCAATCAGCTGTCCCGTTACCTGTGCTCTCTGCTGTCCATCTCCTCCTGAATCTGAGAGAGATGCCGAACTCCCATCCTGCCCTGCAGGGCGCGCGCACACACACACACACACACACACACACACACACAGAGGATAGAGTATCAGTTAATTACATGTTCTCAGACGACAGGCGGAAGTCGAGAAGAGGAGGAGAGAGACAGACAGTTTCCCCCGACGACAGTTTCCGTGGTGACAGGAGACATCTGTCAGTCTCTGGGCTGACAGACAACACCACCACGTGCGCGCGCACACACACACACACACACACACACACACACACACACAGCTGAGATTAGTGACCTGTATCGGCTTAGAAACGTTACACCTGGCTTTTTGTTTTTTTTTATTGATTAACAATTTACTTCACTGATCTGTAAAGTTCCCATCAAATAAAAAAAATATATTTCTGTGTCGTGTGTTTTTCTTACTGGTGAAATGAGACTGATTCTGTTAGCGCCCTCTATGGGCTGCGGTGTTTATTACAGCCCAACAAACCGATGCGGTGCTGTTCTGCTGGACGGCTCTGGTACTTGTTGTGGCAGGAAAGAGGTGGATAAGAGGAATCAGTTGATGGAGACACAGGTGTCAGATGGGGAATCTCTTTATTCACGGCAAACCTACTAACAACGTAGTCGGAGATATCTCCCAACGTTACAGAACGTGCCTTTTTATACTGAAGACAGGCCGTGTGTGTGTGTGTGTGTGTGTGTGTGTGTGTGTGTGTGTATGTGTTTGTGTTGCGTTTCATCCTGTTTACCAGACTTTTTGTCGATCCCAAATTCTAAAGAAAAACGGGACATTTTCTCAATTTCACTTATCTTGGACCAAATGTGAGTGTGCGTCTCTGCACTATGTGTGTGTGTGTGTGTGTGTGTGTGTGTGGGGCACTTCGTCTTTCCAGATGTCTCCTGTTTTGGTTTGGTGACATGTTTGGCATCGGTGGCTCTCATCCTCCTTCATACTAAAGTCTGTTTGCTTTGAGATGTTTTGGTTCAGAATGTTTACAGTTTTTTTACAGAGTGAAGGTTTTATATTAATCTGCTTGGTTATTTAATCTCAGTCCAACGTGTTTTACCTGCAGGGATCAACACTGAGTCCACATGTTCAAAACTCTTCACGCAGTCGACACGACAGCAACAATCACGGAGCAAACTGTGACACGTTTGCGTTGTTTTCACACAGAAAACATTCAGTGACCAAAGCCTTCACATGTCCTCGATACTTTTCTCACTCAAACACAAACAAGCAACAAAACTTTGTGGATCTGCAGCACATTTTACACACGTTTACATCTTCACCTCCAAACTCAGAAGCTAACGTCTTCATACAGACAACAGTCTGCCGTTGTTGTTCAGGACGTGTTTTTGTTTGTTAGAGCTTTTTTTTGCATATAGGCAAGTTTTGCTGTATTGCTGTATGTAATATTCCAAATAATTGTATTGATACTGTATTACAGTATTATAAAGTAATTTTGTATTTACATAATGACTATCATTCATTCCTGTAGATACACTGTAGTTCGTTCTATAGAGAGCTGCACATCTGACTGTATTTACACTATACACACATTTCTACACTATCAACCATTAAAACTACATAAACACAATAAAACAGTGATGTAACTTCACAGACAGCTGCTGTTAGTGTTTCTTATCTAACAGTGTTGTTGTGTTCGTGTCTGCTGGAAGGATTTTGTTTTTGTGTGTGAAATGAGCTGCTGTGTCCAGGTGGACTCTCATCCTCGTGGATATCGAGGGCAAATTTTAAAGTAAATCTGGCCAATAATGAAGGAGAGATGAGCGTTTTAGATACTATTTTATATCTCTAACTTCGCCCTTTTTATCTGCTATAAGGTGTCGTAACGTTTTTGGTGACTCACTCATAACTGCGTCAATAAAAGGTGATTTAAACCATCATTAACTGATGTCAACTTTCATCCCAAACATCATGCAGAAACAAATCTAATCAATATATAACTTAATTAAATTTACATTTCAATTTAATATGATATATATGATATTTATGATTTAGAAAAATTGAAGAATTTAATGTTTTAAACCACAATATCCTTGAATTTCTTAATATAAAAACATAATTCCAACATCAAGAAATTAGATTTGTGTAGATAAAATGTATGTATGAAATTATATTCCAATCGAGGTCAGCTCTTAAGAATTTCATGAGGATTTTTGTTTTCTGGCAAATGCATCAATGTAGTGAATGAATTAAAATTACAAATGAATATTTGTATTAATTGAAGTGGGAAAAAAAAAAACAGTTTATTGATCTGAACTCTCAGATACTCACAGCCTGCTGAGCGTCCATTTCTGTCCTCCTGCTCTCTGTGTTTTCTTCTCTGCAGCTGACCCGTTAGTCTCAGACACCTAATTAGTTTGGTGTTTCTGCTGCACCTCCTCCACCTGAATAAGTAATCAGTGTGTATGTGTGTGTGTGTTTGTGTGTGTGTTTGGCTGAGAGAGTTCACGTTTCTGAAGCTAACCTCGTTTCCTTAAAAGTTTCTAATCTGCAGCTCACTGTCAACGTATTTCATTTGTTTTCCTACAATATTAGATTCTGGAGACTAAAGACGGATTAATGTTTGTATGTGTGTGTTCAGGTAACTCACAGCGCTTTGTTAGTGTTCAAGGAAGATCACAAGTTGCAATATTTAACCTTAACAAAGTGTTTCAGCAGCTTAAACCAGTTGTTTCCAACTCCTTTAGTTTATCAGTTCCTGTCTGATCTGATGGATCAACAGTCTGTCTCCCATTGAGTGATTTAGTTTTAAGGTTAAGATTATAATTAGGATTACTTTACGGAGAGGGTAAAGGGTTATCTTGAGGTTTCTACCCGTTAAAGGGGAGTTTTTCCTTACTGCTGTCGCTAAGTGCTGCTCATGGGGGAATTGTTGGGTCTCTGTAAATTAAAGATTACGGTCTTGACCTGCTCTATGTGAAAAGTGCCTTGAGATGACTTTTGTTGTGATTTGGCGCTATATAAATAAAAATCAATTGATTGATTGAAAAAATAAAAAGAATCATCAGGAGTCAGAGTTCTGTGCAGCAACATGTACTTTAATAAAAGGAGAGCAATATACAGTGCACACAAGGCTTACCACATATGCTCTGGAAGGCTGGGACCGCACCTCAGTTTTTATACCTTTTGCCTTATAAAGTGCACGCCTATTGTCCAACCTCTTCATACTAGCCAATTACACCATTATAATCTCTTTACATCACCTGTTGCAGACCCAAAGTCCCAAAAATAGGTTTCGGGCTGAACTGGACATGCCTGGGCATATCCTGTTCTATCCAGTCATGCTCTTTTATTTTTATAACTGTTCAGAGTCATTTTACACCATTATTTCCAATTCTTCTTCTGGCTTTACTTTTTTTTTTTAAGTTATTCTTGCCACTTTACCCCCTTATTTCTCAATCCTTTCCTGAGGTTATACATTTATACACTTACAATTTTATCCAGTGCACTAAGTGAGATTATCTTTAACATACTTTGTGCCCATATATCAATCACAAGTTTCTGTGAGGTATACATACAATATCATAATAATTCAACACACTTCTACTTAATGCTTATCATCTTGACAGTAATTATTTGCATCGCATTTTGTCTTTCTCTCAGCACATCATAAGTCTTATAAAATTATACCACACTAGCACAAAAAAGATTAAAGCCAGCATTAGCTAACTGTCCTTTCTGCTTTTTTATTTTTATTTTACTATAGTTTTCAATGCTTATGTGATGTTATCTGTCTGCTAGTCCACTCTTTTCCCTCCTTCTTGCACATGATTGGATGCTGTTGGATTGACTGAAACTATATCAATTGTCAGGTAAATGTTGAGCTGATTTGCTGCACAATTTTAAAAACATAATTTTTTATCTCTGGGCTTTGGGAGTTCATGAAGTAATTCCAAAAAAAAACCCCACTCAAGTAAAAAAGTAAAGTCACAAGTCATTAGTGTTTAGGTCGAAGTCAAGATGAAAGTCACGTGACTTCCAATCACTAATCACTACACTGTAAAAATGTTTCATGTCAAAATGTTAAAAAAAAAAAAGTTTCACAGAGATGAGATACATCTTTTAAACATTTTATTCAACTTTTTGACCTCACTGTTTATTAGCTTTCATTTCACATGAAGTGGAGCAGTCAGGAGTCACATTCAGTTCAGCTCATAGAAAAGATTCATTTCACAGTTTCACACTCAGAAATGACTCAAACCACATCAATATTATTATTTTAACAAGCAATTTTAACATCTTGCACCAGGCAGACCACTGTTCTTAGTTTATAGGAGGCTTTTCAATTTTCTTTTAACATGAGTACATTTGTGGTTTTAAATATTTTGTAATTCAGTGTGGTTTTGTGATCAAATTCAGATAAGAAAATCAATTTCCAGAATTATGATTTAATTTTGTTAGTCTTCAATTTCAGTAAACATTGAGTTTAATTTCAGAATTTTAGGAAAATGTCAGAATCTTGTTGAATTGTGATGTAATTCTCAAAGTTCTTCTTGAAATTGAGAGGGTAATCTAAAAATTCACATTATTTTAGATACACATAGATGTAGTCCTCTTCCATAAGCATAAGTATTTTACAGCAAAAATCTACAAACTTCATAATAACTAAAAACCAAAGACCAACAGAAAGGAGTACCACTTAATTAGCCAGTTTTTCAAATTTTCAGGTAAATGAATCATGTTAACATCCTTAAAAAATGAATAAAATCAGTATCTGAGTTCCATTTACTGATTCCTGTACATAATTACCACAATAACTTCTCTGTCTGAAGTGCAGAAAATTAGTCTTTGATTCATCTTTGAGGGCAGGATGCTGATGAAATGAATTATTGTGATGTCGCTCTGTTGGTCTGCATCTTTACGACCTGAACTCTCTCTAACGAAGCAGGAAAAATATAAAGATACCACAAAAATTTAAGTAAATAAAAGCAGGAAGTGATGATATATCTCTGTGTCGGTGTTTCAGATTATTGTATTCGTGTGGGAAAGTGTGAAATGCAAATATTCATTTCTGTCTTTGTAAATGTGTTTACTAGTAAATGTGTTTACTAGTCTGTGCAGCGTCGGTAGAAGTGGAAGTGGTAGTCGGTGAAGAGCGCCCCCCGGAAGTGATGGTCAGTATCGCAGTCTGCTTGACCCTAGAGAGACAGTTAAAAGAAAATATGAATAAATACTACAAAATAAAAGCACAATTCTTAAATTATCTACTGGAAGATTAGGGACAATGCTGGTGTGTTTCTGTATTTTTTCTATTATCATCTAATCAAATGAAAAGACCAAAACCAACAATATGTTAGTTTGTCTCCTAATACTCTCTTTTTCCTACTCTGTCAGTAGGTGCGTTTCCATCCACTCGTTTTTATTCACGTTTCCAATTTGCACATTAAAGCAAAATGCGATGATGACATACATGAATCATGTGACTTAAACATCACTGAAGAGCTGAAAACATCAGATCTGTGTGGAGCGATGAGGAGACTGTAACGTTCCTCAAATTAATACAGGAAACAAACATAAATGTCATATTTCCACCATGTTTTCCACATGGTTTTCCATTGTTTGAGCTCTTTTAATGACATCATCTTGTGTCCTCTTCTTCTACAATGACAACAACCAACTGTTATCTTCAAATATTCACACAACAGTAGTGGATGCAAACACACACTAAATTGAATTTTCAGGAAATTTGGTTAAAATTTGCTCAAAATTTGTATGATGTAATTTTTTTAAAAACATCTCACAAATATATAGTTTGATTTAAAAAACAGGCTCAGTAATTTCCTAGAATAGCTGGTCACTGTCGTTTTAAGCAAAAATGACTAAAACAGGAGGAAACTGTGCATTAATTTGGGGACTATTTAAGTTTCAGTGTGATTTTCTTGTATTTTAAATACAAAATCTCACCATTGATGCTTTAAAACTAACATGTGAATTATGATGAGTTTCAAAACATCAACAGACAACTGATTATAAATCCAAGGAGGTCATTGTGTGTTACGTCTCATGAAAGGAAGACAAAAGAAAGAGAAAAATAATTTCCTTACGGCCACTGCGGAGCGAAAGTGATAAGAGCTGCGATAAAGACGAGCCACGTGGAGAGGCCATTCGTGTTCTCCCTGCAGAGACAGACAAACAGAGAAATACCAAACCACAAAGATCAGTTGAAGGCTTGTCCGACAAAAGCCCATTTTTCTACAAAAAGAAAAACCTCCCGTTATCTCCACTTGAGCGTTAGTTATGTCCTCTGCTAGCCTGCTAGATAAACATCCTTTTGTTACATTACTTTGTAGTGGTTTGTTAACTGAATTGATTCTATTATTGCTAATATTGGATTTTTTTGTGACAGTAATGATGGATGACACCTCTGTTGTTATTTTCACCAAGTGGGAGATATCGTAGCTGTGAGAAATTTCTGACATCTTTGACTCAGGAATTACAAGTCGGAGGCTAACATGAACAGTTTTCCCCACTTGGCGGTGATATGATGCAAACACTGCATAGTGCCTCTTTGGATTTAAAGAGGAACACTTAAACTGCTGTTAATTTCAATTCAACTCTAAATAAATATCACAATACACAGCATTAGCTTCTTCTTCATGACATCAAATAAAGGGAAAGGCATTCAAAGTCCAACTGAAATCACATTCAGTCAACTCTTTTTGCAGTCAAAAATAATGTCAATTAGTTTTTTAAACGTATAGTTTTTTATTATTAAATGGAAGAAAAAAGGTCTTTGGGGATAATAGCAAGTGTCAATGTCTGTGTTTGATTGACATTAGCTAGCAGGCTGGTGTTACACCATGCAGAATGGAGACAAAGTGAATAAAGTGCTGTAGCTACAAATCATGGACAGACTGTCGGGATTTTGAATTGTAACGATCAAACCAGCATCTAATATATCCAAAGTGACAGTTGCAGGTATGTTTACATGCTGTTTAATGTGCTGCAGCGGAGCAGCTAGTTAGCTATCTAGCCTGCTAACCTATATTAGCGGTGTACTTATCCCCGGTGAATGTTTGTTTGGTGGCTCTTTCAACAAACTAAGGTGCAGGACAAGATGTGTGTTCATGTGATAAGAAGAAGACTTTAGCAGGAAAGCTAATGTGGGTTGTTGTTCAGAGTCTGTGGCTCTTTTATTGTGTAGCAGGATGCTATCAGGCTCAGTGTGACTGTCTGCTCTGCCAATGATAGAATGACATCATCGCATTATGCAACATTTGATTTGCTGTATGGAAATTAGGACTCCGGGTATGTAGACAAATAATAGTATTCCACTGAATTAATGTAAAATTATGTGGCTCCATCTTGAAACTGAAAGTTTTTTAAATATAAAATTCTCTCTTTTGGTGTCTGATTTTCTCTTAAAGGAGAACACAGGACAAGTGATTTACAGAGCAGATATGCTGCTGTGGTAGAAAACAAAATACAATTTAATTTCAGTTGGACTTTAAAATATTCACATGCTGAATTACTTTAGCTTCTGGGCAGCTCTGTCCCCAAGAAGTATTTGTAAAATAAAAATACAATCTGCACTTTTAGCAGGAACTGGGACAGACAAAACCATTTGGAATCATGATTAAAGCACAACGGCAAAAACGACCAATCAAATGAGCCTAAAATACCCATTATACGAGTGCATTTGTCTACTATACAGTCTCTTCTGTGTTCTCTACGTTCCAGTAACATGCTGATTGGTGTACATGTACTGGATTAGTGTGAGTGTGGCTGTGATTAGCATGTTGTCATCCTGATGTGAGGGAAACCCTGCCAGATATCCATTATTCATCAGTGTTTCCCCACACATCCTGCATTATTAACTGTAATGGTAACTGAGTTAGTAGACTGGAACCTCACTGACCCTCAAACCAACACACATTGAGACACAAATAGACAAAAACAATGGACGAACACCAATAGAGACAAAAACACGTGAATATTTACTCCATCCGAACTTCATAGAACCACAGGGAGCCAAATAAACCTGCATTAACCCTGCACGGATTAAGTGGGTATAGATAACGGATGAATAAATGGATGATACTTTCTCAGTGTATCCTCCCAAACATAAAATAAAACTTAATCAAACTATTGTCAGTTTTTCTAACCGATGTCTTGTCTTTAGGTATTGACTGGATCTTTCTTGTTTTTACAATAAATGGAAATTTCTGGTTATAACGACACTCAAACTTATCATATTGTAAGAGGAAAAGTTTAATGTTTTAATGAAATCTGTCTGTATGTCATGTAAATGTAAAAACATTTCTTGTTTTAATGAGATATGATTGCATTGTGTAATAATGAGAAATATTTATAACCAACACAATTAAATGTGTTGGTTATAACAAGAGAAGGGAAAAATGTGGTAGTAATAACGAGAAACATTTGTCATTAGGAGGTAGAAATATTTTTCTTCATATAATGAGATACTTTGTTATTGTGTAATAATGATAAAAGCTTCATGATATTACAAGATATGTTAGTATAATAAGAAAATTTTCTTGTAAAATGGAATAATTTGATAGTAATAACAAGAAAATAAGTCAGTAAAGGGTGAAAATATCTTGTTATAATGTTAAAAGGCACTTGTTAATCTGATATTTTCTTCATACTGTATAATAAGATTTGTTGTTATTGTGCAATAATGAGAAAACTTTCATAATCTTGTTGTAACAAGAAAGGTTTCTAATAAAAGTGAAAAATATGTCATTATAACATTAAAATAACATGTTATAACAATAAGGAACTTGTTAATATGCGAAAACTTTCATCATATAATGAGATATGTTGTTATTGTGTAATAATAAGAAAAATTTCATGATATAACAAGATAAAATTATAATGTTGTTAAAACAAGTGTTGTTTACAAGTTTCTTGTAAAGTGAATAATTAGGTAGTAATTACAAGAAAAAATTGTCATTGTAACATTAAAATATCCTGTTAAAAGGAACATTTACTCGATGTAATAAGAAACTGAGGAGAATTAAAAAAAATTTTTTATTGTATACTTATAAGTAAATAAGCACCGAGTACACTGTATTTTGTACTGTAGGTGAAAGTTAATATTTACCTGTGTGTTCGAGGGGTATCTGCTCCCAGTCACAGTGTTTATATCCAACACAGCAGAGCAGGCCACTGACTCATCAAAACTACACAGATGGACCACCAGCAGCTCTGTAGAACTACACAGAAATAAATATATATGTTAATGAGATCATTTTTCATTTATGTCTTTAGCTTTAGTTTGTACACAAAAAACACTTGAGAAAAAGGAGCTCAGCTAACACAAACTGTCAGCAAGCTAACGAGCCGGCAGGAGCATCAACTAGCAAACTCACTCATGCTAATGATAGCATGCTAATGGTGATTTCAACTAGCTATGTTAGCTAGTGTTCTAATAAGCTGCATTAGCAACCACACAGCTATGGTTAAGTGAGCATATACTAGCTTTTAGTGCGTCCCAATTCTATGCTAATTTGATTTTAAAAAATGCCAATGTTTACAAGAAATGAATGTATTGTACAGTATCTTATAACAGGATATGATAAACCCTGTAAGCCGATGGATGACGATGTTAGCTAAATTATGAGTTATGATTACTGCTGTCAGTTGAATTTTTATATAAGAATACCAAGAAATTGATTTTTTTTTGCATTTTTTTGGCATATATTGTGAAAAAAGTGCACTATACGACTAGGGATGTGATCTGAAAGGGTTAAAATTTTTCATTCAGTCTCAACTTTTTTTTTTAGGAGAGACGCAATCTTTCACTGTCCTACCTCTCCTGCAGAAGTGATTGTTTACTTTAAATTCACATATAGCTGAGTATGATGTACTGTAGGTAAAAGTGTGTTTTTATATACGTGAATGTCTATCTGTATTATTAGCGGTGGGTCAGTCAGTACTTACTTCATGAGCAGGGTGACTCTCATGTTGACTGGGACAAACTGGCTGATGGGAACTCTGAAGATGTATCTACCTGGCCTAAAGGAAACACAAAGAGATCAATCAGTCCTCCAAGAGGAATCAAGAGGAAAAATATGCATTATTTTGACCAGACAACTTTCTCTGTATGTGATTCAAACTGACTCTGACTGGCTAATTAGTGACTTTTCAGAACTTTCAGGCCACAATTACACCTGTAAACTTGTTGAGAGTTTCAATGAAAAGTCTGAGCTGTCCCAACTGGCTTCAGCAGGAAAAACGTAAAGTTTATTTTCAGTGTAAAGACAAAAATCTGAAATTAAATTTAAAAAGCAAACCAACTCAAACTCCTCATTCCCACCCCTACCCAACACGGAAACAAGAGGGGTCAACCTGTATATAGAGTGGCTGGTGTATAAAGCTATAAGCCAAGGAGACAATGCAACTCTGAAAGAATGATAATAAAAAAAATACATTTTTCAGATAAATAAATCAATAAAATTATAATAAAAACAGGGCATGGGCATGTATATTTCTTTTAAAAGCTCACTGTTTTATTATAATTTTATTGATTTATTCATCTTAAAAATGTATTTTTTTTAAAAAATTTTATTCTTTCAGAGTTGTGTTGTACTTGAGGAGATATTTTTCTGTCCTGTCCTACATTTCCAGTGTGTTTCTTTTCTTACTTACCCACATTTGTCTCTTAGACAGTATCTGCTGTCAATTATCTGCTGATTTTCTTTGATCATGAAATAATTCATGGTGGTGTTTGTCCCTGACAGGGAGAAAGAAGAACACATTTAAATATAATGCTGTGTTTTCCAGTGCTTCAGGGCTGCAACTAACAATTATTTTCATCGTCAAAATGCCAATCCCAACTACACAGAGGCCATGGTGACGTCTTCAAATGTCTTATTTTGTCTGACTAAAAGCCAAAAGGTGTTCAGCTCACTATTATATATGACAGAGAAGAAGCAAATCCTGCTTTTAGAGAAGCTGAAAGCTGAGAATATTAAGCATTTTTTCACTATTTTTGCTTTAAAAATGACTGTTGGTGCCAATTATTCTTCTGTCAATCTCTGTTTTCATCAGTCCAGTCTCTGTCCTCACACCAACATAACAGAGCTCTTTCCCTGAAGCTCAGCTCTCATGATAAATGTAAAGTTGTTTTCATTTATTTTACTTTTAAACTTACAGTCTAAAGCCCCACTAGCTGCCCTCAGAGGTTGCTTGTGTTGAATTTGATCAGAAACTTTTATTTTTAACATGTAATTATGACTTAATTATCCTGAGAGGTAAGTATGATGGTATATAATAATCATTTTAGCTTTTAATTTTAATTCTGGGTAACATTGGTCTGATGGTGGTATGAGAGAAAACTTCAGGGCATCACATCAAATTTCATCCCAATCTGGCTTGTAGTTGTTGTTGGCGAGAGCTGAAGCTACAGGATGGCATCCATCAGTCTCTGCCTCTTCATATCTACTGAACACAATGATCTGTCAAAGGGTCAATGTGGTCGTTTATTTTAAAAGATGTGGAAAGTAAACACTCACAGTCTCTGTCATCTTTAAGCTTGTGATAAAGTTTTTCTTTTCTTTTGTCTGCAGGGAAAAAAACACACCAAACATTAAAACAGAAATCAGTGACTGTCTTTCTTTCTTTGTATTTATGTGTATACATTAATGTCAACAAGCATGTAGGTCAGTGAGCTGCTGTTACCTGCAATATCAGACTCCTCTGCTCCTGCTGATTCAGTGACGGTGACGTTGGATTCAGTGCTGCTCTCTGCTGGTGAGGAGCAGCAGTACACCTGGTCACAGTACAGCAGGTCACAGAAGTCCACGTCTGGGGGCCAGGGGCCTGGTGGGCTGGTTGGCGGGACTGCAGAAGAGAAGTGAGAGTTAAAATGATAAAAAATAGCTACTGACACCAGTTTATTTTATTTTTTACAGTTGGCATTGATGCTAATAGTTTAGATGAAACTGCAACTTTAAGATAGAAGCTGGAATTTGCTCACATTTATGGGATTAATCTCAGAATTTAAGTAACACAAGTGGCTCTAATCTTCTATGATATGAAACACAAGTTAGCAGTAGTCAGTATGTGAATGAATGAATCAATCCAGTCATTAATCAGTGGCTATTTTTAAATGCTCAGTGGTTATCTGACATTACTTTGGACTCGGGATTATACTGAATCCATGCAAACAGTGTACTTTGGATTTTGCTGCAGTCTGACACCTGTTGACTGCTCGACTATACTTATAAACATGAGCTTTACATCCTTTATGTAAACACAGTCAGTGTTGTAAGGCTGAAGTTTACCTGTGCTGCTCCAGGCTGTAGTGTGCAGAGGAACCATGCTGTTGTTACTAACAGACAGAAACAACAATCAGCACAAACAACGCCACACAGAACACTGTTGCAACTAAGTCATTATGTCATTAGAAGACAACTCTGTAAATGTCACAGGCAGCCTTTGAGCTGGTGACTAACAAGCTAACCAAAATTAGCAAATAAACTACACCGATAACATCTGTGTTTAAAATTTCAGAGAGGGGAGATGGTTTATAATAGTGTTACCATGTGGTTGCTAAGGAACTACCAGTGGTTTGATAGGGAGGTTGCCAAGTGACTGTTGCTAGGGTGTTGCAAGGAGACTGTGTCTGTGGAAGTTACTCTGAGGTTGAAGGAAATACTAATGGTAAGGTGTTACTAAAGGGTTGCCAGGTAGGAGGAGGTTACACAAAGGAATACTAATAGTAGTGTGTTACTGGGTGATTGTAAAGTGACTCAGTGGTTACTATGATGTTACTTGGTAGTTGTGAGGGTGTTACGTGCCGGTTGCCACAAAACAGCAAAGTCAGTGGTTGCAAGAATGTTGCTAAAAGGCGATTTTAAGCGCTTTACATAATGCATTAAAGCAATTTTAAAAATAAAAACAGCTAAGAAAAAACATTAACTTCAAATTAAAAGAAAATAAACGCTTTAAAGGAAATTAAATAGGTAAAATACAAGATAGGTAAAGAAAAAGGTCAGTCAAAGGCAGTGCAGAACATAATCATAAAAGTTTTTACCTGGATTTAGAGGTGGTCAAAGTTGAGGACTGTATGTTGTTACTAGAGAGTTACTCTGAGGTTACAAAGGGGATGGTAGGGTGTTATCCAATAGGACAATCATTGGTTGCTAAGGTTTGATTTGGAGGGTCAACTGTCAGAATGGTGTTATTAGATGGTTGCCAGGTGACTGTTAGTGGTTACAATGGGAATACTATTGATAGGATGTTACTATGTGGTTGCCAAGCGGTTATCAGAAGTGACAATGGGAATACTAATGGTATGGTGTAAATAGGTGATTGCCAAGTGACTGGTTATTGGTTAAAAGAAGAATAATATTGGTAAAGTGTTACTAGGTGTTTGCCAGGTGAATGTCAGTGGTCACTAGGAAGTTGCTAGAGTGTTACAGGTGTTTCTAGGCTATTTTATGTGGTTACTTAAGTGTTACTTTGAGGTTATAAAGGTAATGGTCGGGTGTTACTGGGCTGGTCCAATGGGAAAGGTTTCTGAGGTGTTACTAAGACACTGTGAATGGTTGTAAGGGTGTTACAAGGTTTTTGCTCAGGAATATTCAGTGGTTGCTAGGTTTTATTTGGTGATTGCCAGGCTGTAACTAAATGGGTTATAAATGGTACTTTGTGTTTTGTATTTGGACAGTGAAAAGGCTCGGTTGTTTACCTGTTGCCAGGAAAGGCGCCAAGGTCTTCCTCCTTCAAATTCAGTAGGTACAGAGCGGTGATGGAGATGACGCTGCACATACAGACAAACACACCATAACTGTTTTAAATTCCTACATTTCTTATATTGTCACTATGTAGAACAACAGGAAGTGACATCATGCCTCACCACAAAGCCATGGTGGCCAGCAGGGTGAAGACACTGGCCTGGAAGACTTTATGTCGCAGACAGTGGCAGTACTTCTGACTCCAGCCTTCCTTCTGAACTGTCCCAGTCTTACATGTGTCAGGACTCTGCGTCGTCGACACACTGCTGGGTTTCCTGGGTATCCTTTTGGAGAAAACACAAAATTCACATTTATTTGGAAATCACTGATAGATGGATTTTTTTTGTTTGTTTTTGTTTACCAAATTTCAAAAGCGGTGATGGACAATTCCAAACAATTTCCATTATTTTGAGAGTTTGAAAAATAATTTCTTGAACTGCAACACAACGAGTCACATAAGTTTACAAAAATACAACAAAAAGAACATAATCACAGAACAGTCAAATAAAGTCCAGCAAATGAGCAGACAGATACTCAGCAGCACAGATTCAGCAAAACCAGCTGCTGAACAACAAAAGAAAGCAAGTTATAAAAAAGAAAACAGCTCCTTGTACTAAATTATACAGCAACAAAGCAGAAAGCCAATAATAATAAGTAATTTACTATTACAGACACTATAATATAAATTATTTTAATGTAATTCCTACATGGCAACATTATAAAAATAATGTATTAAAATGGTTTTTGAGGAGCTTTAACCAATAATGAACAGATAACATAATAATTGTATCAATAAACTATCAACACTTGAAAGCACAGTTCAGATGTTGTTTTGAAGAAGTGAACCAACTTTATTGCAGCCTCCCTTATGTTGTTTTCTTTGCCTACATTTCCCACAATGCCTTTCAACAAGCCACAGAGGGGGGGGGGCAAACTGTCAAACTAAAGCACAGCAGCAGACCAGTCTGTTAAAACTGGAGGATGTCTTCACACAGTAGCCTTCAGTTTGTCCTTGAACTGTGATTTACACTGATGCACTGATAACACAGTAATTCCACCATTATGCAACATACACACACACACACATTCATTCACTTCATCAGTACATTTCCACAGCACTGTATACAGTAAAACCTGAACTGCACTTACATAAACATCTTAAAAAGTTCTCCACTCTTACCTCAGCCAGTTTTATTCTACAATGCTACCTCATCCACTAATGTACATGATTTTTATATGAGAGGATTAGAGACTAAAGGTTGGATTATGCAAGAAAAGAACCACTTTGTATGACGTGATATCCAACCATGTGGGAAGGCAAAAGTGTTTATAGCTGTTCTAAACCATTAAACAGTTATAAGGTGAGGTAAAAAGTTGGCTGTCATAGAGAGGGGGGACACTCAGTAATGTGAATATGGAGATAACAACGTGCATTTTCAGACAGTCTATGCTGGAAGGAATTTATCATGTTGCAGTCGTTTGTACACTTTTACTTTCTCACCTCCACACAGCTGGCCAATCACTGCGTGAAGTGGGTGTAAATGTTGGACTGACAGTTTTGGAAAGTTACCAAAATTTTAAAAAAATCAAATACAAATCAGACATCAGAAAGCTGTTCAACCGTCCGACAAACAGTTCTGTTGGAGTATACTGACGTCTAAACTTAAAGTCCAGTCAGAGTTACAAAACTAATTCCTTTAGTTCCTTGTTGGATCTCAGTTTGGCATTGAAGTAAAAAGGACCACAATAATCAGTATCCAAAGTGGCAAATCTTGACATTTGCAGGTAAACTTTTAAGCTCTTTAATCTTTAAACCTTGCAAGCTAAGCTAGCTATAGACTGCTGAATGCTATTAACAGCCTTTTCCTCTGATACATGTCAGTTTGACGGTGCAAGATCGGTATCTGTCATTTGCTAAACATCACCATATAGAAAACCCAACACTGACCGGAAATTACTGCAAGGTGTTTCTATTACCCCTGTAAATGGTGATATCTATAATGACAGATGAATATATGAATACATGGATGTATGAATGGATGAAGGTACCCGGTGGAGCGCAGGCTGCCCGTCAGGCTCTTCAGTTTGGCCAGTCGGCGGTTCCACACTTCCAGGTCATTGATTCGACTTTCCAGATTGTCGGTGAGCTTCGACAGCTGCTGCACCGCCCCGACGTTCTCCATGAAGATCTGCTCCTGCAGGAGGAAGAGGAGGAAGAAGAGGAAGAGGGCATCAGAGGCATGTAGACAGCTTCTCTCTGTTATGTATCCTGCTGGGACCGAGAAATAACAACTTGTAATTGTTAAGAGTCTTGGTAACTGTAGTTGTTGAATTTCAACAAAAATAATGTTTGTGATGATATATTGTAAACTCAAGGTTTACTTACTAGCTTTTTCCCAACCTTCTTTAGCAAATGGAATTTGCTCATCATAAAATCTAAGTATGTAGTCATGTTTATGAGGGGAATATCTCTTCAAATTGTCTCAAGTATTGGATGTGGATGGAAGTTCATGTGATGACACCTGAGCAAGTTCCATTTGCTGAAAAAGACTATGAAATATGATTGAAAGGACAGGAAAAAGCTAGTGAGTGAACCTTAAATATCATCACAGACATGTGTTCCCCGCAGTTTAGAATTAACCTCAATGCTAAAATAAATTGTTGTATTATCTTCTTCTTTAAACAATGACATCAACAATGCAGTCGACATTTTCAGACTGATTAAAGAAACCTAAAAGTGTAGCAGAGCGATTCTAACCTGAAATAGTATGTAGATTTAAAGAGATTGTAGCCAGGTTTCCATCCAAATTTAACGCAAATTTTAACCAAATTTCCAGAATATCAGCAAAAGAAAATTCAAATGAATGCTTTTTCCAATCCACTGCCGTTATGTGAATCTTGGCAGATAAACAGTTGATGGTGCTAATTCTCTAGTCGGTGCCGTTAAACCGTCATTAAAAGAGCAGCAGTCAAAGCTCAAACGATGGAAAACCATGTTGAAAACATGATGGAAATATGACATTTCTGTTTGTTTCATGTATTGATTTGAGGAAGGTTACAGTCTCCTCATTGCTTCACACAGATCTGATGTTTTCAGCTCTTCAGTGACGTTTCCATTTCGTTTTAATTGATATGTTAACTTTTCCACCTCAGTCAAGTGTAAATTGCTAAAACATTTGACCTTTAAAACATGCCATTTTCTGCTGTTTGAACTTTTATTTGTCTCTAACACAAACAAAATTATCAAATAAAGGTAAAATAACACAGTCTGGAGGCAGAAATGATGGAGGGAGGAGAATATACCTTGTCCACCATGAGGAAGTTAGGAATCTTCTCTCCATCAGAACAGGTGACGTCTCCGACCTCCTTCACCGCTGACGGCAGCAGCTCCTTCACCTCCTGAGCTAATATACCTGAAAGATCAAACAGTAATGTTGTTATTGTTCAAAAGAATCACAATGTAAACACTAACGCACACTCATGGATATCAATATTCATTTTTAACAGTGTGGTCAGTTACCTGTCTGGTGGGTGTGGTCTATTCCCATGGTGGAAGCAAACTCTGGTTTGTAGTCAAACTCAACGATTCTCATCTGAGTGATTCTTTTCAGCTGCTGCTCAGAGTCGACCTGAAAGACAAACAGACAGCAGAGGTTTTATTATTTTGATATAATGAGTCAAATTCAATAAGAACTGTAGTCAATCTAAAATATGTGTTTCAAAGTCAGTATTCGAATTGCTTTGTTCAAGACAATTCGATAGCACACTAAGAGTTTAAAAATCAATATGCTGGATATTCTAGACTAATAAAAAGCTGATAACGATATATATTAATTGATTTTCTGACATAAACTCATAATGTAATACAAACAAGCATTTGATAAGCATGTTTTTTTTTCTAATTGTGACCAAGATATGTATTGATCTGGACATTTTTTAGTTGAAAAATAAACTTATGTGATACATGATGATGCCAAGAGTCACATTTTTTTTTTTAAGCTATTAGGTCTTTAGTTCAAGCATGTATGTTCTCTCTCTTAACTTAAATGTAATTCTCTCTATGGTTTGAATTTTCCCCATTTTCTTTTCAGTCATGGATGCATGGACATGATTTCTGTAACCATAATTTAAGTTTCAAAGGAGAAATCCTTAAAATTTTAGGTAAATATACATCAATTTTACTAATGACCTTTGGTATTCTAGTATTAATAGTAATACAAATTCTACAAAATAAATAAATAAATAAAGGGCTTTGCAATATTTTCTTTTCAATTTCTGTAGTTATATTTTCCCAGATTGTGTTTACAGCATATTTTTCACTAGCCCACATCCTTTGCAACATTTTGGTGTCATTTATAAATTATATTTAGCTTGTTGTATCAGTGTGATAAACTAGTGCGTCTGTATTTTCCTTGTATATTCTCTCAAGTCTCTTACTAGATCTTCTTCCCATCATTTCTTAGCTTTTCTTACATCTTTGATACTGACAGTAGGTGCATGAAAGTACATTTGATTGGTTTTCACAATATGTTGTCTGGTCATGTTACAATGCAGTCAAACAAAAGTTCAACTGTTTTGATGTTTTTGTAAAGAAAGTAGGTATTTCTGGCTCCATTGGGGAGCATAAAATTAACAAATATGGAGGCCTCCAATCAGTTGCTGTCATAAATTATTTAAGTGATATTGTTTTATCATCTTACCTCCTGTATGTTCTGCTTGGCACGGCAGTCTGATGGCTGTATGATGGTGCCCATCACCTTGGCGTTGCCGCAGACGACCAATGCCTCGTCAGGAGAGTCGGTGTTGATGCCCACTCGGCCCTGACAGACCACCGCGTCCTGCACCGCCCCACGCTGCCACAGGGGGTCCCCGTCTGTCTCAAACTGACCGGGGTTAGAGGCCTGCAGGAAAAAACATGTGGATTTATGTGTTTCTGCTAATTATTTACACTAAGGAGGTTTTATAGTCTATTGGTTGAACATCAGTGTCGTTACCCTGACGATGATTCTCTCCGACACCAGAGCTGTCAGGAGGAAAGTCTCCTCTTTTACCACAGCGTACAGACCGACCACCATCTGAAAATATCTACACAAACATACAGACACAGTTAGCATGTAGCTCCTCTCTTGTTGTTGTTCTTTCATTCGTACACTCACACACACCTCTGGTCAGGGTTGGGTTTGCCTTTCTTCCTCATGTTGTTGGCCGTCGTCTCACTGAAGTGCAGTCGGCCAAGTGTCACCTTGGTGATTTTGCCGCTGGGCAAACTGACCCTGAAGGAAATATAGACTGTGTTGAATGGTATCAGACAGGAAGCACCTTTATGTAGCTTGTCCAAATATGTTTTAGAGCAAAAACATACTGCAAATGTGTTTCTCAGCAATTTACAGTTCACTGAACAACAATTGTCCAAGCATAGTTTAACAACCATAACTAGGTACAGCAGGTATGTAAGGTTTGGATTTCTCTACATACTATTTTTTAACATTGACATGTTCTCTGCATTGATCATCAACTGGCAACGATTTTGACTTTTAATTTGGAACATGCAGCTAAATCCTTAGTCTTTGTATTCAGCCATCAAGTGCATGTTTTAGAATATTTTACTAGGTTCTCATTTTTAAAAAAGTCAGCTGTAGATGGTATTTTAAAAAAGCCAATCAAGCCAATGTTAGCTTCATTATCTGAAACAACTTGAGCGAGCAAAAGCTGCTCTTGTCAACTTCTATCTGAAATCAAAGACATATTCTTTCAAATATCACTAAGAATTTTGATGGTAAATCTGCCACTGTTATCATATTCAACTAAACGGAAAGCATGACAGGCATAGAAACAGTAACTAATGAGGTTACCAGATGCTTTTCTCCCATTGGCCACAAGGGGGGCAACAATGAGTCAATTTTGGCTTGACACACAAGAATGATGCAAGGAAGAAGCCACACTTGAAAACATACTTGAAGCCACACAAATGTGCCGTTTTCAAACTGAATATTTTGCTTTTACAATAGAAATGACTTCAAGAATGATGACTAATTGGACGCTTCTAACAAAGGGCAGCACACAGCCTCTTCCTATTGGTCTATTGGTATAGGTCCATGACTGTCTCCCATGCCATGGATGAGATAGTCCCAAATTGGGCCAAACTAGGCAGAGTTTGAACTTATAAACAGCTGGTTGCAGGTGAGTGTGGGGACTTTTCTACGGTTACCTACCTGACAGGGTGGAAGGGTTTCTTGCTGCGATCGGGCTGAGACTGCTCGATGGTGACCTGATTGGTGGGAGCTTCTAGCTGTGAGGAGGAGAGGTAAAAGGATAAAGGATACTGAACACCCGCTGCAGGTTGTGTTTCCCAATGGTGACAATATTCAGAAGTTTTTCAGATCTGAAGTCTGATAGTATCAGTTTGACATTTTGGTAAAACAGCATCTTTTTAAATGTCTTACCCTTGTGAGGAAATCAATATTATTTTCATGAAGGTGTATCTTGTAGACTAGCCTTAACTAAACCAGTCCATCAAAGACTTGTGACCTTAATGTGCCACCGACAGCTGCTAGCTGCTCCAACTGACTCCCATTCAAAAAGCCTCAACTCCTCTCCACAAATACTAAGTCAATACTTTTTTCAATGGTCTCAATCTCTAAATTCAGACCCTCAAATAAGTGTGCCGGTGGTCATTTTGGAAATTATTGCTCTGTTAATAAGATTTGAAGACTTATAGTAGCTTTAATGTCTGCCATTTGGATGTTGATTGACAGCTGTGATTGACAGTTGGCTCACATGCTGCTCTCCCCGGCTCCGGGACTCGCACTGAGTCAGCTTATCGTTGCAATATTTCACTAAGTTTAATGTAACTTGATAATGATACCGGCCCTGTTAGCACATGGTCCGAGGTATGTTTAGAGAGCGTGAAAGGCAACACTCTGCACTCCTTATTTGGAGGGTTCAGGTCCTTGTGCTAAGCTAGGCTAAACACAACCTGTCTTTGACCAATCTCTGCACTAGATCCACAGATGAAATTGATATCCATCCTCTTCTCTTAGACTGGGTAAAACAAAGAACATTTCCTGAACTGTTCCTTTAACAAAATAATTTCTGGAAATGTAAGGAAATCCTAGTTTTGGTTCAGAGTGCATGATTCTGAATCATACTTTCTGGTCAATGAGTGAGGACACTTCCTACGCACCTTGACCCCGAATACTTTTATCCGGAAGTGGTCGACCTCCTGCGGCCCACTCGGTGTTCTGATGTATCGTGGCTCTGCGGCCACACCAATGTGAACTGTGACCTGGAAGTGGTTCTTCTTCTGGCAAACGAAAGCCTCGTCCACTGCAGAGTAGTTGAAGCCTTTATCTGTGTCCACATGGTAGGCAGGAGGAGACCTGGAGACACAGGATGAAAGTCATTCCTGCTGAAATTGAACTCTGTCCAACACTTTGGTCCAGACAAAGAAATTCAACATCTATTTGCTTGGTTTTGCTCTCACAGTGTTTGGTAGCTGCTGTCGTACAGAGCGCTCCACTCTCCTGGCTGGTACTGTTCCCATGTCAGCAGTTGGAAGGATCCCAGACTCAGTCCCCCTCCACCACGAGTCCCGTCACCTTCACTGCAGGACATGTCGACTCCTGCCGAAGGCTCCTCAGACTCAGACCTTCTTCTCTTTTTACTTTCCAGGGAGCTGAAGCAGGACAAGACAGATGAATTCACAGCCAATTACTGACCGACTGAATCAATATTTTGTCTGTTTGTCAGTTAAATTTTGATGATTGTCACTAAGCTGAAACATTTTTATTTAAATATGTCAGATATAATTACAATTCATTGTAAAACCAGGAAATGTGATAGCCATCATTTTTTGACCACTGAAGATAATTCTGATTTCCTGGGGATGAACTACACTACCTAACAGTCCTAAAGTGATTTCTACCAGATACGCAACTGTTACCATACGGTTATTAAAGACAAACTAAAGCTAAAATTAAGTTTTGCTAAGGAATCAGTATATGTCTCCTTGGTGTTTGTTTTGACATCTGTACCAATTTGGTCAAAATTGCAATTACTATTTACAATTTAAGTTTTTACATGTTTTTCTGCAGTAGTAGTGCACCCTATAGTAGTGTTTCCCAGGCAGCATGAATTATTGGTACCAAATGATGAGTATGGTATGTTAATTGGTGCAATATCTGTGTGGGTGGGAACTAAAAACAGTCAGTACAGGCAATCAACCAGCTCAGCTGCATTTATGTTATGTGCACAACTTATTCTGATGAACTGTTTCTGTTGTTCTGCTGACACAAGACATGGAGGAAAGCCTTCAATATTTAATACGACCAAAATGGTTTGTGTAGCTTGGTTCTAATGATTAGAGTAATGGTACAACAATGGTAAATGGCTAGTATGTACAGTATGTGATCATGAGCATTTTGGGAGGATTGGATTGAAAAAAATGGCATGTTACTCTAGAATCATCATAAACACCACAAGTATAAAACATGATTACATTTTTACTGGTAGAAAATATAAGTTAAAATTGTTTTCTTTTGTCTTAATAAAGCCAAAATATTACTTACTAGATCTGGAATAAACCAAGGTATCTGTAATTAGGTGGCTAGAGCATCCACTGGCCACAAGGGGGCACTAATCCATTACTGTCAGCCATTCACCCTCCATTAGAATGAATGACTGTTAATCCGACAATGCATAAAATTGTGCACGGTGAGTCTGTAACCTCAGCATTCTGTACGTCACACGGTGTTGAGAGTTGATTCACAGAGGAACGTACGAAGTGTTGATGATACATGACTACCTGTTACGGTGAGTTTTCACAGTCTGATCATTTGCCATCACCAAGACTAACACTCATTTAACCTTCTTTCTATAATAGTGGATGAACACAGAAAGAGCAGCCAAAAACTCAGCAGGAGTTATAAAATTATATAATACAAAATATTAAATTAATAAAACGTAACGTCTAGTGGAAATCAGTGCTAATATCAGCAAGCTAGCCTAACTATTTTCCACTTTCTGAGTGGAGACCAAACTTAACAGCATGATGGGCTGTCCTGTACGTTGAATGTTTTAAAGAGACAGTTAAAATCACTAATGGTTGATACCCTTGACTTGTTTAAAAAGTTGGAGGTCTGTAGCATACCACGGAAGTTGACAGCATGTCTCAGTTGTCCGTCAACTGTTTCCATGTGAACGTTCATGCAGAGGCTTGAATCTTAGACGCTCTTTCCACAAATATGTTTTCTTTATCCTCTTATGCAAATAGCTGTAGTATCATTAAAGTTTAAACAAAAACTGAAAATAATTCAAAAGGCTAAGCAGTTGGCGGCCAAATTTAGCTGAGTGAAAAGTACAAAAACTGACTTAGTAAGGACAAATAGTCACAAAACTGTCAATGCTGAAGGTGTGCATACCACGTGTGTAGTGTGGAGGCGGAGCCCAGCCGACAGCTCGAAGAGGGCGGGGCTAAACCTGGAACCAAGCCTGAACCAGCACATGGCATGGTGTAGCTGTTTGATGGAGGCAGGGGCGGTGAAGGAGGCGTGGGCGGGGTGTAAACCTGTGAGCAGCTCTCTGGATTCAGGTAATGTATGTGTTCAGGTGAGTGCTGACTGTGCTGGTGCAGGGGGTCAGGTGGAGCAGGTGGGGCAGGTGGGGCAGGTGGGGCAGGTGAGGTCCCAGGCTTGATGTAAGTGTTAGTGAGGCCTAGACTGCGAAGCTGATCGTGGGTCAGCAGGTCAGGGTGGATGGCAGCGGAGCCTCGATCCTTAAAGCGACAGGACGAGGAGGCAGAAGGCCGTGGCGTCGGCTGGAACACTTGCCGGGCAATCTGCTGGTTGGACCAATAGGGAGGCTCGTAGTGGAAGTCTACCAATCAAAGACGTACAGTAAATTAGCCAAAAGTTTTACCTCATTAGCTAATTTTCAATGTCATGACACATTAATTTTTTAAACAGCAGTTACAAACGTCTTGATGGCGAAAAGTTATATATGCTCAGAAATATTTTCTTGGATTTTTATTTCACTTAAAGCAGATATTTTTACACAGAAGTTACAAACTGTTTCCTTCTCAAGTACCAATGAAAGTAGTAACTCACTTTTCAGGAACCTAAAGGACGGCTGTCCAAATGAGTCAAATCAAGCAGATATCTTTCAACGTCTTTTTAGTGCCAAAGTCCCTCTTTTTGTCACTATACTTCCACCGCAGCTCAACGGGGAAACACTGTCCGAGGAAACACAAAGAGGGAATTTGATGCTAAAAAGACTGTAAATGTGTCAGATATCCACTTGATGTGACTAACTCAGACTGCTGAAGCCTCATATAAGCTTCACAGAGACTTTTAAATGACAATAAAATTATCATTTTGGCCTCCATCACTTACATTGAAAGCACATTTGAAGGGGATCTTTTAATATCCAGTATGAACAGGAGGAATGATTACAGCGAGGAAAACCTCTTTCACTGTTCATATGGACACCTGACTGCTGTTTTAAGACAGACTGGAAAACCCTATCCTTTATTGAAACTAGTCTTGTAATAAGTGGTTGAAGGTAGGTTACCTGGTATCTGTGCAGGTGAACAGGCCTCTGAGCTCGAGTCAGGAGGAGACTCAGGAAGCATGCTGGGAAAGAATTTGGAGAAACAATGGAACAACATTTGAGACCTGAGTAGTGACTTGTGAACCTGACAAATAGCGACGGCGTTCTGTATTTACAACCCTTACTCAGATAACCAACTAGGTCAAAGCTATTTTTATGTGTGTGCGTTGTATAACAATTTGTGTCCAGGAATGAGGATAACATTACATATTACTGCTACCACTCTAACTGCTTCTACTACTATTATTTTGTGTCTTTAACCACTCACATTTTACATTTGATTACATATTTCCTCTTTAATGCTGAAAAACATAAACATTTTTTACTTCTGCAACAATGTAAATAATTTACAGGGTAAATAAACCTAAAATTTTAAAATATGATGTTAAAATGAGGATTTACATTCAGGGAAGTCTTTTCCATGATTCATTATTAGTAGACAGTGAACTAATCAATAATTGGCTGAATTGATTCTCAGCAGACAGGAGTGGACTCAGACAGGTTGAAGGGGGCATCTCTGTGACTTGAATTTATTATTTTATTCTTATTTGCATTGTGTGTGTGACTCTTACAAGTTGTTAGGGTCCATGTCGTTGCTGAGGTACTGCTCCAGGATGCTCGTATCCACAGCAACAGAACTATCCAACACACCACTCATATCCTGACCTGCACACACACACACACACACACGCACATGCACATGGTAATCATGTAATAACCATTCTTGACCTTAACATTCAGATAAAGATAAGGGACTAGATAACATACCAGTTTGCTGTGGCCTGTTTACCTGCTGCCAGTATTAGATGAGTTTTTATTGTAAAAAAAAAATCAGAGAGAGATTTTGATTGTTGCATAATTTAAAATGACATGCAGATCAAATTAAAAATACAAGTTAATAATACTAAAAAACTCTGTGAGAGTTGGTCAGAAGTTACAATATATTAGTTTAGCTAACAGTCCTATTCATTTGTCCCCTTGTTAATGTCAGCTGATGTTAGCATTTTAATTTGATGGACATGAAACTCTCATGGTTGAATAACCAGAACAAACAATGAGATGCGTAATTGAAAAAAAACCTCCTTTGTTGAAAAATAGTCACTGCGAGGAGTCAACAAGTCTGTGATTGGATCTGAGAGATGTCCAATCAGAGAACTTCATTGGCACATCCTGCCACTTGTGAAGTTTGAGTTTCAAAGAAGTCATTGAATAAATTCAGGAATTTGATTCTTTTTTCATTTTTGGATTTGCGATTTTTTATACATTTTCAGTTGAGAACATACTACTTTCATTTATTCATTTTTTTTCTTCCAAATGTGCTTTTTTGTCAGAAATACTTTACAAAAGCCTCCAAAATCACTTGAGAACCACTTGAACTTCTTTTGGAACCTCCTCAAGGATCTCCTAAAGGATCACTGAAACCACTTCAAGAACCAACTGATCTGCTTCATGGTCAACTAGAACCTCTTCAAGGATACTTGAACTACCTCAAGGGCCATCTCCTCAGGAACCACTGAAATGCCCTCTTTAAGGATCAATAGCACCACTTGGACATCTCTAAGGACCCATGGAACTTTCTCAAGACCATGACCATTAGAACCACCTCATGGGCAACTGCAGCTTCCCCAAGTATCCCTGGACCTCCTCAAGAACCACTAGAACCACCTCAAGGACACATTAACCTTCCAAAAACCTCTGGAATCACCTTAAGGACCACTTTACTCAAACCTTCTAGAGGACCCCTTGAACTTCATCAAGGACTCTGTATCACCTCAAGAACAAAGTGAACCTCCCCAAGAACCAGTACAACCAACTCAAGAACCTCTAGAACCACGTCAAAGACCACTGTGATCTCAAGGATCACTGGAACCACCTAATTTTATATTTGCATGACGGGAACTCATCAGCAATATGTATAACAAGAAAAATGCACTTCATGTTGTAGATATTGTTTGGGGCGAATGCCATGACTTTTTAGAGAACTACTGTCCTACATACTCCTCAAATCCCCCATAAACCACCTGAAGGATAGCTTGAACCTCATTAAGGACCACTGAAACCTTATCAGGGATAGATGAACCTCAACAAAAGACCAATGAAACCTCAAGAATCATCAGAAACACCCTAAGGAAAACAAACAATTTCAGTGACCATGTAAACATCCTAAAATACCACTGGAGTCGCTTTCAGGATCACCTAAAACCTCTTAAGCACAGCTAGAACCTCTTCAATAATCACTGCCACCACCTCACCAAGGACAAATAAAACAACTAGAACAAAATTAAACTCCTCAACAACCGACAGAACTTCCGTAAAAATCACTAAAACCACGCAAAGAACCACTTTTTCCCTCTCAAAGACCACTAGACCTACCTTAAGGTCTCTTGTAACTTCCACAAGGACCACCAGAACCTTATTTGAAACCTGTTTAACCTCCCTAAGACCTTTTGAAACATCCTTGAGAACACCTGAAACCTTGCTGAAACATATTTGTTAATATAAGCAGATGACATGATGTAAAGAGATTGATCTTGGGCTCACCACTGAAGAATTGCTGCAGCGCCTCATTCTCTCCCAGGACCTGGACGGGCAGCCGGCCGGCTCCAGGCTCCATGATGCCCAGCAGGAGGCACTGTGGCTGGGGAGCGAGGCGAGATCTGCAGGGGCCCCGGCTGGAGCTGCTGCTGCAGGGCTGAGGAAAGAAAGATGAATAAATTTAAAGAGCTTTTAAAGACAATTTAAAAATAACGGAACATTACTAAAGCAGAGAAAAACAATAATATATAAGAACTAAAAAATATCCTGAACAGTGAATTGACATGACAATACAAAAGGGAAATCCTGCAACTTCTCTCATTATATAATATAAATTAAATTTCCCTCAACAAGCTGTAAGATATTGACTTTTTCCTTATAAAAGAGGTGCATGTTGCTGTCAATTTGGATATTTCTTATGCTCCGCCACAGAGCTGCATATCAGGACTGCACTATTGGTGTAATAGATGAAGAAACAGGGAAGCACACAGGTTTATGATGTTGAAATAAAGTCAGATCTGATACTGATGCCAAGTTCAAGGTTAAAACCTCTGACAGATCAAAGCGTAACCCTTTACCCTTTTAGCTACACAGTACGTGTGAATCATTTGGGAAAAACTTTGTTTTACAGGTCCCTTACAGTAGCTTCCTGATGATTTACTAGAAAGGAACTTGAAGGTTCTTTAAAAGAAATATGTGCTTAGTTCCAGTTAATTGTAGAGTAACCTTCTGTTATGAAAATGATCGTCTTTTCGTGAGTACACAGCAAGTCAGATGCTAAAATGTATTTAGTCTTTCTGTATAGCTGTTAATTACAGGAAAGTTCACGATTCAGCAAATATCAGAAAGAGGATAATGAGGTTTCCGACAAATAACTTTATATATTTATATATACGTTATTTATTATATATATTCACAGTCGTGATGATTTTATCAGTTCGTTCAAGGTCTTTCCATCTACGTATAAGACTGTAATCAACAGTTATTGAGGAAGTGCGCAGATCCTTTACTTAGGTAAAAGTATGAGAGAAATGTAAAAAAATTTAAAAATACTGCATTATAAGTTAATGTCCTGCACTCAAAGTCTTACTTAAGTAGAATAACAGCAAAATATACTTACATATCAAAAGTAAATGTAAAGTAAACTCTGTCAGACTTTTTCAACTTTAAAAAAAAAGAAAATACAACTTTAAGGACTCAGTTACAGAGTAAGAGTACAGAGACAAAAGGGAGATGTCCACTGAACGATGTGTTATATTTTAGAGGTGGATTTTAGGTTTTGTATTAAAAATCTTAAAGTAACTATAGCTACCAAGTAAGTGTAATGGAGTAAAAACTACAATAGTTGCCTCCATAAAGGAGTATAAAATTGTAATAACCAAGTAAAGTACAATTATGCAAAGCACAGTATTATTAGCAATTAAGACTGCAACCAACAATTATTTGTAGTTTTAGATGAGTCATTTTGACAATAAAATGTCAGGAAAAAGTGGAAAATCACTTTTTGTCACATTTTTTCAGAGCAATGTGAAGTGTTTAAAACATTTGTTTTGTCTGACCTACACACTAAAACCCCCAAACATCAAATATTTAATAAATAGTAATATAACACTGTAAATTACAAGAGAAAAGTAGAAATTTCATATTTGAGATGCTTGAACCAGATGATGTTTTGTATACGTGCTTGATAAAAATAAATGAAGTCTATTCTAATCAACTAATTGCTTAATTGACTTTCAGCTCTCCAGTGGTGTTGGTGCCTTAATGCAGCAATGTGGCCTACACATGCCACACCAAAAAATTTTATTCACGAAAGTGCACAACTTGAGTAAATATACTTTCCACCACTTCTACCCAACCATGTAACAATTATATCCTTTTTTGATGTTTTGTAAAATCTCAAATATACTTTGTGTACACTCTTTGAAAATTGTCGTCTCTATTTCTCTCAACTTGCATCAAACTTTCCAAGAAACATTTCTGTAAACTAGCTGAGTCACTCTAGCGGCTCCATATTTCTGAACTCACATAGTTCGTCCGAATTGTGTTCAAACTCTCAGAATTTCCTATTAGTGAAGGACTATGAACCTCCTGTGGGGCCCAGGGGCAAAACTTTGTTGGGCCCCTATTGAACCCCACTATACATGGTAGTACTGTAGAGCTGTTAGTCCATTCACAGAAAATGGAATGGTGTGATTTTCTGACAAAACAAGTCATCTGAATATGTTCTCCTGGGCTTCAGGGAACAATGATTTTCATTATACACAGAACAATCAATGGATTCTTAAAGAAAATAATAGCTGGTTGCAGCCGCACAGCACTCCTATGATGGAGTAATATGACCTGTCCCTCAGTTTTCTGTGTGCAGTTTAATAAAACACAATTTAACAACAAATGAGCTCAATATAAACTAAAACTATTAAAGTCTTCAGACTAGATTTTGACACAGAGTCCCTCTTCAAGACCAGGACCACAAGATGGAAGATGGAGGACCTATCAGAGTTTAGATTGGATTATACTGCTGCTAATTTACTACTGTAAAGTGTGATTAATCAGATTATGTAGACCCAAATAACGTAGAGTAAACCTGGAGCTTCTGGGGCATCTGGGCAGTTGCCTGGTTGGTAAACCAGCCTTGCAGAGATCCCAAAGTTTCCAGACAACTGCCAGGCTGAATTTTGGGGAAATCTGAATAAAATGATGCACGAGACATGTAGAATATTTCCATTTGATGGTGATGTGATTAGAGCTGCAACAATTACTTGATAAAACAATTAGTCGTCAACTATTTTTAGAATTGATCAATTGTTTTGAGTCATTTTTTAAGAGAAAAAAATGTACAAATTCTCTGATTCCAGCTTCTTAAATGTGAATATTTCCTGGTTTCTTTAGTCCTCTATGACAGTAAACTGAATATCTTTTGGTTGTCGGGACATCTGAGGATTATCTTGAGCTTTGGGAAACAGTGATTGACATTTTTCACCATTTTCTGACATTTTATAGACCAAACAACTAATTGATTGATCAAGAAAATAATTGATACTCGATAATGAAAAAAATCATTAGTTGCAGCCCAAGACTGTAATTTTAACTACATTTCAGTGTGATGTAAACCATTTATTAAATGTTTGCTTACTGCTTATAAATGCTTAATAGGAAGACTTAAAGTATTACTATGAACTGTTTTTGAAGTTTGTACCTGGACCCATGACATCAGTATTTCCTAAAATCCTGAAGTGTTTATGAAACTATTTTTGCATTATTAACAAACTTTTATGAAATGTTGTTGTTTTCATGCAGATTTTCTGATTTATTCCTTCATAATTCACCTGAAAACATCTGAACTGCAACATGATTAATATAACAAAGTCGTTGTTTCTGCATCTCGGATCAGCAGCGGACATATTTGTTCAAACACACCTGCCTGTCTTTCCAAGATGGCCGCCAGTCAGTCAGTCAGCGCTGATCTGTGATTTATCTGACTTGCTTGTCCTCCGGTACAATCCATCTGTGAGGATGGATTCAGATTCAGGTTTTAGTTCCTCACAGTTCCATTAGATGTGTCTGATCTTCTTCTGTGGTTTCAGTTGAGAGAAACGTTCCCTTTTTGGATAATTCTTCCTCTTGTTTGTGGCGTCTGTGTGGATCGTCTCTATCAGCTGAACTTTGAGCTTTGAACAGGAAAACGTAAGAAGACGTTCACACACCTGACGCAGGCGGATTACACACCTGCGTATGTGTGTGTGTGTGCGTGTGTGTGTGTGAAGCCATAAACCAGGCAATCCTCTAACTGGAAATGCACACACACATTTATGTTTGTACCTCTATACTTGTGAGGACTCCCATTGGTAAAATACATTTCCCACCCTCTAAACATGAACCTATTCTTAAATTTAAAGCCGCTATAACCGATAATTTTATAGTAATGATGGATCAAATGATGACTCACCTCACCTCACTCTGCTATTTACTTTTACAGCGAGTTTCAGCTCATTGTTTCTGGCTGTTGTCTGGCTGTTACCTGTTGTCTGGCTGCAACTTTACTGTTTTGCAACAGCGAAAAATGCATTTAAAAGTCTCTGTGAAGCTTATATTCAGCTTCAGCAGTCTGAGTTAGTCATATCAAGTGGATATCTGACACATTTACAGTCTTTTTAGCATCAAATTCCCTCTTTGTGTTTCCTCAGACAGTGTTTCCCTGTTGAGCTGCAGGTGGAAGTATAGTAACGAAAAGAGGGACTTTGGCACTAAAAAGACTGTAATGTTGAAAGATATCTACTTGATTTGACTCATTCGAATGCTGAAGCTTCATATTATTCATTTTTGCACAGAAGGAGGACTGTGGATTTTGTCCTCCATCACTTCCATTGTAAGTGCATTATGAAGGGATCTTCTAATGGTCAGTATGAACAGAAGGAATGATTAGAGCAAGAAAAACATGTTTTAATGTTAATTTGGTCTCCTGACTGTTGTTTTAAGACACACTTGAAAAGTTGTGAACATGTCCTTTAAAAGCTGATGCTATGTCAGTGTTGTGTTCAGTACTACACATCAGTTAATGCAGGTTTAAAAGGTGCCAAACAACAAGCAGTACCATCATTTAACCAACAGATGGCAGTGCAGGCAGGTTAAACAACTGTTCTAAAAGTAAAACAGGTCACTTTTACAGTTTGGTGTTTAGATTCATTGCTATAATATGTCCAGCAGATGGTGCTACAGGACAACAGCTTCTGTCCTCTTTCCATCATGTCCTCATATGCCCCACCTGGCCATGATGGGCCCCACCCTACATGATGATCCATATGGAGCCCAATCATCTATACATTTACAAACATGAAGACAGAAAAGTTAGGTTTCTGTTTGACCAACTTTCTAAAGGTTTATATGGAAATTTGCTCATAAAAAATACATAACATTATGACACGATGACCAGTTCATCAGAGATCTCATCATCAGTATCTTGACCCACACATAAAGATGTTCTTTGGATCTTTAAGGGCTCAAAGTAATATTTCAACAACACCTAAATCTTATTTTTGAGTAATATTCTTGTTAATACTCTATTTGCTTTCTTACCGAGAGTTAGATGAAAATGTCGATACCAATCACATGTTCATCAAAGTCTGGTGAAATGAAACTCAGTACAATAATGTGTTTACAATTTTATGACTAATATAACGGAAGCATCGTGGACTCTAAGATCTTATTGTGGCTGTCAACATATTTGTATAATTGCACTGTGAATATGTGCATTAGTTTAGATCGGAGGTACTCAAATACAAGTCAAACCAAATTTCCATCATATCCACATCCAAAGGTCCAGTAAGTCTGCAGTACATGATGATGTTTCAGTACAAAAACTCCAGAACTCTTCACATGAACAACATTTCTGTACTAATGTGAGACGTGACACCTTCAAAGTCCTCAGACTAGAGCATATGATATGATACGATAAACTTGGAAATGGAAATTTGTCTTGGACTCTGTAGCTGCACCATGAATGCCTTGACGGCCACAATGACACAAACAATACAACCTCAGCCATACCAACACCAACAATTACATAACATGACAATATTGCACATAACCTGTAACATAACACATACATACACCTCAAAAAAATTCATGCTAAAAGATCACCAATTATTATTATTAAATTATTGCACAAACTTCAGCATCAAGCAGCATTGTCAAGAAATGTAATGGAGGTTGGAACAAATGAATTAATGAATGTGGGACTCAAGGGTAGGAGGTCATACTCTGAATGAAGGATGTGAGAGGGGTCATCTACTATCCTCTGGGCTTGCCTAAAAACAGTTTGTTGATAAATTGGACTGCAGGGTCTGGTAGTTGCTTTTTCCATTTACCTTCATGGCCGTGTGTACCATACAAGCAAGTTTAGTTTTTAGTTATGCCGTGAGGCATAAAAACGTGTGATGTAAGTGTTCATTAAGCCGGCCTCAGACTACATGAGTTTTGGGCCGATTTATCCCTGATTCACCCCTCTTGACAATCGGAGAAATCTGGCCTGGTTGGTACCAATCTTTGGCCCAGATTAATTTGAGGGGTTTACAGATACAATCTTAAACCTCCAGAACTACTCGCAGACTTATCGGGGCCGTTTGTTTGATATTTAGGAGTTAAGATCTGGATGATTACATGACTACTTTCTGAGTGGAACCACAACAGCCAATGAGAGAGACAAGTCTACAAGGAGAAGGAAGTTAATGAGAGGACTTTTAAAATGGCGACCGCAAAGAAACAACAACAAGCTATCGTACGGGTGCGTTGGACAGCTGAGATGGAGGAAAGGCTTGTTGATATGTGACAGGAACACAACTGCCTTTATAACGTGTCTTCAAAAACACATTATAACCATGTGGACAGAGATCATGTGATCATGTGAGATCACAGGAGTTTCTCCTTATGTGCGTGGTACAATCCTGTAGTCTGAACCCGGCTTTAGTGAGTTCTTCACTGTATTCATTGTTTAAAATGTTTGATTTACAATTATTCTGCTGGAGGTTTGATATGAGGACTTCAACTGGTTCAGTTTTGTGGTTCTTACCTTTGTTTTGGCATGTATAATGTCATAGTGGCGTTTTGTGTTCCCACTCTTCATTATGGTCACTGTTTCATTGCAAATCAAGCACAATAGGTCAAAATGTAGTAGTAGTATTAGTATTTCTCAGTCCACTCATGCTAAAACACAGTTTTCACTGTCACCCTTGTTTTGAAAAAGACATTTTAGGTTTTCAAACGGAGCTCCAACATTCGACTACGACCTTGCATATGGCAGTGACTTGATGACACGTGAGGTGACGCAATATCATTGTGTTATATCAATATTTTACTGTGTATGAGTAAGTGTGACTGAGTGTGTGTGTGTATGTGTGGAGACCGAACAGCAAGGCACAGGACACACATTTTTGTGGTTTCCTAAGATGAGTTTTTATTTACCCAGAAAAAGCAAAAGGAATGAAGCAACTAGTGATTAGTAACTAAATTGGGCCATAAAGAGTTCAACAGAACTGAAGTCAAACTACAGGAACCTGAACTGCATAACTGACATCAACAGAACTAATGACACATAAGGGGAACATGTACTGGCTGGTTAAACATTTACAGATCCTCTCCAGACATGTATTAAGACGTATAAACATACTCTGCTTGGAACAATAATGTGTGTCTGATATGTTTTTTCTACAAAAAAGTATAATTACCACTTTAAAATCCTTCAAATGACATCTATTCCTTCTCCCTCATTAAAAATTCCAGCGTCTATGAATATGCAAACATATTCATGGCGGTGTGCAGCAGTGCAGCAGCTTCTCTGTTATGGTATAAAGAGTGTTTGGGACTCTTCTCTTTATGTGAGTAAGTGTGCAGATAACACGACCAGTGCAACTAGGCTGAGAAGGTGCAGCCAAACCGAACTTCTGAACATTATCAACAACTTGCCCGCCTCACTTCCACTGAAGCGGACTGGCGTAGCAGACCACACCAGTTCAGAGGCGACAGAAGAAGAGTTAGCGGGCCGCTCTGTTAGCCAAACTAAAAGCTAACCAGGCCAGCCAGTCCATCACTCTTTCTGGTCAACATTCGCTCTCTGGATAACAAAATAGATCTGATCCAACTGAGACTGAGTGTTCATCTGGAGACAAGGAACTGTTGTGTTTTTCTCCTGACAGAAACTTGGCTAAACAGCAACATGCCGGACTTGATTTTCAACTCAACAGGTCGCTACTCTTCAGGGCAGATTGGAATCAGCTGTCAGGGGAAACCCAAGGAGGTAGACTATGCCCATAATTATCTTTAATTATAAATGATTGGTTCCTTAGATTTGTGACGTATGAAATCCTGCCTGACTGAATCCGTGTTTTTCAGGCTGGTACACTGCAGCTGTGGCGTTGACTGCTTATTTCACTCCTGATTTGTCTTGTAGCGCATGAGAAACACCACATGAGCATGTTAACAAGGTTAAAAACCTGATTTTCATTGGATGAGGTCTTTAAAAGGGATGGGCGGATTGATACTCACAAGCTTCTCATTTGGTATCAAGTCCTTTAAAAAAATATCAATCATAAAATAATATAAATACAAAACGTGGTTGGTTGCATCACTTCCAAATGTTTTCAGTACTTTTGTATAATGTTTATGCCAATAAACAGCCCTGACATATTTAGCTGACCTGTGTCACATGACTGGCCGCACACTTCCGCATCAAACTTGTGAGAAAATGGCAGAAAGGAAACGTAGTGTGGTGCTACTTTTCACCTGTAGATAAAAATAAAGCAAGAACTGTCGGTATTGTTAAAATTGTATCATATTGAATTTGAGTTTGGTATCGGCCTTACCTAGTCTTTAACATACACAAGGCGTGGACAAATAAACTAACTAAATTAACTACAAATAAACACGTAGACAGTTTGCTTCCAGCTTAATATTAACTGAGCAAAATCCAACCACAATAACTCTAAATTAAACTTGCAAAATACACAAACAACAGACTCTTTTCCCAAATCCCCCTTTCTGTTGCAGGACGCTGGTTCAGTCCAGGCCGGTGCATTTATTAACAGCTTAATCCGTTGATCATTTACACGACGGAGGACAGACGTCCCCTCAGATCAACCACGTTAACTCAGCTAAGACAGATAAACCTAACAGAAATACTAAATTAACTATATGTGTATGTTTCATCTAGAAACGATGTATGTAAAAATACTAATAAACATGCAAAATCATATTATGTTGGTTATTTATTATGAAAATTGTAACTGAATGTAAAAGTAAATGAGAGCAAAAGTAATTAAAAACGCGAGAATGTGGAAAGAAAATATTCCAGTCTGCTGGTTTAATCGTGTCTATATATTCTGTGTGTGTGTGTGTTCGTGTGTGTGTTTGTGAATGTGCTGTCGGCCTTTAGTATTTCTGAAAATGTTCTTGTTGAGATTTTAAGGATGGACTCTTGGGAGATTAGCCTTCAGCTAAAAGTTATCCAAATAAAAAAATGAATAAAGTGTGTTTCCAGGTGTTTCTCTGTGTAAAAAAAAGTACTATAAAGCCTTTTGTGTCTCCAGAGGGAGCTTCAAGTGATGTCAGTAACAATAACTTAATTTTATACTAATTTCCTGGAAATGTTCAGAGCAATTTTTTAGGACATTTAACAGAAAGGGTTGTGCAATTTGGTACAAATTATAAGAAAAATGAGGGAGAAAAAGTGAAGTTGGTTGAGTTGTAGTTTCATATTTTTCATTTTTCAACAATTTCCTAAAAGTAGCTGCTGTGTAGCTGTTAATCCTTTGAAAGCGTTATGTTTAATCAGGTTTATGAGAAATGAAAGAAAGAAAATATAAATGTTTTCATGGTTTTATAAGAATGTCACACAGCACAGTCTTCCTGCTTTACTTTGAGTGTAAAGTTGTTCTTCTGTCATGTTTCTGTGACCTCTGACCTCTCTGTGACGCTCCCTCACTCAATGAAACATGAAAATAATTTATGTTTGACAATAACTCTTCTGTTTGCTCTTATCTTATCGTCATCACACACACTCCATTGTGTCTCTTATCAGTGACCCAGAGCCCTGATTACAGCAGCAGCAGCAGCAGCAGCAGCAGCGTTACTGAGAGCTTCGTCGTGATGATACGCCTCCACCTCTAGCGCCGTCGGCTCGACGAGCACCGCGTCTGTGAAAGTTTGTGACACTGTTTTTTTTTTTTTTTTGAGTTTTTATTTTCAGTTTTTATGTCAGCTATGAGTCTGTGTGAGTGATTCAAGAGAAAGACAGGAGTTTTAAATCAGGAAAACGAGTCACAGAACAGCTTCCAGCAGAGCAGAAAATGTTTGAGTGGTTTAAAACATGAACACATTTGTTTAATTTCTCTGTTTCTGACCTCTTATTTAACTATTCAGAATGTAAACTCTATGTTTCACTTTAACTGCAGGAATGTGTAAACATTTTATTTGTTTTCTAATGTCATGTGCACATGTGTTTGATTTTCACAAAAGGAAATAAAAAGTAAATACAGTAAAATAAAACATGAACATAATTATGGTTTTGGTTTAAAAACGCTTAAATATGAAATTAACTGATTAATGTAAAAAATAAGAACAGGAAACTTTTAATAGATAGAACATAGAGAAGTTATTGGCCTTTACTCAAAATTTTGAGTTTTGATGTGTTTAATAATGAAGTTCTCTATTTTGAGAGGCAAACTTAATATAAAAAAAAAGGAAATTAAGCCTAAAAGCCTAAAAAAGCCTAAAGAAAACCATCAAAGAAGAAGAAATACAAGTTTAGAGACCTCACATCTTCTCTGGGGTCATGTGAAAGTCACTGAGTTGGATTCTCAAAACACAGAATAAAGTAGAAATGGAATAAAAACCTTCGACATAAGCGAACAATGACTCAGCGCTCTGGCTCTCGGTGCTTTGTTGTGGGTAATTGTGCGATTGCTTTAGAATTGATTCAGTATGACTCACCTCGGCTTTGTTTTGTGCAAAATTACACATCATCTTCAGCAGGAACAGAATATACATATCAGTTATGCTTTATGAGTAGCGATGTGATGAGTTTAAAATACCAACAAGCTCATTGAATTATGGTGTTAACTTCCTTCTCACTGACAGCTGCAGAAAACTGCAGTCCGTTGTGTTGAAGAAACACCAGAAACAGAAAGCACATAACTACGATACAATAAGAAGCCGTAGCAACACAAGAAACTACAAATCATAAAAGTAAGGCTATAAATAAGTGTGGTTATTATTACATATGTCTTTTTTGTCTCATTATAAACAAACAAAAGTAATCTAAAGCCTAAATTGGATATTCGTACCTTGTAAGATCATTAAATAAGCTGCTGTAATGTCAGCTGCTGCTATTTGTTTGTTTGTTTGTTCGTTTGTTTTTAGACCATATTTGTTTACATTTTGGCAAATTGGCTCCATTAAAAGTCATCAGCTCTTAGCAGCTCCTGTTTGCAGTGCAGCCGTGACTGGATCACTTAGATTTCTGCCGGTTGATTCCAGTTTAACCCTCCGATAACTGGAATGAGGATAGAATAATTCAATCTTCTACACTTTCCAAATGTTATCAGACCGAATTGATCAAATTCTGACAGTGAAATGAGTCATTTCGTTGAGGGTGTGTGACGCTCAAAAAAACGTATCCAACATTTTACAGCAGCTCTTTTTCCCATGATTGTGTTTGGGAAAAATGTTTTATCTGCCTCTGTCAAAACCCCGGTGCACTTCCTGGAGGCTTGGTTATGACCTCACTCAGTATCTTTACCCCACCCTCAGCTCTCCGGCACCCCCCTGGGGAGGCTTTTGACTTTGTCCTGCTGAATGTCTATTACAGACCACATCCTGTCGTTTCCCCACAGTTAAAATGCCGTCAGAGAAAAATCTCTCGTTATAACGACAAAGTGTCACGACAGATCTTAATGTCAATGAGACGATCTGATTAAATAACGTAGGAAGATATTTTTACTCTTTACAACAAGAACATAACGACTACATTTTGATTATAACGAGAAATGTTTAAAATATTGATAATCTGTTCTCAAAGTGTTTGTCATAAAAAGCACCCACTATTATGAGCAAACTTTATTATAACAAGAAAAGTATTGCATAAGGGAAATATATCTTCTCATTATATTGAGGAATTTTTAAATTAAAATTAACATGCATTCGCGTTAAAAAGATAATATTTCATTCCACTATGTTCACCAGCTAGTCTACAGCTAACTGTGTGTGTTTGTTTGGTACCGAGCAGGTAGTGTACAGTGGCTTTTTAGAGCTTTTACTCTGAAAACAGCTGCCTGCTGCAGCTGAAAACGACACTACCAAAACAGTAAAGTTGCAGCCAGAAACAAAATGTTTAGGCTAAAAGTATCGCAAACTTTAATCAAATTTTCAGAACATCAGCAAAAGAAAATGTGAATTTATGCATGTTTCCATCCACCAGTGTTATGTGAATATTAGGAGTTGATTTATCAAGATAAACAGAAGGTGGCGCTAATCCTGCAGTCAGGTGCCATCAAACCACTGCAGAAGAAGAAGGCGCAACGAGATGATGATAATGATGAATTAAAAGAGCGCCAGTCAAACCTCAAACAGAAGAAAACATGTTGCTGTTCCCATATAATATTGCATTTATGTTTGTTTATTGTATTAATTAAAGGAGTGTTTCATTCTCCTCATTGGTCCACGTGTAACAGGGTCAACTGCGCAGCATATGTATTATAATTACACAAAATTTGTAAATAGTTAAATCCTGACGTGCTAATCCTCCAGGGTCAACAGGTGGAACATTTTAGGCTCAGTTCATTGTACCCCTACGTTCACTTTCTCTTAATCGCTTATAAGGCCTTACACGGTTTAGCTCCTGCATATATATCCGAGCTACTAAGCCTGTATATTACCATGCAGTCACTTGGGTCTTCCAACCAAAACCTGTTGGCCGTACCACGTGCCAAACTAAAAACCAAAGGCGACTGTGCTTTTGTTAACCCTAATCCTTACCCTAACCCTCTAACCCCCTAACCCCTACCCCGACCCTGACCCTAACCCCTACCCCGACCCTAACCCTAACCCCAGTCCTAACCCTGACCCTAACCCCAACCCTAATCCTAACCCCCTAACCCTGACCCTAACCCCAGTCTTAACCCTGACCGTAACCCTAACCCCCTAACCCTAAAAACACCTAAAAACCTACTTTTTTTAGAATGGCTTTCTCTTAACATTTCATAAATTCAAGTGTGTGCTCTGGGTGATGATTGTTTGCTCGCTGTGTTCGTATGTGTGAGATGTCTGTATGTGTTCTTGAATAAGTCTTTCATGGTTTTTGTGTCCCAATGTCACTGTAAAGCACTTTGTAACCTGTGTTAAAAAAGATGCTATATAAATAAAGTTTTACTTACTTACTTACTTTTGTTGTCATACTTCATGGGAGAGGTAAGTGACATTGTGCACTCCTTTTATGAAATTTGTTTATCAGTTTGGACTTATTGTACAGTATGGTAACACAATTCTGTTATTAAATTTGTGTAGGAGCCTTTCTTTTCATTTACTTCTGTCAGTTGCTGGAATAAATGGTGGCCTCCAACGAAACCCTCGTCTGAGCCTCTTCCTCTTCCAACACAACGCAACACAAGTGCGCCTGGCGTTTTTATCTGCCGCCATTTTTCGTCTCTCCAACAGAACGGAAGCTTGAGTGACATTTAAGTCATGTGATTTCTATGAATCTGTCTCCATTGCACTTAGTCGCATTTACTTTTCCACCTCCGCCAAGCGTAAAAACTTTTTTTTGCGATATTTTGAGATTTTTTTTCGAATTTTTGGCATTTCTGGGTTTTTTTACGCACAAACTGAAAATGCACATAAGGCTAAGGGGAGCTGCGGATTCATCACTACGAGCCACGACCAACACATCACACACTGACAGATCAGACACTGTTATTATGAAAAATATCGATTATAGCCGCTTCAAAAAGAGATCAGGATGCTCCTATTCTGAAACTTAATAATGTTCCTAGTTTCGTCCTCTAGATCTTCAGACACGTTTCAGTATCTGCTGATGTGGAACGATGAGGTCACTGCTCTGCTGTCGTCAACACAAACAGCTCTTCTCATAACGCTGCCGTGGATCATTGCGTAATTGTTTAAAATCAAAAGCTTTTTTTAGTCAGAGTGAGTCACAGCAGCCTGTTTGTGGGTTCGGTTCAAAGTGGCCGATAGGGATGAATCATAACTCTGATCTCCAGCTGAAATAAAAAGACGTACCTCAGTTACAGCCACGTTGTTGTTTTATATATATACGTCACAAACAACTCTGGATTTTACAGACTAAAAATAACTCCACACGTTCAGATATTTTACAAAAGTTTACAACAGGAATAGAAAACAAGTGGACGGATGAAGTGACAGAGCACGAACCACTTACAAACTTACATTTTTCTCAACTTTTACAGATTTTTTTTTTTTAAGTGCTGATGACAGAAGATGCAGCAGTTAAAGTGTCACACACAGCGGACATTCAAACTTCAACACAAGGATATTTTCTGTTAGCTTTGAGCTTTTGTTTAAACTTTCATAACCTTGGTGAGAATAGATCCAACATAGATATTTTGTCTTTACAAATAAAAAAATTCACAAATGTGTCTCTTCAAACATCCAACCACTTTGGATTTGTATTAAAAAAAACTCATGCAGGTGGTGAGTGTTACAGGATGTGGATGATGTTTGTGCAGCACATTCATGAAGGATGATTAACACCAAACATGCAGCTGTAAAACTTTTACATTTTACACAATGAGAGAAAAACCTTCCCGCGCTGCGTCACGATCATATGTACAAACAATTTCAGCAAAGACATTTCTCACAGTCTACACAAAACGGAGAAAAAGGATTGTCACAGTAGCCTGTATTTACAAGAATACGTACATACACACACACACACACACACACACACACACACACACACACACACACACACACACACACAACCAAAACCAAACATCTTCAGAGACTTTCAATGTGCTGTAAAATGGCATTTTTCCTTTTAAAGCAGGTTGTTGAGGTGTGAAAGTCTACGACGACGACGATAAATCCTAAAACATGAGTCTGGTATTTTTTATTATTATCAACAAATTCGACAAGAAGAACCAAACCATTAATAAATTGACCTACGAACAAGTACTGTGTGTGCATCCGAAGTTATTCCCAACCAGGGAAACCACTTGTTGTTAGCTTAAAGTAATGAATAAACAGTTTAAATTGTTGAAACCAGTGGTTCTCAAAGTGGGGTCCAGGGACCCGCAGGGTCCTTGAGGGTGTTCCAGGGGTCTCCAGCTAAAAGGGAAATTATTTATTTTCTCTATAATTGCATCCATAAGTAACACAATGACCGAATGTTTGACTACTTTGGTCATTGGTTTCATACACTTTCTGTAATAAAACATCTATAGATGCAGAGTGAGGGTCTCTGGCACAACTTCACCTACTTCCAAGGTGCACGGAGAAGGGAAAGAAGTCTAAAGAGAGATGAGAACTCCAGCAACACTTGTAGTATGAAGAACAACTTTATTAGTTGACTGATGCATTTCGGCTTGTAGCCTTCATCAGGGTCATCATAAAACACATTACAAACACCATTTAAATGTGTTTTATGATGACCCTGATGAAGGCCACAAGCCGAAACCAAGCAGCAACCTCCAGGCCAGAAAAATGAAGCCAATGTGGAAGTGCCAAAAACTGCAGTTCCTTGAACGACCACTTGAGGCTCCAAAAGTGAGTCAATCCCCATAGACCTCCATGTTAAAATGTCCAACTTTACAGCAGAAATAAACATGTTTACAGCCTGGTATAAAAAACGGTTTTGGTCTCTGTAGCTAATTTCCTCTTTCATGACAACTGTACGGGGGGTGAATTTTTTTATAACTCATCCGTTTGAGTTTTATTAAGCCGTAAAGTTATGCATAATGAAATACATGGCTGCTTTGAGTGACAGGTCCGGCAGCCACTAGGTGGCTTGTTTCGGCCATTCGGCCCGCCTCTTTGCCCATTTGTGATTGGCTGGGAGTTAGGCAGCGCCACGCACTGCCAAGATGGCGACGGCCGGAGCGGCTCACTTTGAGCTCAAAACCGCTCTTCAGAAACCAACGGATGACGTCACGGTGACTACGTCCATATTTTTATACAGTCTACGGCCGAAACGCGTCAGTCAACTAATAAAGTTGTTCTTCATACTACAAGTGTAATAAAACATCTAAAATCTGTGACGAAATCTTATCAGATGGGGGTCTGTGGTCTAATCTGTGTCAGTTTGACAACCACTGTGTTAGACAGTCATTAACTATATATTTGTGAGCTGTAAACATTCAGAAAGTATTGAGACGGACGAACATGTTGTTGGTTTTGGTCTTTTCATGGGATTTGTTGACACGTTAAAATGTCACCACTAACACTGCCGGAGTGAGATAAACGTCACAATCTGACTTTCAGTTCATGTTCTGGATTATTACAGAGAGACGTTATATTAAAGGACCGGCTATGTTTTTTGTTTCTTCTTCATTGGACGACTTTCAGCTGCTGAACATGAGCTTCAGTTGGTCTTTAATCCTGCTTGTCTTCAGATTCCTGTTTTCAGTTTGGGGATCGACTCTGTGACGAAACTCACACAGACGCTGCAGCTTTCACACACACTCGTAAAAACACATTACACACACACAAACACACACACACACACACACACACACACACACACACACACACACACACACAAAAGGCATTTGGTAGAACATTTGGTAGGCTGTTTGTTAACACAATGTTGTAAATTGTGTCATATTTCGAAATAAAAGCTGCTCATAATGCATGTACTGTGTGTGTGTGTGTGTGTGTGTGTGTGTGTGTGTGTGTGTCCTCTGGCTTGCAGCCCAGGACGAAGCAGAAATCTTCCTCTTCTTTTTTTTTTTTTTCTTGTTCCGTCTTTTAACTTTTGATCGACTTACAGTTCGCATCAGAAAAACAATATTAAACACACAGAGATAAAGAGGAAAAAGTAGGAATCGAACAGGCGGTGTGTACATGCCGGGCACTTTTATGTGTCTGTTTTGTTGTCTTTCACCGTCCTCTGCTACATTTGCTGCCACACAGTCCCCATCAGTCTGCAGTGTATCTGTGTGTGTGTGTGTGTGTGTGTGTGTTTGTCTCACCTGCCAAAGCTGGTGCCCCCTACAGGCTGCAGTGTTCATTACAGCCACAACATGCAAGTGTATAAATTTCAATCTGACCAGCAGTTTCTGTAATTTCTAAGCATCAGAGCAGCTTATAATTTTAATTCAAATCACTTTGTGTCATCATGTAAGTGTTGAGGTAAACATTACGGATGCAGTCTGTGTTAATTCGCCTACAACTGATGAAGACATTTTTAATATCAGCTAGAATGCAATTTATCAGGTTTATAGACTCGTGTGATTGTTAATGTCTGTAAAACGGAGGGTATATGTTGGATTTCAGGTCCCTGACATCAGACAAGTCACAAATTCTGAATATTAACATGCATGTTGTAAACATCTCCGTCCGTCCTGTGTGATGGTGCTATTAGCTGGTTTGGAAACCAATTTTTATTATTCTTTTTTATCATATATTGTATTTTGAATTGATTTGAAATTGAAATTCTTGTGAGTCTTAAATGTATTTATTACATCTTTTGTAACAAACAACAAAAGGGGCCTAAACCTTATTTTTTCTTCAGCTTGTTTCCTTTTTCCTCAAGTTGAAACATGTCTAACTCACACGGACACGTCTTCGCCTCATGATGCATCACCTACAGCGAATTTGCATCTGTTCGCGTCCATGTGTGTCAGTGATGTCACCCGTTGGTTTGTGAACTGCCGTTTTGAAGCCTCGAGCGTAGCAATTCGACCATCTTGGATTTGACTATCGCCGTGTTTGATTTTTGAAGCCAGAAGTGACCATATTTGGACGAGAGGGTGGAACTGACCATAGCGCTAGCTGCTAGCTTGGTTAGCACGGTGCATTTAAAATCTATGGTCAACAGTGATAATGCTAATGCTAATTTCCGCTAGCGAAAAACAGGCCTAAAACCATTAAAACAAAATGTACTCACTGGAAACACTGAACATCCGACTCCTTAGAGGGTCTTTTATCACAACCAAACACTGAACAAGACTTTTTTTAGGCAACCAAAATGTCAAAATTAACTTTCATGAACTGAAAACACACTGTGAAATAGCAGCAGCTACGCCTATACTCTGGGGTTACGCCATGGTTACGTTACGTAAGCAATGTTGTCGCCGTGGTAGCGACTTGTCAATCACAACGTAGCTACGCCCTAAAGCATACGCTGCTTTATCATCTATTTTACTCTAAAGGGGACCATAATTTACAAACTGAACATCGTGCCGTATTGAAGAAGACTTGAGACCATAAACTCAGTAGGAAACAGTTTACTGAGGTAATAAATCAAGTGAGCAGTAGGGTCATTTTCTCATAGACTTCCATACAGTCGGACTTTTTTCTGCAGCCAGTGGAGTCGCCCCCTGATGGCCATTAGAAAGAATGCAAGTTTAAGGCATTTCCGCGTTAGCTTCACTTTTCAGACCTGGAGCTACCCGCTCGGTTTGTACACAATTGCGCTGCCTCTGAACACACCTTTACATCACCCCATATGCAGCCAATCAGGTGCCTGTTGGGGTGTATGGTGGCCATCTGGGACAAAAGACACCAAAGAAGGAATGTAACTGAAAAGCTCAGTCTACCAGTTTTCAGATATTTCAGTTTGGCAGGTGAGACCGTCAGACTGTGTGTGTGTGCGTGTGTATGTGTGTGTGTGTGTGTGTGTGTTTTGTCAGTCTAGTGACGCTGAGCAACAAACGCCACTGAATCTTGCGTGTCACTCGTTATTTTTCTTCTCCCCTCCTCCTCTTCCTCCTTCATGCCTCCCACCGCCACCAGCGCCTGCGTCGAGTCACACGACTGTTTCTCTGCATCCTCGTCGTATGTTAAATCCATCGTTCCTGGCCTCGACCTGCTCCCAGCGCCTCCTCCTCCTCCTCCTCCTCCTCCTCCTCTTCCTCCCCTGCCGAGCATCGGTAACACCACGGCGCCGCAGGTGCGTTTGACCAGTGCCGACAGCTCCTCCCGGGCGAGCGGGTTGAAGAGGAGGTAGAGCAGCGGGTTGACGCAGGCTGGCAGTGGCGCCACCAGCAGCAGAACCCCCTTCGCTGCCTCCGGGCCGGCGGCGGGGAGGCGCAGCAGGGAGGAGAAGGAGAGGAAGGCCACGGGGAGGTAGAGGAGACAATCAGAGAAGAGCAGCCACGCCACATGTCGAGTCAACGCCGCCTCCTCTTCGGTGGCGGGCGGAGCCTTGTTGGCCCGGCAGTAGAGGCGAGTGTAGGCGAGCGTCATGAGGAGGAAACACAGCGAGTCGAGCAGCACCAAGGAGACGGAGAAAGCCAGAGAGGATGAGGAGGAGGAGGAAGGCAGCGGCAAACAGAGGGAGGTGCTACTGTGTCCGGCCACCAGGGGGGGCAGCGTGACAGCCAGGCCCAACAGGAAGCACAGACAGACGGCCAGACGGACGGAGAGCGGCGACGAGGAGCGACCTGCAGAGGAAGATGAGTGAAATCAGACACAACCTGAGGAAGAATAAAATGTTTTGTGTGTTTTTCCACATTCTTAAAACGCCGTGTATCTAATATCCTCAATGTGACTGAACATAAAAACACGAGTCTCTTCTGGATAATATAACGATTATATAATTTCAACTTTGTTACTGAGAAATCATGTTTCTGGTCTCTAAATGCTACAAAAGAGTCCTGGAAGTAAAAATCAAATTAATTCTTCTAACAGAAAATATCACATGACTCACAGTTTGAGCTCTTTGGATCAACATGAAACGTTGAATCAGAAAGTAGAAAAGATGAACAAGATGTGTTAGAAAATATCTGACATGTAAAAAGTTCACAGAGCTCAAAATTCAGAGGAAACATTTTGAATTCATTACGCTCTGATTGGCTTCTTCTCCATAGCAACGGCAGCTAAAGCTCATGTAGTATTCTTAGCCATTCAACAAAGTCACGGACAAAAACGGATAAAGTTAAAATAATGTCAACTGATATAAACCCATAGGATTGTTACATCATCCAAAAAAAAATGAAATAATTGAAATGGGAATACAGAACGGGGGAAAAACACGTCCAGAACCAGCGTCCCTTTCAAGCAGCAACAACCAACTTGACATTGAAGCCAATGTGGAAGGAAGTTCCTTAAAGTGCCGCCGACGGCCGCTAGCTGCTCCAACTGACTCCCATTCAAAAAACATCAACTTCTCTCTAGAAATACTGAGTCAATCATTTTTTTAACGAGTCATTCTGGTCTCAATCTATAAATTCAGACCCTCTAATAAGTCTGCTGGTGGTCATTTTGGAAATTATTGCTCCGTTTATAAGATTTGAAGACTTATAGTAGCTTTGATGTCTGCCGTGTGGGCGTTGATTGACAGCTGTGATTGACAGTTGGCTCACACTGAGTCGCAATATTTCACTAAATTCAATGTACCTTGACAATGATACCTGATGATGATGATGATGATGATGCCGTGTTAGTTAGCAAACGTTAGCCCGAGCGCTCCCGGTAAGTTAGCGTTAGCAACCGCCGTCGCTCCTTATTTTGGAAGCTCCTGGTGTCGACTGTGAGCGGCAAATCTGGGCTTCGAACCAGCTCAAATGCAAACCGGCGGGTGACGTCACACCTCGCCACCGCCATCTTTATATACAGTCTATGGTTCCTTCCCATTTCTCAGTTCTATACCCCTGAGCTTCGGCAGCTGTTGAGCTCCGTCGTTGCGTTTGGGAACAAAATGCGGCGCCATAATTGACACAGAAAAGAAAAGTAAATCGATTGTTGGGCGCTCCCCCTCCCTCCGCTCTTGTGTTTTTCTCCCTCTTCTCTCTCTCAGGTGCTCTTCATCAGATGATGAGTAGCTGCTCCACATTTACGAGAAGCCGGAGGAGGAAGCTCTCTCTCTCAGCCTGCTACTGTTGTAGTGTTTTACTCTTTTGTTCCTTATTTTTTCCTCTCTTTTTGAGGACGGAGGTCTGGTAGTCTTGTTTTTGTGTCTTTGTTTGTTAGTTAAGGTTATTCACTCTATTTGAAAGGTTAGGCAGGAAGCTCTGTGCGGTTGGCTCAGACTTCTCCCACCTTTATGTTTTGTTTGGCCAGACCTCCTGACTCCCAGAGTTCTGGTTAATTCTAGGCAGTTCATTTTATTTATTCTTCTTTGTAAATAAAAAAACAACTTTCGCTTTACAACCGAACCTCGCGTCTGGCGTCCTCTTTATATTGTTACTGGTCACGAGGTCGAGCCAAATGTTTTTCTTCGCCGTGGCCGTAGTAACGACGTAGGTTGTAAAATAGGTTGTAAAGCAGAATTCACATAGTTAACTTCACCCTCAGAGTTTTTTATGTTCACAGTCTTGTACCTTCGACTTTTTAATCAAAGAACCAGAGATTTTCTAACACAGTTGTTCACAGTTGTCTGATGATTTAAGCAGGAGAGTTTCAGATGAGAGAACTGTGAGATTATTTCTTTCTCTTTTTGTTGTTTTAGTGTTTCGCTTTCGTACTGTGTGATTTGTCGTGTTTATTAGATAAGATACATGTCACCGTATTTACTGTTTTTGCTGTGTAAGACTGTGAATCTGAGCGTGTTCCTCACCGCTGTGCCCCTCAGCTTTGTGGTGGCGTGTGGCGGCGGCCAGGTATCTCTCCAGAGCTGCGACGGTGAGCAGGAAGAGGCCGGTCTGCGACGCAAACACACACAGGAAGCCGCTCAGCCGACACAGGAAGCTGCTCTCCCACCTCGCCCCGTATCTGAAAACAACAACAAACACATTTTAAAAGCTCTGTTTGAATCCACCCAAGTCCCCCACCCCCACCCCCCCTGCCCGCCTCCGCCGTCTGATCCGTACCTCCAGAAGCTGCCGAACGTCCAGGCGTCCACCGCCGCCAACCAGCCGCTCCACACTCCCATCAGGCCGTTCACCAGCGCCAGCAGGCCAATCAGCAGCTTGGGCGGTGTGACCGAGGTGGCGGGGGAAAAGAAGACGGACAGGACCACGAGGGCGTTGCTCACCAATGAGAGCGCCGCGATGAGCCACACCCCACCGCGGATCAGCCAGCTGCCGAGCAGACGGAGGCAAGGGCGGAACGGCCCTGGAGGAAGTTCAAATCAATTTATCATCAATTAATCAGATATTAATAAAGAGATTAGTATATAAAATAACTATAAAAAGAGTAAAATCTCCTAATTAAAAAGTGAAATGAGTGTTAATATCATGAAGAAAGACAGAATAAAGCACTAAAATCAGGAAAATTAAACTTGATACTAAAAATTCTTGAACAGGGAGAGAGGTGGAAATAATGTCATCTCATTGGCAGATTGTTTTTTTTGACTTCTTTTAAATAAATAAATAAATAAAAAAGTCACTAACTTGTATTAAATTCTCATGTTCTTGACTTAAAGTGATTTGCTTTATTGTAATTTCACTTCCATCTGCTGAAGGAGGAAAGTTTCAGTTCAACATGTGAACCTACGAGCAGGATTTGTGACATCACAGCTAGTTCGGAGCCAATCGTGATCCAGTATGAAACTTCCACAAGTGTGATGTGGAAACTTGACGCCTTCAGTCCACAAACACTGAGAATGAATATTTATATATTCATAGATTCCTTTTACATGATGGTGAAAGATTCATTTTAAGTATTTTAACAATGTAATTGAACTTTTCTTGTGGAAAAACTAATTTATACACAAATTATTATTCACAGCAGATTATTTTTATGTCATAAAACAGTCCAGAGGAGGTTTTTAAATAACTGGAGTAACGCAAAATAAACAAAATCTTACCAAAATAAGTAAAAGCACTTAAACTATTCAAGTTTTTAAATAGATACTGATGGTTTCAGAGTGTTTATGTTAGTATGAAATCATAGATGTGTTCAACTGGAAGCAGCGTTTTTATCTATCTGGTTTAACTTCAAATATGTGTGTGTGTGTGTGTGTACTTGTATTCCTGACGTTGTGGGGACATAAATCTTTTGGGTTCGATTAAGTCTCCAAGAAATGAATGTAAGTCAATGTAAACATGACTGTGTGTGTGTGTGTGTGTTGTTACAGCTGTATGTGTTGCCTGTCTGTTGCTCCGCCTGGGTCGTCTACACTTAATCAGTCCACAGGGAGGTGTATCTGGTCCAGGGATTTTATATTATTTCTATTGTATTTGGATTGTTTACAGCAGTCATTTAGTGTCCTGGTTGTTTTGGATGTTTTGTTAATAGGCGCCGACTAAGGGTGGGGCGTGACAGTGTGTGTGTGTGTGTGTTACCTGGTGCAGGGCTGCAGTGGACCGAGTGTTGAGGTTTGGGTTCATCTTCGAACTCCAACAGAAAATCCTCCCAGTCCTGATCGACTGCAGAGACACGATATCATTTTATTTAATGTTTCACAGTTATTCATCTTTAGGGGAATCAAGTGATGTTTTGTAGCGGACGGAGGATGATGATGATGATGATGAGCCACAAATCTGAAAAACAACCTTCAGCATTCACGCTCCTCAGAGGATGAACCCTTGTCTTCCATTTGTTTAGTAGCGATGGTGTGAGAGCTCACCTTGGCTCGTCACGAAGGCGTTGTCTCTCCCAGAAGAGTCTGCTGCCTCCTCTCTCTCCCAGGACGAACCTCCTCCTCCTCCTCCTCCTCCTCCTCCTCCTCCTCTCCTCTCACAGGAGACGAAGGCACAACACTGGAAGGCGTAAGGAAGCTCCATCACCCTGCAGCGAAACACAGAGACGTTATATCTTTATCATTTATTGACATTTTATTTCCAGTGAAGTCCAAACAAAGCTCAGATAAATCGACTTTATTACACCTGTTGTTCCGCAGAATCTCCCTTTAAATGCTTCCCAGTGGACCCAGTGGAGACAGATTAGTGTCTCCAGAGAGAAACCAGTTCCTTCTCTGTATGAGGCTCATTTTTCAGTAATAATTACAGCTGCAACGAGCTCGCTGCTCCTCCTGTCATTTAAACTCAAGATTAAATGAAAAATGTCTTTTTAACCCTTTTAGATCACATCTCCGCTCATATAGTGAACCTATTTAACAACATATACCAAAAAAATACAAAAAAATACATTTCTTTGTATTCTTATATCAAAATCCAATCATGTTTATATGACATGTGCTTCAATATCTTGACATCCACCCATCGAGAGTTAAGATTCGTTATGAAACGCCCACTTTTTAACGTTCAAATCAACTTCCTCCCAACGATACTCTGGAAATCTCGTCCAGAGCGACGTCCTCGTATTTTAAAGTGGATTTTATCAGCTCAGTGTGAAATTAGAGTTTTATGTGAAAATGAAGGAAGACAAACTGGTCTGATAAATGTAAACATGGCAACACCAACATATCGGCGTGTTTGTCATAAAAGTGAAACTTTGAGGAAATAACGTTTCATGTCAGTTGTCAATAAATGCAAAACAATGGCAGCTGAACATTTGTACCAAGGCTTCATCTAACTATTACGTTTATTACTGATCAATCAGTTTTGTCTATAAAATGTTAGACAATGGTGATAAATGGTGTTGATCAGTGTTTCCTAAAGCCCAAGATGACGTCCTCAGATGTTGTTTTGTCCCGTCCAACAGTCCACAAGCCAGATATTCAGTTTACTGTCATACAAGACTGAAGAAAGCAGGAAATATTCACATTTAAAAAGCTGGAATCAGAGAATTTTGGCTTTTTTTTCCCCTTTAAAAATGACAAAAATGATTAAATTGGCTCCATTAAAAGTCATGTGAATCAGCTGTTTGCAGCTCCTGTTTGCAGTGTAACAGACAAACATCACTGGATTACTGTGATACTGAAGAAAACTTGATGATTCAGTTCCGCAGCCTCTTTTTTATTTCTTGTTGATTTATGGAGGTTTATCACACATCAGAGATAGGAGCAGAGAGGATATTTGATTCCCCGCCTCCTCCTGCGATGTTAATGCCGTCCATGAAGCTTTAAGGACCGCGTGTGCATCACATCTAAACACTGCAGGAGTTAATCAGCTGTCGAATGGCTGTAAATTCAAACCTTTTTCCAGTTAAAGGGCCATTCCTCTAAATCATAGCAGCGGTATTTCCGTCCGCCGCTATAAACTAATAACAGGTCTGAACACTAAGGGTTTAAAACACGGCGAGAAAAACCTGTGACGTCTGTTTCAACCGCAGTTTGAACTCATCCGCCCTCCGGCATCCATGTTTGAGGTTCGGCGTCACAGCAGGCAGCGTTTTGTTTGGTATTTCATGTTTCGGTCATGGTAAGTGAGCCATGGATTACAACGGCGTATGTTTTGATTTAGACATGATTTGTCTTTGTTTATGTCTTTGTGTGTGTGTGTGTGTGTGTGTGTGTGTGTGTGTGTGTGTGTGTGTGATCACCTGACTCTCGGCAGGTCCTCTCGGGGTATTAACTCCATCAGCTGAGTGTTTCCAGCCAGTCGCAGGTGAGTTAAACTCTGCAGACCAATCAGAGGCAGAGACGACAGCTGATTGGACGACAGGTCGCTGCAGAGACAGAAAGAGAGAGAAGAAGTTTCAAGACCTTTTTAATACATCTTATAATACAATATAATAACTTTTTTCACCATAATACCAGTCAAAGAACGACAGAAAACCAGTCGGGACAATAAGAACAACAATTATTTATTGAAAACATGACTTTTTTGACATTTATATCACATTTTTGTCAGTATTTGACAGCTGCATCTATCAAAAATTCCACAAAAAATTACTTTAAGTCCCCTCTTTATCATTTAACAAATGGTTTGTTAGCAACTATAACTCTCATTAGTGTCTTTTCTTTTCATTATTTTCACTATGTTTCATTATATTTTGTTATTTTTCAGTTGAGAACTAGTTCACACTGGTGACACTGGTGAGGTTGTTCTGGTAAACTGGTGTGGTTACTCACAGTTTGGTCAGAGCAGGCAGAGCAGAGAACGAGTTCGGCTTCACCGACGACAATCTGTTCCACGATAAATCACTACGGACACAAACAGGAAGTCAGGAACTGAACCAACAACTTTCTATTCACAGATCAAGAGTGTTGACCTGATATCTGCTGTTAGCCTGGATTAACACACACACACACACACACACACACACACACACACACACACACACACCACGGGGTCTCATGTAACAGCCGTTCTTTGTTTCTAATCCCAGGATGAGAGAAAGTGTTTGCATAATGTGCTTATTTCTATAATACGATAATAAAATAAGTCATAATGTTCAGAGAGGCATGACTGAGGAGGTGGAAGTAAAACACGACAAATACACATCATTAATGTTACTTTAATATTAACTCAGTAAACTGAGCTGTTATTATGAACTCAGATTATTGATTTAGTGATATTCCACCTAAAATATGTATTTTGAGTATTGATAATTAAAAGGTAGATTGTGGCAAAATGGTACAAAAATAATGAATATTTTCAGTATTTTCCTTTCTTCTCTTTTTCGCCGTATGGAAGAAGGTCACTTCAGGCAATGATGCGGCGCTGCTGGTCTTCTTCTTCTGGCCCGAACAAAATAAAATGGATGTAAAATAGCAAACATGGCCCAAATCAAATGTGGGCCTTTTTCTGGTAAAGATGCAGTGCTCTCAGGTATGTGTACTGGGCCAGTTCTGGTTTATCTGGTTTGCTCTTGGTTGACATACGGTTTGCTTGTGGCCCAGATCTGGGAAACAGGAGCGGAGCGCCCGAGTGTCATCATTCCACGCAGTATGTTGGCCGGATCTTGGCTTTGCTTTACTTAGCCTTAGCTTTTACTTTGCTCCATATTTCAACAACTACTGGCTCATGAAATTGTGTTCAGACATTCACGTTCCCCAGAGGACGAATCTTAAACACTTTGATCGTCCTTTAACTTTTCCTCTAGTGACACCAACAGCTCAAAGACTTCTCATCTCAATGCATTTGGACCAAATTTGGTTCAAACATTCATGGTTCCCAGATGATATATTCTACTGACTTTTCCTCTTTTTCTCAACAACTATTGGATGGATTGCTGTGAAACTTTTAAGCCTTAATACTTTATGGCTGTTTATACCTGCAGATGTACTGATCAGCCTCAGCTGTACTTTGTGTTTGGTGCGTATTAGCGACTGTTAACTGACAGTATTTAGCTCCCTCCCTACCTGTCTTTATACTTCATGTCTTATTGTAACTAGTTGTTGTATTTCTGTGTAGATTTCTGACTGTGAGCCAAACTATGTCCTCATACCTGTCCCATCAACAACCAGACCACCTGGATCTGTGTGTGTGTGTTTCCATTTGGAAGTATTTAAAGAGGGCACCTTCGGATCACTGCTCAGGATCTTCAGGATAATTAAACCTGCAGACTCAGTGTGTGTGTGTGTGTGTGTGTGTGTGTGTGTGTGTGTGTGCTTACAGAGAGCGTAGTGACATCAGACCGTGGAAGGTGTTCTCCTCCAGTTCCTCTATTTCGTTATGGTGCAGATCACTGAAACGGACACACACACACACAAGCCCTGATATTTCCATTACATCACGTTAATCAATCTGTTTTAGAGGAAGGAGAGTTCTGTCTGAGTAATCTGATTGGTCAAAAATAGACTACAACAGTGCTAATTATTCCCATAATACACAGCTGGCTGTACTTTATTGGTTGCTATGGTAACTGTTAAAATAAGGCAGATTAGATAAGTGTGTGTGAGAGGCTCCGAAGGTCTGAAAATGTGTATCCAACATGTGATTGAGAAAGTATTGTATGTTTTTACCACATAAGTGTCAAATAAATAATTTTTTTTAAACAAAAACAAATAAAATGTCAACTTATAATAGGATTTAAAAATAAAACTCACATCTTCTGGATGCTCTCACAGCCGGAGAAACTGGGAAGAGTCTGGATCTGATTGTAGGAGAGATCGCTGCGGAAAGAGAGGAACGTCTCACTTGTTGTCATCACTGTTAAGTCCAAAACACACTGAACATAAAAAAAAGGGTCAACAGTGGCTTATTTGATCAGGATGTGGTCCAGTGTGAGCCTGTATTTATTAGACGTCTAAGAATTACACTTAATAATGCTGTAAAGCATCAGTTCCCGACCAGAAACACCCTCACAGCCCTGTCACATGACCTCAAGGGTTCATTTCAAGTCATTTTAAACTGGATGTTTTCAAATTTTTTAGCCATTTATCCGTTAGATTTAGCTAATTATCTTAACAGCTACACAGCTAATTCAGCTATATTAACTGTTTATCCATTACTTTTAACTATATTATCTATCAGAGAAAACACTGTGAGGGAAATTACACATAATCCATCATTCTGAATCTTAACATGTAACCTTTAGACGGGGAAGGTGTAATTTCTGCCGCTAGGGGTCTCTCAATCAAAACAATAACAAAAAAAAGGAGTTTGATGACGTCATGAAGTAGCGAGGGATCATGGGAGTTGTTGTCTTCGTTGTTAAACTGCTACCACTGCTGTACAGACAGATGTTGCTCTGCTGTCAGCTTCTTCCTGTTAGGATTCCTTCAGTGTTCGTTGTTCAGCAGGTTTTTATTGGAGCCGAATTATCCTCAGAAGTCTCCTCCTCTCCGAAACAAACTGACCCGCTGATTAAAACCAGTAAAAACACTGAATAAAGCAGTTTCACATTTAAAAAGTCAGTGTTTCTCTGACGCTGTTCGGTGGATACAAGACGTCCGGAGCCGAGCTGCCGCTAACGTTTGCTCAGCTTGTTTCTCTGATAAACCAAAAACAACCAAGATCTAAAAAGTTTATTGTAAAAATGTGGCTTAAAACCGGATAAAAAGTCAATTTATGACTTGAAGGGTCTGACAGACAACAACAACGCTGACTCATGCGTGAAGGAGCTGTGACGCCATCGAAACCAAAAAGAAACGGACCTTGATTAAAATTACAGATTTCTGCGGGTTTGAAACTTGTTGGAAACATTTGAGATAATGTAAGTACACAACTCAACAAAATATATAACATAGATCTAGTTGTTTTTAGATATTTTAAAGCAGAATAGTTAAAAATTGGACCTTTAACTGAGAGAACTTTAGCCTGATTACATACTGAAGTACTATCAATGTAACAGAAGGGTTCATGGAGACTGTGATACCAAACATATCTCAGTCTTCGGGAGTGCAAGCAGAGAATTTGCAACTGTTAACTGTTTAGAAAGACCAAGGCTAAAGTGGTGCGTCAGAGGGCAGCGAGACTGCCACAGAACCTTAGATGGAAACAAAACCAGATAAGGACGTTAACTGGAACAAGCAGCCTTGACAAGAAGTTTTTCAAGCTATAAAAGGTGTCAACAGTTTTTCATCTGTGTGCAAACAACAAATGTTCTGAGCATTAATGAAGTGTGACGAACACTGTAAGAGATTATTGTCTCCTTCCTCTTTGTCAGAGTGGAATCACATAATTGACACAACAGACGACACCTGTTTTAAAGTCCTCACACTCAGTTTCCGTATTGATTTTAAAATTCTTTTACTTGTTTTTAAAGCACTTCATGGTTCTGCACCAGCAGCATATACAGTATGTCCAAAATGTTTACAGTGTTTGAACCAGTACAGCAGGTCTCTGGTCCTTCTGGAACCAGTCTGGTAGTTGTTCCAAAGTGCAGGATGGAAACTTTTGGTGACGCAGTTTTTAGCTTTAATGGACCGAAGATCTGATAGCAGCTGAAGTGTTGAAATCCTCTTCAGTCTGGCTTCTGATTGAATGATTTATAGACATTATTTACTTTATTTTTTTCTCTTATTTTATTTATTCATGTTGTAAAATTTTATTTTATCTTTTATTTTATTATTAATATTATTTTATATATTTTTTTATCCTGCTTATTGATTTTATGTCTTTATTTAATTTTTTAAAATTTTAGCTAGTTTTTATTTCACTGTTTTATTATTAATATTATTAATATTATTATTATTATAGCTTTTAAATCTATTTTGTTTAATTAAATTTCATATCTTTTTATTCTCTATGCATTAGTTGACACGTGTTCTGTATTATTATCGTCGTCATCAGTGACTCGTCTGTATGAAAGGTTTTGTACAAATACAGATTGATTAATTTATTCATTACTGCAGTTGCAATATCTGAAGGCTTTATTATCTACTTCAGTCGTGTCTCTATTACACATCAGCCGACTATTTATTGCTGTTAGTTATCAGTTTTTTTTTATCAGTTATTTCTCTGCTTGCCGGCTCTCTTTCTTTCATGCGTTCTTATTGACCAGATATTACTGTTGACTCAATATGAAGATTTATTTATTTATTTATTTTCTTTGTACGCACTGGAAAGAAAATGAAACAATAGGAAACTGGAGGTAGGTACAACGAAGATGATCAGATGATTATTGATAAAATAACATCGACGACAGATTTATTCTTTGTTTGTTTGCAGCCCTGATAAAAGCCAAACATAAGAAAAAAGAATAAGTGATTAGATTTGAAATGTTCATATACAAAAAGGCTAAAATGACTCTATTCTTAATGATACTGTTTCAGTAACTCATTATTGATTATTGATCATGACTGGTGATATTTTGTACAATCAGAGAGGCTCGACTCTCTTAAAAACAAACTTTTATTCTTAAGTAAGTAAAATTTTTACTTTTATCTTTCACTTAAGTCCAAAACATGAGAGTTTTGATAAATACAGACCTGAGTCGAGTCTTTTTTTCTTTTTTGTAATGTGTTAAAAGCTGCCGACGTGTTTTTAGGCTGAACTAATTTAAATGAGTTTAGACGTGGATGCAGTTTGTATTCGGACTCACAGCAGCTGCAGGTTTGGAAGCTGCTCACACACAGAACCGGGAAGAGAGGTGATCCGAGCTCCAGTGATAGTCCTACACACACACACACACACACACACACACACAAAAGACAACATGTCAGATGTATTAATCCGTTACAACTTTACAGCGAGTCTCAATTTTACCAGGAAAAAAACAGTCCAACAGTCCTCTGGAGGTCACAGTCTGCTCACTATAGATGAATCCAGCAGCTGATTTATGAATTATGCTCTTAAAGATCCCCTTCAGAAATGTTTTAAACCATATATAATACTCTGCTTTGAATAATAATTTACGTTTGATGTGGTTTTCCAGAAAAAAAACAAACAGGTACAATGACATTTAAACATCCGACTGACGGAACAAGAAGAGAAACATGTTTTTGAGTGGAAGAGGACTTCAAGTGCTGCTGTTACTGCAGAGGAAGTAAAGACATTTCCAATCAGAGATGTTTAATCAGGGTGGACAGATGAAGCTCGTCTATGTGAAAGTGGAAGTTCTTAAAACAGGAGTGTGAAACTGGTTGTGACTCAGGCTTTGTAAAAAACAACAATAACAGTCTGGATGTGAAAGCGCTGCGTGGAGTCGCTCATTAAACCCAGCAGGAATTACTTAACTAGCTTGTGATTTCAATCATCACACTCCGTGATTTCATGTCATTGTAATTAGAAGAAACACATCATTTCATATAAATCTCAAACACACAAGTGGAATTTCAGCCAGGAAACGTAACGCTCGCTCCGTCTTCGCGGTCTCTGATTGGTCCTTTGTTGGCCTTCTGCTCAGAATGTGATGGAAAATTTAAAACGACTTTCTCTGGAAAGTTAGGAAACTGTGACGGGCCTTTTTTTTAAAAAAGATTTTCTGACAATTTATAAACAATAAATCGGGAAAATATTTGATGATAATAATAATAATGAAAATAACCATTAGTTGAAGCACAATAGTCATTAAATACAATCAAAATAAAGGTTATGATTCACAGAACTTAACACCCAAAGAGACGTCAACAACTTACTTTTTCTCCTAAAACACATGTGAAAACCTAAAAAAATGTGGAATAAAATTTAGAAAAAGAGCAAATTTATGAAAATGAGAAGCTGGAACTAGAGAATTTTTTTTTTTGCTGGAAACAATTAATTAAGTATGAAAATAGTTGCAGGAAAAACGTTTCAGCTCCACATGAAACAAATGTAAAAGTGGAATTTCAGACAGGACAATGAAAGCTAGCACCAAGCTAACAAAGCTAACAGAACAGCAGTAAGTGTTGTTGGTGTTTTACTGTGTTACTGTAAACTCTGATAAATGAATGTAAGGGGAGTTTATGTTCAACAACAGACTAAAGGAGCAGTGTCCTGTTGATACAGGATGTCGGGGCGAGACGTAACACTGGGAGGGATCATTTCAAAGTGTGAAGCAATGAAATATCTGTGAGGCACAGAGTTCAAGAATGTGTGACGGTTTGTTTGGTTGGAGTTTTGATTTCCACCTACCGGTTCAGTGTGAGGTTACTGTTAAACACACGCCGCTTTCAGAAACAAGTTTAAATGGAAAAATACAAGAAAATAAACATTGCGATGGTGTTTATTATGACACGGAAAAACTGGGTCACAACAAGGAGAGAAAAAGGGGGTTTTAATTTCATGCTGAGCTGCAGAAAAATAAAGTTACAGTCTGTCAGAATAATAACTGCTGCGTATTAATAACAGCAGTTTGATTTGAGGTTCAGCTCTCAAAACACACACTGATGTCGGCTACAACAGCAAACACACCACGATATGAAACATTCCTGTGTGCATGTGTGTGTGTGTGTGTGTGTGTGTGTGTGTTTGTGTGTGTGTGTGTGTGTGTGTCTCTTACAGGCTCTCCAGGCTCTTGGTTCCCGTCAGATCTGGAAACTCTGTGAGATCTGCTGCTCCGTTCAGAGAGCTGAGAGACGACAAAGAGAAATATTGCACCTTGTGTTCAGTTTGTGTGTTATATTCTTTGTGTGATTAGTGTCTGAGTTACTGAAGGCTGCAGCGAATTAGTGAATCAGCATCTTGGACTCACTTTTAGTTTCATTCTGTGAGTGAAAGAGATCAAAAAGCTCATAAAATAAAGTGAAAATATAGTTTTAGTGAGATAAAAGTGATACTCCAACCTGCAGTAAGTGATGTTTTGTCCACTAGTTTCCATCAGAAACATATTCATATACATATCATCAGCTTTTAAGTTGATATGTTGAACTTGTTAGCAAATTATTTCCACATCCAGCAGTTACGGAGCAACATTATCATTCATTTGGAGTCGTGTTTCTGTCCACCTGGTGAATGTGAGTCCAATATTCACTCTCTTTTAGCTCTGTTTTTGCTCTCTACCAACTCCTGAGGGAAATATCTGGCTCTTTAGCTGCTAAATGCTCCACTATGTTCACCAGCTAGTCTACAGCTAACTGTGTCTGTTTGCAGTTTAGTGCTGAGCAGGTAGTGTACAGCGGCTTTTTACAGCTTTTACTCTGAAAACGACGCTATGAGACGCTGAGAGTGAACCAGAACAGTAAAGTTGCAGCCAGACAGATAAACAATGAGCTGAAACTCACTATAAAGCTCCGTAAAGCCGAGAGGAGCTGCAGAGTCACTGATAGGTTCATCACTATGCACATATTTTTCATCATTACATCGTTTTATACATATCTTATTGTTTTTGCCCCTTTAAAGGACCATTGTGTAGAATTTAGTGGCATCTAGCGGAACAGACTTGGCAGAGATGGAATATAATATTCATAACTATGTTTTAATTAGTGTATAATCCCATGAAAATAAGAGTCACTGTGTTTTAGAATGAGCCCTTTAGATCTACGGAGGGAGCGGGTCCTCTTCATCGGAGGCCGCCATGTTGCACCGTCATGTTTCTACTGTAGCCCAGAATGGACAAACCAAACACTGGCTCTAGAGAGGGTCTTTTGCATTTTTTGCCAGTTTTGTGGCCATTGTAGGTTATCCTACACACTTGGAAAGGGGTATTCAGTTTGCTGCGATGTGCAACCTCACTGATAGATGCCGCTAAATCTTACACACTGGTCCTTTAAGCCCTTTTTTTTTTTTTTGCTGATTTAATTTCCTTCATTTCAAGACAAGATCTTTGGCATGTGAGTAGTACGATACATGCTCTAGGAGACTTTTTATGGAAATAAAAATGGAAATATTTAATTTTAATAATGTTTTGTATTCATGTCCAGATGTTTTCCTCAGAGAAAGGAGCTAAAAGAGCCAATTTCATACAGAGGATGAACTGAGGGGCTTCATAAAGGACCAGCATACTATAAATATGGAGTTTTTTGAGCTGTAACTCATGCAAAGATATTCCAGTAGAGCCTTAGAATATAAATATGGACCTGGAAATGTGCTTGATACAGTATGAACCCTATAAGTAAATCTATAAAAGTGTCTAATAAACTGTGTTGAGTTAGTGTTGAGTGTGTGTCTCACAGTGTGCGCAGCTCTGGTAGGTTCTGAAAGGCCGAGCGTCCGACAGACTGGATCGGATTGTCGTAGAAAAATCTATAAAATGAACACAGACACAAAGACAAACAGCATCATCATCAACACAGGTGGACACACTGGATTTCAGAATAAGCCGTCCAAAGAGCCATTGTTACTTGTCTCAGTAAATGTTTTACTTCTATCTATTCAAAAGCATTTTTTCAGTTTGACATCATTTGTCAGTGGTACCTACATGGTGATCAGCGAAGGGTTCCCGGTAAAGGCGTGCTCGGGAATGGACTGTATGTTGTTACTATGGAAACCACTAAACAGGGAAGAGAAAGAGAAGATAATTAATTACTTCTACTTCCTTCATTCCTTATGAGCAAACTCACTTCTAACTTCCTTACTAAGAAGCATCCTCCTTCCTTCATTGGTAACAAGGGAGCTTCCTTCTTCCTTGTGCCTTAGCTTCCATCTGCTATTAATTTTTATTGCAAGTCATTATGGGATGCCCTTCTCTACTTGAAAACATGTTTTTTATCAAACAAAAAAATAACCCTCAAGAGGAACATTCCCATATGTTCTACCTGAATGACGGATAGTTGATTCAAATGGTTGAATCTGTAAAAATCAACGATATTGAATAATTTTGTGTTTTTTTGCATTTTAACACCACGTTTAGTAACAACAAGAAAAAACGAAAAACAGATGAGGAAGGAAAATAACTATCTTCCCTCTTTTTGCTCAAACATGATGATGTTACGCTTTTTGTGATTTTCTGTTATTTATTTCCTGTTATGATGTCGGATGTTAAACATGAGTTCCAAAAGTTCCAAAACTTGAGGTGAACTTATGTAGAAATGCTGCCTGCAAGTCAAAAGTCAGGGCTTCAATCTGCTCTAAATGCTTTGTTTTTCTGTCTTGCTGACGAGCTGATGTCAGTTTGTCGCACATGCCCATTAACAGCCGTCTATTTTGTAGTCTTTGTTGCTAAGGTGGTTGCTAAGGTGTTTCCATGTGTTGTCCACTCTCATATTTCAGATCTGATTCAGCTCCGACATGTACGGATGGATTTGAGAAGTTTATATTTCAAGTAAAGAAGGAGAAAAAGAAGTAAAATCCTGCTACTATAGTTTGTTTATGTAGGAGGAAGCTTCCTGAAGCTGACCAATCAGAACAGAGTGGGCTCATCAGGAGGCGGGCCTTAAAGAGACAGGAGCTAAAACGGCCTGTTTCAGACAGAGGCTGAACTGAGGGGCTGCATAAATAAGGAGTTTTTGACTGGAAATCATGTAAAGATATTCCAGTAGAGCCCCAGAATATAAATATACACCTGGAAATATGCAGACTATGTCTCCTTTAAGCTAATGTATGCTTATGTTGAGATCCTGAGCCAGATTCATCTACACTGGATACACAGATGCTGTCTGAGGTTTTTCTTGATCAAACACACACAAACAGTTGAGACTCACAGCTCCTTGAGGTGACTGAGCGAGTGGATGGCTGTAGGAAACTCGACCAGACTGTTGTAGTTCAAATCCCTGAGAAAGAGAGAAAGAAAGAGGTTATAAAATACAAGCAACTTGGTAGGAAAGTTGGCAATTTTACGATGATGTTCTCTCTGTAGCACAGATGTACATAATTACACTGGGAATACCTGTTCTAGACTGGGAATGTTAGCTTTATGTCAGGGATTAGTACTGCTACATCAGAAATGTTACGGCTTAATTGTGAATATCAACTGTAAACTGGTAATATTTGGTCAAACTTGAAATGTCAGCTACTATTAGTCTCAAATCAGCTCTAGACTGGGAATATTAACTCTCTAAACTGAGAATGTCAAACTATTCCTTTAAAGGAAACTGAGAATATTAGATCAAATCTGGAAATATTAGAATAAACTTGCAGTTTCAGTTCTGAAATTGGAATATCAGATTTACATCATTGCTATCAGTTTTTACTTTGGGAATATCTTCTCTATACTGGGAATGGTGAGCTTTAGGCTAAGAATATGTTGAATCTGAACCAGGAATATTTTCTGATCTGAACTGAGAATGTTAGCTCTTAACTGGGAATACCAGATCAATAGTAAGAATATTTATCCCTAAACCCTGAATCAGCTCCATGTGTCAGCTCCAGATCAGGAAACCAATTCTATACCAGGAAAGGTCAGCTCTGAACTGGGAATGTTAACCCTACACTGGGAATATCAGGTCAATAGTGGGAACACAGTAGTTAGCCCTCAATCGCAAATACCAGCCTCATAATGGGAATGTTCAACTCAAGACTGGGAGTGTTAGCTTCAGACTGGGGATACCAACTCTATACTGGTATTCAATGGGAATACAAGCTTTTCTGGGAATGAAAATGCTAGACTGGGAATACCAGATCTATAGTGGGGTCAGTTAGCCCAAGAACAGAAATACCAACTCCATAATGGGAATGTTCAACTCTAGACTGGGAGTGTCAGCTCCAGTTCGGGAAACCAACTCTATATTAGGAATGGTCAGCTCTGAACTGGGAATTCTAGTTCCAGACTGTGAATAACCAATCTATCCCGGGAATGATCATCTCTAGACTGGGAATACTGACTCTAGAATGGTGAATAGTCAACACTAGTCTGGAATACCAGATCAATAGTCGGGAGAGTTAGTCCTAGACTGGAAATATGAGATCTATACCAGGAATGATCAGCTTTGGTCCAGAAATGTCAACTCTAGACTGGGAATGCCAGATAAATAGACCTGGAATAGTTAGTCCTAGACTGGAAATACCAACTCCATACTAGAAGTGCTCAACTCTAAACTGGGAATGTTAGTTCCAGATTGGGAATACCAGATCTATACTGGGAATTATCAGCTCTAGACTAAGATACTAACTCTCTAGAGGGAGTTGTTACTTCTAGACTGGGAATACCCAATCTATAGCATCAATGGTCAGCTCTAGTTCAGAAATGGCAACTCTAGACTGAGAATACCAGATAAATAGTGGGAGTAGTTAGTCCTATACTAGAAATATCAGTTTCATACTGGGGTGTCAGCTCCAGATTGGGAAATCAAATTCTATACTAGAAATTTCAACTCTGAAGTGGGAATGCCAATACCAGCTCTAGACTGGTAATACAACTTTATACTGGGAACGACAGCTTTATGTCAGCTCTATAACAGGAAAGCCTGCTCTACAATGTTCTGGGAACGCTGGCTTTACACTGGGAACTTTGATGTTTCATGTAAATATTTGTGTTTCAAGCTTGATGTTTAGCTTAATCTATTTTTCCGTCTTTTACGTTTATTAAAGAAACATTTAACTGTGCCTCTTTCTTTTCTTTCATCACCAGTAGAGACTAGAGCATTCTTCGAGTCTACACATGGCTTCAATTAGTTCCTCCCATCCATCTCTGGGATGCAGGTGGCTATTACACACACACAGCCTGTGTGGAATGAAGCTGCCACATTGTGAAAATACCATTAAATTGAAATTGCTTCAGTCTGGTTCTGAGTGTGTGAGTACGTGTGTGTGTCCAGAGGATGATTTGTAACAACAATAGCTGATACGCTTTCTACCACAGCTATTATTGGTGGAATTTGTAGAGTTATGATTGGATGAGAGCTGAGTAAAAGGTTCCTGATTAGGTCACTGGGGTTTATGGGAGAGCTTTACAGAAATCCCAGTTATTATCATGTCATATTGTAATTCATATTATGTGCAGATTATGTCGGATATGGTGTTTGCGGGATTATATATCGGATTCAACGCGCTGAAGAAGTTCAACTTCATTGAAAAAAAAGTAAAAAGTACAAGATTATACAACTGCTGAGTCGTGCTGAGAAAATATCCAACCAGAGAGCTTCAATTTCTGTTGCCATGCGGTTAGCGTCGGGGTGAAGTTAGACGTTGAGTTTTGCAGAACTCTTGACAAATTTTGCTAAATTAATCAATTTACTTTTGGATCAATTTAGTGCAGAAGTTTTGAAACTGTGAGGTGCGATTCGTGTCAAACTTTGCACTCCTTCTCTCTTCTAATTTTTTTCTAATTCACTTTGATTTACACTTTCTGAAGCTATTATCGTTTCCGACGTCCATCACAAATAAACGTCCATTATCCACTTAGAAATCAGAACCAGAGAATCATCACATTTTTAAGTTTTCTTCAGTATCAAAGATGAGGTGCTTTGTTTCTGTTTGTAGTGACAAAGTGTTCTGAAAATGTTAGAAGTCTAGTTTAACAACAGATTCTTAATTAAGGTTCATTTACTAGCTTTTATCGGAGCTTTCCACCACATTTCATTGCCTTCACCTGCTAATAGAGTAACAGATGGTCATATACTAGGGTAGATCGTAACCTGTTTTTGTTAGAAGATGGTCTTTGACATTGGATAAGAAAAGCCTCCTTGAGCTTTCTCTGACAGAAACAAACAATTGAGCCAATGCCTTTCGCTGATGCAGGCCTTGAGATGTGGTTGAAAGTTCAGGAAAAGGCAAGTAAGTGGACCAACTGCTACCACTATTGCCAAGCCAATGAACTTTCACAGTCAAAGCCCTAAACTCTAAGCTCTGGTCTTTTGCATAGCAACGGCCACCAAGGCTCATGGGTACTGTAGTGTTTGGAGCCATTTCATTTGTTTTTGACTGAAAATAACCTTTTTGTGCACGTTATAATAACGCGATGTAGACATTTTACACATTCACAGAAACAAAAAGTTGAATTAACACCACAAACAGTTCCACAGTGTTTTTGTGGTGCGTCAGAGGTTTCTGAAGATATGTTTTGAAAGCTGGAGTTTGGGTTTATAGCTCACAACCATTTTCGTCACTTACTGGAACCAGAAAATCCCAATTTGGGCAAAAGAGCAGGGCTTGAGTGAAGCTGTGGTGGGCAAACTGTGGAAACCACCACAGCTGAACTAAACATGACGTTAGTAAATGTAATGTGTGCCCTCCTAAAACCCTGGTGTGTTTTCCTTGACTGAACCGAGCTGGTTGTATTAATTTATTTTTTTCTGTTTTCATTTCCGTTTTCTTCCTCTCTGTCTGTTTGTGTTTGTAGTTTCAGATGAACTTGACTCTTTGGTGTGGTTTATTATTCCTGATCGTACAGGTACACAACCTCCTAACACACACAGAAACACATGCTGCCGGTGCGTGTGTGTGCATGAATAGTAATTATGATTAGCATACAGCCAGGGCCACACACGGAGCCAGTCACACACACACACACACAGAAGTATTTCCAAATGAAGGCAGTGTGTGTTTGTGTGTTTAAACCTGCTTCTCTGGTTGACTGAGAAAACAGAAACATGTTCTATACACACACACTAATTCATGCAGAAACACACACACCAACATAAACACACACAGGTTAATCTGCGCCGACTTCATCCAATATCAAGAAAATCTTGCTAAAAATCCAAATCACATGCTAACTGGTAATGGCACACACAACAGTTTTATCGCCATAAACTAAAAAAGATGTAAAAAAAAAAAGAAACTTTCCACTCTACTACTCCAGCAGCAGTATCATTTCTGCTGCCTGCCTGCCTTAGATTGGACGGTTCACACACTTTAGAGCGCACAGCGTTGCTCCCTGTTTGCTCTTGATTGGATGGTTCACGTCTCTGAGCGCTTGAGAGCGGACGGTTCCACTCCATAACGTTTCTTTGCTGGACGGTTCTCGTTTCTGAACGCTTAAGACTCCATCTAATATACAAAAAAAAACCTCTGAAAAAGTCACTAAAAATCCAAATCACGGTCAGTTACACTTCCTGTATACTCTAGATTAGATGGTTTACGTTAATGACCACTTTGCGCTCCCTTCCCAGTCTAGTTTGGGCGGTTTATGTCTCTGACTACGTTGAAGTGGACGGTTACGCTTCCCATTTGCTCTAGAAT